>NC_091549.1:11708824-11718824 GCF_042767895.1 Penaeus vannamei
TATAATAACTAAATTTATTGTCATTCTGCAAAAAAGTAAATATGATACAGAAGAAAAGTAATTCAAATTAAGTACTAAATCAAATATATATATTTTTCCATATCCTATATCCAGAACTGAAAATATAATATACTAAATCTATTTGTTCAGTTTCCTCCAGAGTATCACTTGGTACAGCACCAGGTAAATGCCTACAAGACATTTATAAGTTTCAAGTGGAATCAAACAGAACAAACCAATATTGGTGTGGGAAAAGTTCCAATCTTAAAGTCATTGCAGAGTCTTCTAAACATTAACCAAGCACTTTTTAAAAGTAAATGTTAAGAACAATACTGCCTCCATGGACAATACATACTGTCAATCTAAATCACTCAACAAGGGGCGTGGTTATTATCTTTCTTAATTGGTTAAGCAAAACAGTAGTATATTAAAAATTGAGATGATCTGCAAGGAAACTTCACAAAATTCTATAACTATAAGATGAAATTTCATCCCACATTACCTCTAACACACCTGTGACTACTTCTGAGGCGGCAGTAATCACAGGTGTACCTTTCCTACATAGGCCCATTTTCTCATGGCCAATTGTCCACCTTGCACAGCACTGCCTAATTTGATGTGCAGTCTTTCACTTGTCTTGAAACTGACTAATCTTCTGCAGAAATATGATCTTGCTGATTTAAAGAGATCGTGATCATAAAATAACCAGAATAATCACACTAAATAGGGGACCTTATCTTACTATATAACTTTTATCATCTATATACATTAACGGGTACTAATAAAAACTGTGGTACTGCAATTTATAAATTATCCAACAGCTTTCCAAGCCACACCCTTCCAGCAATAATAACATCATATCAAAAATCTCACCTGTCCTTGAAATGTCTCGCGTATAAGAACTCATCACCATCTTTTTCTTTCCTCTTGCTTTGGTTATGGAAGTGTAGCCTTTGACGAAGACATAAACTTGTAAATTTCTCACAATATTATCTTAGATGAAGTCAAACTGCCTTCTGTAATCTTTAAATATTCTCCCAAGTGATGTATCTTCACATCTCTAAACTGTTGAGATTTCTGACATCTGAATGCGTAATTATATACGGGTTAAGCTCCGGTATTCTGTTTACAATGTTTGAATTCGTGCTTCACTATTAGAATCAAGATTAATTCTCAACTTGTATTATGATAGAAATTGATTTGTGAATTATTTTTTTCGGAAATAGTATATTTGATAGTCTTTACCTAAAAAAAAAAACGCCAATTTGACTTGCGGATATAAGCTCTTTCGGCCTAGGCCATTAATTTAACAGTGGTTTTCTCTAATACACTCATTTCTGGAAAATATTTTAGAGGTAAAATTTATATAACAGCTTATAAATATTAGATAATAATTCTATGCTGAAATATGATATAAAATAGAGAGAAACTAAGGAAAAATAACCCAAAATAAGGAGAATTCCTTTCAGTGAGAACAACCCTCAAGAACAACAGAACTTCAGCCAAAACATCCCGTCAGTCCCACGGAAACCATTCACGTTATGACTTCGCTCCTCGCGGTGACTCGGGTTCCTTCAGTGTTGGGAGCAGTGGGAGGATGTCTTAGTGCCTGTCGTACACTGTTCACACGCCCACAGTTCCCTAGCAGTGTCGCCCTCACGCCCACACCGGCGCCCGTGTTCAGCGTTGGTGGGGGCGCCGGGAGTGCCTTGCTGGCGCCCTGCCTCGGCCTCTTAGGTAATCTTCCTTTCTTTTATTCTAATGAGTCCGCTTAACGGATCGCGACGACTTTGTTATCGATGGATTTCTCAAACCGTCTACAATGCAAATATGTAGGTTTTATTACGCGAAAGCCCCCCAATCCCTACTTTCTTGGCCCTGATAGTAGGGGTGGGCATGGAATGGTACCAGGGAAATGGTGGGGAAAATTATTGATAATCGGCACAGAATCGGCCTTTATATTGTCAAATGCAGTCCGATAAGGGGCTGCCCCACAATCTCCATCCTCCACATATTCACGGCAGGAGAGAGCATCAGACAGACTTGGCAGTGCTGCTCCCACATGGCAGTCATATGCTTTCTCCTGCCACGAATATGTGGAGGATTTATTGTTATCCTGGGCAGGGGTTGGTGGGTCACAGGGGGCACAGCCTCCGTATTAGACAATATAGGGCCGAGTGAATGATTCTGTGTAGACTGCATTTTACCCTGCAAGTTTCCTGGTACCTTTCATGCCCTTGCCTGCTATCAGGTCCGGGAAAGTGGGGGATTTAGAAGGTTTCCATGTAATAATTTCTATGTATGTAAAATCATCACAATTCATTATGCAGAACTATTAGAAAAATATACCTTCTGTTGTTTCTAAGATTTAGAGTCTTAAATCAATTTGCTCAGTTTCCATGTTTTATTGGTCTTGTGAGGGATGACTGTGTAAAACTTAGAGAATACTGTTTTTATTTTGTTATTTCTGAAGGAGCACAGACATCAAACTTTAATTTATTCACATTTTGGAAAGTTTTATAATTCTCTGTTGAAAGATTTGCTTGGTCAGATGCAAGGAAACTAGTACCAGTGAAAGGTAAATCAGATAAATGTTTTAGAACATGTGAGAATCTTAAAACCCATCTAATTTGAGAATCACTGGACTCTTTATGATATCTATTGTGCATTTATAGTGAGTGCTAAATTTCCACCATATCTAAATGGTAAGATAGTGGACATGTCCGAATGATGAACCTTATGCTTGATGTCAACCAAGCTGTGCAAGTGTGGAAGATCGTAGAGGCTCATATTGTGGCTATTTATTAATTTGACCTATTATTCTGCCTATATTTGGGTAGTAGACATTTAGAGGAGTTCATTGGTACCAAAGTTGATGTTTTCAAAGATGTGGAAATGTTCTAGAAAATTATTGTAAACCTAGCAATACTTATAAAACTTTGTGGATAACACACACCTTGGTTTTCTCTTCAGTTATTGCAGTTTTGTGACATGTTGATTACTGATCTATATGAATTATTATGAAATCATTTTCATGTTGACAATGAATTAGTCATTACTAAAAGAACAAAAAAAAAAAAAAAAAAAAATCCAAGCTTTATACATGTACTTTGGCCAACTGTTAACCCATTGGCTGAGGAATTACTTTGTTCAGTGTGGTTTTGTTTGGTAAATTTTGGGTAATTCTCTACAGTACTGATGCACTTGCCAGAGACTAAGTTCCGACTCCATATTACAAAATTTATTCATCAATTTTAGTTGCCATCACCAGGCACTGCCTTAGGGGAGGGTTGCTAGAGGTCTCTACCCCCCAACACCCCCCTGGGAAACATTGTCTTTACCTCGATATGCACAGCAAAATTGAGCTAAAACTGGGGAGCATCAAGTGGACATAGGCTAAGAGTGGGGCTGTCCTTAATCTTTTACTTTCATTTGTGGCATTACTGTTCATGTCTGCAGATTATTTCTTGTACCGAGGACTGATGACTGCAACTTTTACCTTGAATAAGAATATCATATTCAATCTGCCCTAACTTTGTGTTTCCATACCAAATTTTGTTTATACAAAAATATCTCCATAAGCCCCTAGTTACTAAAGAGTCACTTAGTACGCCTATCTGACCTCAATAACCCATAGGGTCTAAATGTCTCACTAATCACATGTGGCCCCAAATCTGTGCATTAGGCTTACTTGCATAGTGATTCTCCTGTGTGTGGCTTGTAGGCCTGGCCCAGATGAACACTCATGTGGTGAATCCATCAGATACAGCAAAAAGGGTTCTAGATTTACTTTATCCCATTACTGGTCAATTGAAATTCTTGTGCCTAATTAATCATGTTGGGCAGTCGAAACTAGTCTTTTCTTACACTTGATTAAGTTGTATCCAAATCCACACAAAACTTAGAATGGTTGCTTATTTTTCTTTTAAAGTTGGTTCCTTATTTAATAAAAAAGGATAGTGGATAGGCAAATATGTGGTAGAGACCAACTGGCCTTTGCTGGAACACGTATAAGCACAGAGATCAATTATAGATGTGTAGGTATGTTAGAGATATAAAGGACTATGGCAAACTCTCCCTCTCCCTTTCTCTCTTCCTCTCTCCTTCCATCCCTCCTTCCCTCCCTCCCTCCCTCCCCCCTCCCTCCCTCTCCCCTTCCCCCCCCTTTCTCTCTCTCTCTCTCTCTCTCTCTCTCTCTCTCTCTCTCTCTCTCTCTCTCTCTCTCTCTCTCTCTCTCTCTCTCTCTCTCTCTCTCTCTCTCTCTCCCTCTCTCCCTCTCCCTCTCCCTCTCTCTCTCCCTCTCCCTCTCCCTCTCTCCCTCTCCCCCTCCCTCTCCCCCTCCCTCTCTCCCTCTCCCCCTCCCTCTCTCCCTCTCCCTCTCCCTCTCCCTCTCTCCCTCTCCCTCTTCCCCCTCCCTCTCTCCCTCTCTCCCTCCCCCTCCCTCTCTCCCTCCCTCTCTCCCTCTCTCCCTCTCTCCCTCTCTCCCTCTCCCTCCCTCTCTCCCTCTCCCTCCCTCTCTCCCTCTCCCTCCCCCTCTCCCTCTCCCTCTCCCTCCCCCTCTCCCTCCATTTAGGTTGTGTGTGGTTATGCTATCCTAGATTACCAAACTCTATGTTCTTTCCCCAGGAGCTGTGAGTGGGCGCACAAATGTTAGAAACCACTTCCCACGTCCCAGCGAAGTGAAGCGTGTCAAGCGACATGGATGGAAGGCCCGTATGGCTACGCTGTCAGGACGGAAAGTTTTGATGAGAAGGATCTTGAAGGGAAGACACGTGTATAGCCACTGAAGCGTTGTCATTTTGTATTGCTTATTGCTTGTACAATATTTTTATTGAATGTAAATATATGTTGTAATTAGAAAGGTTTGTCTTTTTGAAAACCTCATGTTTATAAATTGTCAGTATGTTCTGAATACTTGAAATTTGATGGTAATTTGGCAGACTTAATGCTTTATTAATAGATACTTGATATGAAAATTATCTTCCTTTGTTAATGTAAAGAAGAATAACCATCCTGAATTTTTTTGTGTTCATTTTGAATGTAAATTTCTGGTGTTGATTTTAAGTGTTTTAAGTTTTCCTCTATTGAATTATTAAATGTAAAAGACAAAGATTTGATAATATACTTTCATCCCAGAAACGATATCAAAATAGGAAAGTAAAACACGATGTAGATAATTGTTTACTGTGACATCTTTTTTGAAGAATCCACATATCCAATAGGAAATAAAGACAAAAAATAAAGTAAAAATAAAAGACAAAAGTAATGTATTAAAAAGCTGATTATAAGGTAATGAACTTTAGAGATTTTGCAAATTATTTTCTAATGAACAAGATGCAAGTTTCAGTTTTAATTGAGTGTTGATACTAATACAAAGAAAATCTAAACTAGAAGAGCTGTGTCCTGCACACCTTTTATGGTAACAGTTTACAAACATGAACAAGAACATACATGCACATAGTTTCAAAAAATATGTGCACACACAAATGAATTTATGTGCATGCTGTATGTGTAACATTCACCATACATTTATACTTTTGTGTGTGTGCATGTGCATGAGTGTGTTTATTGCTATGTAGTGCAGCCGTGTGTGTTACACAGAAATATATCCCACACACACAGCCACCTACCTACAAATGCACACAAAAGCACACATGCACGCACACACACACACACACACACACACACACACACACACACACACACACACACACACACACACACACACACACACACACACACACACACTGAATTTTCTTGACAGATGAATGGAAAATAACTATACATCTACTTATACTTTTCCATTGTATACTTCATCTAATGTCGCATTTTCATAATTATGACATCAAAATCCTACATGAGGTATGTAATCACACTTAGAACACTGTCCATTTATAAGCAATACTCTCTTCATTCCATGTGTGGGAGAATTTCCGAAGTTATTGATACCCTTACACATACACCAAATATTTATCCAACTCTGGCCACATATGCAAGAAAATGGAGCATTGGACGAAAATACACTTGAAAAATAAGACACATCGATGGTTATTAGTTGACTGAAAACCTTTCATTTCTTGACCGGCTTTTGGCTCTGGTAAATTTTGTGATTCTGTTATCCATAGACTTGTATCTCGAAATTTATTTGTATGGAAAGATTAACACGGTATTCAGTAAATAGATATAAATGCATCGTTCCAGGTACTTCTTGTACTTGTGAGAATGAGAATTACATTTGCACACTTCCTGTAATGATCTAGTACAGTCTATGATACTACATTTTGTTTATACTAATGGTCTGTAGCGTAGCTTGTGTTACTGCCTGTTACTGCTGCTTAATTACTGAATAGGCTTTACAAATTCACCTATTTTAGTAAGCGTTGTCGAATATATATTTTTAGCATTACACCCAATTCAAATAATATAGGAAGTAAACCTAGCAAAAGCATGTTAATTAATACGAAAATAATATAATTCAACAAAGCGCCAGGTTTTGCAGATCAGATTTCTTTGTAGATTCTAAACTTCACATGCCTATCCTTGCATAATTCAGTAATAAATTATTTCTGGTACTGTGGTATGGTTGTTGCATTTGCTATGTCGTGTCTACCCTTCTAATATTTATGATAATTAATTATTTAGCCTTATAACTTCCGCAAATGCAAAGAAATGTATGGCGTTTATTGTACTTCCATCTAATTATATGTAAAAGGCCTAAATGCAGATATTTGTTCTGGAAAAATACAGTCTTCCACGTTTTCTATGATGAGAGACGGCGCGTTCTCAATTATGTTTTTAGACAGACTGCGATATTCTAATGACTATAGTACGTGCAACGGCTAGGGTACGGTAGCTACAAAGATATTTCTAGGCAGGCAGGGATCAGTTTGGACTATTTTCTATTGGTTTCTTTTTCTTTGGGTATTATATAAAATGCAAGTTGTCAAATTACGTCTAAACCACGCAGGGAAACAGTCTTGTTGAGTTTTTAGTTCTATTTTAATATATTTTTTAAAAGTTGAAAGGTTTTTAAAAAATGCAAACATGAACTTATGCCCCTCATCTCCGCATAGACTTCTCAGTGTTTTTTTAACGTAAATATTAAATAGTTACAAAAATATCTCCCTCCCCCTTCAATCGCTCAACGTTTTAGCTTAGACTACTTCTCTTTACGGCAATGACTAAATCCATCTCTATCTGATGAGGACGCAGGGCGTGCACTGGCCTGGCTTCAGGAAGGCAGGGTGGCACCTGGGGCATTCAGGATTCAGCTTGAGCGCCGCAAACTCCTCATTGGGATCAACGGGGAACACCATCGTCATGTGGTCGTGATCGTGGTCGTGTGCGTGGTGGTGATGCGGGTCGCCCAGGCTGTTCTCGCTCACGATGGACAGGTCCTCCGCCGGCAGAGTCAAGCCCTCGGAAGGGATGAAGAAGTCCCGGTTGCCGCGAGCCGAAGAGAAGTGCATGGATTCCACGCTGGGTGTGTGTAAAGGCCGGAGGAGACCCGTGCGCGAGGCTAGCGGCGTCGGGGCCTCCTGCTTCATCCTGGGAGCGGGCGGAGGCTGAGCGTGCAGTCTCTGGCCGCGCGGGGGAGGAGGCACCGTCCCGAAGTCGAAGCGGATCGGGAAAACCGGAGGAGGTTCCAGGAGGACACTCGGGGGAATGGCGGGCGAGCCTATGGCAGGGATCACTGGCGCTCCTATTTGGGGGGGAGTGAAGGAGACGGGTGAGCCGCTTCCCCGGGGCTTTAGGGTGACCTCTGACCCTCTTCTCGGAGGCTGCAAACGAGTGAAAGGCGATCGGAATCCTCCAGACGCCGTGGAGTTCAGGGAAGACGCAAAATCAGCTGGAGTTGACTGCCGAGCCTGCTGGTCGAGGGGGCTGGCGGTGGCGAGCAAAGGCTTCAGCATCGGCGGCGGAACCAAGTCGGTCGAAATGATCCTGTTTTTCGGCCGAACAACCAGCGGCCGAAAAACGATGTCTTGCAGTTCTATGGGGTCGAAGGACGAGTCTTCCTCTCTGTTGCTGGTGAAGCTAAACTTGCTGACGGGGTCGCGCGCCACGAAGGCAGGGACCATCGGGGTGGGGGGTGCCGTCAGCGTCGTCTGAAGGAAGGGGATGTCGACGCGAGAATCGAGCTTCGTCGGCAGCCGAGGGCCCTTGAAGATTTCCGACGCAGGTGAGGGCCCCGAGGACGCCGTGAGGTTCCGAGGAGGGGACACAGCGGCAGGAGCTGGACTCGTGCTGGGTGGTGGTCTCGGCGAAGTCCGCTGCTGATTGAAGCTGACGGTGGTCGGGAACGCCAATTTCGTGGGAGATGTCCCGGGCGCTTTGGAAACGACTGCCGCAGGTGAGGGCTTCGGCTCCTTCCTCGGAGAGTCCTTCTCGGGAGAGCCTTCACCGCCGTCGTGGATCGCGTTGGCTCCGGCGCCTTGGCCGTCCTTCTTGTCTGGAACTGAGAACCAAAAACACATCAGCTGTTAGAAATGAAATCTTGGGTCTATTACGCCAGTTAGATCCGATTTAATGTCTTGTAGACGGTGTGCGGATATTCCAAAGATAATAAAACGTAATAACTACTATATCTGTAGTTTTGAAGTTTATCTTGTTTACCACTCACTGACAGCAAATAATTCGTCGAATTGCACAAAACACGCCCACAGCCTTCGATTAATGTCAACAAAAGAAAGTGCTCAGGAAAATGACCGGACATACATTTTAAAACATCAACAGAAAAGGAATTTCTGTAAACGTTCTTCTTAAGGTTCAGGCATGCAAATAAAGCACTATATACTTTCCCTGTAACCTTGTGCAAGTATGATTTTATTTTTGCAAACTGCGGTACTACGTAAAGTATATTTCGATTTTACTGCTAAAAGGGCACACGAAGAGTAGGGTAGCCAGCGAGACTTAAGGGTATAAATCCACCTCAATTGTTTTTTAAACTGTCAAATTAAAATTTGATATCAAACAGTTGACTCTTCGTAAGAAAATAAAAGTAAACAATTGAATCGCGCGTCGGAATCATCAAGCCTAAAATACATTACAAGCCTAAAATATTTATATTTTAGATTTATATTATATTTATATTATAGATTTATTATATTCATTTACATTTATTCATATTTATATTATAGATTTATTATAATCATTTATATTTATTTATATTTATATTATAGATTTATTATGTATATATATATATATATATATATATATATATAATATTCATATTATAGATTAATACAAGCCTAATATATATTTCTCACCACACATACCCCCTAAAATACAACCCCCCCCCCCGCGTACACATAAAAATAACCCCTTTTCCCACCAGAAACAAAAGAAAACACTCCTCCGCCACCTACCCTCGCCAATATGGTCGTTGAGGTCGTAGAAGGTGGTTGCCGACGAACAGTTGACCATGTACCAGTGGTCACACACCATGAACTTCTGGTTGAAGAGGGTGTAGTTGGGACACAGGTACGAATATTGCTTCTCCAGCGTGTCGCACATGTGGTACACCTGCGAAGAGGATTTGCGTGTTAAAGGATGGGAAAATGACTCTAAATCGGTGTTTTTGTGTGTGTGTGTGTGTGTGTGTGTGAAGAGGAGGCAAGGCGTGGAAAAGAATATGTAAGAGCGGAGTGTATGTACGTATGCATACGCACGCATACGTACATGCATATAAGCAAACACACCAACAAATATACATACATGTATATGAATATATACATGCACGCACACAAACACACACACACACACACACACACACACACACACACACACACACACACACACACACACACACATACACACACACATACACATACACATACACATACACACACACACACACACACACACACACACACACACACACACACACACACACACACACACACACACACACACACATATACACAGACCAGCTTAAAGACACACATGCACGGTCAACTATATATTTACCTCTCTTTACATACATAATTTCCAGTAACGG
>NC_091549.1:11743824-11746324 GCF_042767895.1 Penaeus vannamei
ACGACCACATGCATTTTCGTCCCCAAGGCCGGTCGTGACTCCGACGTTATTGGTCCATCCGTCGGCGCCTTAATCACCTCAAATCTCCCTGAGTCTCCCTTCCGAAAGATCTCCCCGGCCGCCGCAGCCATAGCAAGGCTGCAGCTCGAGAGTTGCCTTGCCGCGGCGTCCCTCAAGGTGAACTTCTATCCCTAATTCACTTCTTTGAGCGTGACTGGGGTGAGGGAAGGAAGGAGGGGGAGGGGGAGGGGTTGGGGACAGAAACCCAGGAGAAGAACAAAAAAAAAAAGAGAACAGATAAAACAAATGGAGAAGAAGAAGGAAGAGAAATGTGTAAACAGAGAGAGAGAAAGTATATATAAAAAATAGAAGAAAATAAAAGGAGAGTGTGTAGAGGGAAGGGTAGGAGGGGAGACATGGGTGACAAAAGGGAAATAGGAAGGAATCCAAAAGAAGCAGAAGAAATAAATATATATGAGGGGAGGCAATAGAAAGCGGAAGGATGGGAGGGGATACATAGATAAAAAAAAAAGGAGAGGGAAAGGAGAGAACGCTGGATGACATAATAAAAAGAAAAAAAAGGGTAACCGAGAAAGATGGAGAAAATGAAGGGAGGGAGGAAAGGATGAGAAGGGAAACAAATAAAAAAAAACGGGAGAAATGAAGAATAGAAGGAGGGAAGAAAGGAGAGGAGACAATACAAAGAGAGGTAAGGTGAGAGAATACATACATAAGACAAAGAAGTAGAAGAAAAGGCAGGAAGGATGGAAGGGGAGACAAAGAAAAGGGAGAGAGGAAGAAGAGAAGGAAAGCAAAAAGTAGAGAAGAATGAGCGACATAATAAACAGAAAGAAAATGAGACGTAAACAACTAGAGGGTAAAAAGAAGGAAGGAAGGAAGGAAAGATAATTGGGAGACAGTAGAAAGAAGGAAGAGGTAAAGGAAAAAAAAAAGATAAAAACAGTAAGAAAAGAAGGTTGGACAGAGAGTCATCACGAGAAAGAAAGAAGTGAAGAAGAAGAGGAAAATGAAGAAGGTGAATAAAAGATGGAAGAGGGAGAAACAGAGAGACAGAAGGAGCAGACGATGAATATTAAGAATCTGGAAAATTGAATGCAAGAGCAAAGGAAGGGAAGCGAAAAGAAATTAATACAACGAATGAGCAAATAAATCAATAAATAATTAGATAAACAAATAACTAAAAATGACTTAAGATTAAGAAGAGAAAGGGGAAAAATGAAGAGAGGTAAGACAAAGGAAGAAAAATGAAAGAAAGCCAGGCATTAAAAAATAGATAAGGCATAAAAGAGAAGAAAAGAAAGGGGAGGGAAAAGAGGCAGAAAGGAAGGAAAAGAAACAAGAGAATAGATAAAAATGGAGAAGGAAGAAAAATATTTAAAAAGAGAGAACGAATAAGGAAGGAGAGAAAAACGGGAAAATGTGGGAAATGTAGCAAACTGTGAATAGAAACAAGGAAGTTACGTAACGAAGAAAGAAAAACAAGGATGAGAATAACAATAAATAAAGAAAAGTAAAGAAAAAAGAAACGAAGAGAAAATTGATGAAGGAGTATGAAAATAAAAGTATAAAAAACGTAGTAAAATCACAAAGATGACGAAAAAGAGATATGCGATAAAAGGGAAAAAGTATAAACGGAGAGAAGGAAAGTATAAACAAAAGATAACAAAAAATAAAGAAAAAAATAGGGGATAAAATCGCCTTATATGAGCAAGATGAAGAAACAAACAAACACATAAAAGAAGAAAAAGATGGATAAGAAAGAGGAATTGGAAGAGGGGAAGAAATAAGAAGAAAAGCGGAGAAGAAAGAGGAGACAGAATGACAGAAAAAGGGAGAACAGGAGAGAAGAGGAAGAGAGGCAGGAAAGAAAGAAATGAAGAAGGAGAGTGAGAAAGAAGCACACAACGAAAGAATGACAAGGGGAAAGAAGGAAAGAAGGAAGGAAGAGGAGAAGGAGGAAAAGAAATTTGAAGTTACAGGAGAAAGAAAGAGAAGATAAAAAGAAATAGAATAAAGAAAAGAAACAGGAAAAACAAAGAAATAAAAAAGATAAGAAAAAGGGGACGAGCAAGGAAGTGTCCGCCATTTTGAGCCAAGATGGCCAACGACGTCACAAAAACAGGTAGAAGGACCCGCGAATTACAATTTTTTTTCCTTCTTATTTGGGAGTCCGGGCATCGCGAACACAACAACAGCAACAAGAAAAAAAAGAAAAAAGAAAATAAGAAAAAAAAACACCCCTCGAGGAACATCTTAGACAGCATTCTCATGTCTCAAGGTAAACTGCAGATTCGACTCAGTCTCCGAGGCTTCGAATATCTGAGTTCGAAACCTCGCGAGCTGATGTTTTTTTAGCTCGATGGTTTAACTGGTTTTTAATTCGATTTTTTTCTTCTTATTTCGGTGGATTGGCTGGTTTTAGGTAACTGTGGATTGGTGGAGTATGTAACGGGTTAAATGAGGGGGAAGGGGAGGGTGG
>NC_091549.1:11751324-11761324 GCF_042767895.1 Penaeus vannamei
AAAAGCAAGAATGCGAACGAAGGTGAGAGTGAGAGTGAGAGTGAGAGCAAGGGTGACAGCGAGTGTGAGAGTAAGAATGAAAGCAAAGGTGAGAGAGAGAATGAGAATGAAAAAAAGAGAGCAAGAACGAGAAAGTGAGAATAGAGAGAGAGAATGAGACCAAGAAGGAGAAAAGAATTAGAGTGCGAATGAAAAAACCCATCAAGAACAAGAACGAAAGTGAGAATGAGAGTGAGAGCAAAAGTGAGAGAAGGGAGGCGCTGGAGCTGCCTCACCCCAACACCCCATTAGAAGGGTGCGACGGACACTTATCTGCTCCCACACTTTTCCCTTCGACTCGCCCCCAGCGCTTCGCACGGCCCCTGCCCGCGCTGCATGCCCACGGGGGCGAGGGGGGGGGAGAGGAAGGGAGGAAGGGAGGGAGGGAGAGAGAAAGGAGGGAAGGAGGGAGGAGGTAGAGGAAGGGAGGGAGAGAGAGAAAGAGAGAGTGAGAGAGATAGGTACACACACACACACTCACACACACATACACGTGTGTGTATACATATATATATATATATATATATATATATATATATATATATATATATATATATATATATATATATATATATACATATATATAGATAGATAGATAGATAGATAGATAGATAGATAGATAGATAGATAGATATAGGCAGATTGATAGATAGATAGACAAATATAGATAGAGAGAGAGTACTTATGGCCATACCATTCCTTCCTGCATCTCTCTCTTCATTGTGCTTATCTGATTTTTTTTTTTTTTTTTACAATTTATTTTTACAATTCCTTCCTGCATCTCTATTGATCATTGTGCTTATCTAATCATATCTTATTTTTTGTGTACGTTCGAAAGGATATTTATAGATATTTATAGATAATTCTTATTTTCATTGTGCTTATCTGACCATTTCTTAGTTTTTTGTGTACGTTCGAAAGGATATTTATAGATATTTATAGATAATTCTTATTTTCATTGTGCTTATCTGACCATTTCTTAGTTTTTTGTGTACGTTCGAAAGGATATTTATAGATATTTATAGATAATTCTTATTTTCATTGTGCTTATCTGACCATTTCTTAGTTTTTTGTGTACGTTCGAAAGGATATTTATAGATATTTATAGATAATTCTTATTTTCATTGTGCTTATCTGACCATTTCTTAGTTTTTTGTGTACGTTCGAAAGGATATTTATAGATATTTATAGATAATTCTTATTTTCATTGTGCTTATCTGACCATTTCTTAGTTTTTTGTGTACGTTCGAAAGGATATTTATAGATATTTATAGATAATTCTTATTTTCATTGTGCTTATCTGACCATTTCTTAGTTTTTTGTGTACGTTCGAAAGGATATTTATAGATATTTATAGATAATTCTTATTTTCATTGTGCTTATCTGACCATTTCTTAGTTTTTTGTGTACGTTCGAAAGGATATTTATAGATCCCTAGATACAAACACAATCCAAATCAAATGGAATCAATCACAGCTGCAATGTCGATCGCTGAGATGCAGGTCAGCGGAGTATTCATTACGAAGGTCTTGCGTAATAAATCCTTTCGCAATCATTTTGTCTGTCGTGGGAATGGACCTCGACTGTCAGTATGGAAAAGCAATTTAGTATTTATCATTGCTATCTATTATTAGTACTTATCATTGGCATTTATCGTTACTATCTACCAATGCTATCATTACTTTTTATTTTTTTTTTTATTATTAGTTTATTATTACTGTATCATTACTGTTTATCATTACTTTTTATCATTAGTTTATTATTACTTTTTATCATTACTTTTTATCATTACTTTCATCGTTACTGTTTATCATCACTTTTTATCATTGGCATTTATCATTACTATCTATCAATACAGTTTATCATCACTTTTTATCACTGGCATTTATCATTACTATCTATCAATACAGTTTATCATTACTTTTTATCATTACTGTTCATCATTAATGCTTGTACTATTACTGTTATCGATAACGGATGATGTATAACTCATGATTACAAAACGATCTTTTGTAGTATATAAGGGAAAAGTTATACAAATAGATAATTATGGAGTGAAAATTGCATACATATTTAAATATATTTTCTTAATTCTGTTAGAGATTTGACGTCTGGAAAAAATGAGCGTAATGGTATTTCTGTATTATCTTGTACTATCCTGAAGCAAACTACTGAAAAAATAAATGTAAATTTTCGAATCTGCATACCACTAGAAAACTCACTTGTCCTTCATAGTCGTAGAAAATACAATTCATGAGACTGCATTATAGCGTTATTTTCTATGAAGAATATGTAGATAAATACCCATACCCAGGCACACAATTTAACCCCCTCCCCCCACAAACACGCGCAACTTTCGCTCACGATGTACAACCCCTGAACAAAGCTAAGCGAGAGATGTACCATACTTTACAATTTCGCGGTAAAACATGGCACCGTAACCATGTTGCATTTATATTGAGTCAGGGGATAGCTGTCCCGTAAAAAGAAAAAAAAATGTATATATTCCTGCAACGTCTTATATTCTTTACGTTTCCAAATTACAAAGATGTGATCCTAGATGCCTTTTCCTTCATAGTGCAAAATGGCAAAACATAAACACATTAGGACAGCCGTGCAGTACCGCATAGCACTGATAACCTCTGCAATTTTCCTTCGTAAAAAAAGTGATGCATTGTTGAGGTAAAAGCACAGCCCAGGAAATAATACAAGGGAAAGTCACACGTCGGTTAGTGAAAGGACAGGACCAGGGAGAGAGCGGACATGTTGCAAACGAGGAAAGGGAGAGAGGATGTTGAGAAACACGAAAGATGAGCAGGGTTTTAAAGGATCCTCAGTACGCAGAGACCATATATGTATAACATCCCATGACGAGGATAAGATATCAAAGGAATATGTGTAATTTTTTTTCTATTTAAAAAAGGGTTTGGGTTGTGGATAAACTAGTTTAGGATACTAAGAGCAGAGGATAAAGAATGGATTCGGTTTGAGAAGACTTTGTTCCAAGAAACACGAACGTACAACATCAAATAGCCAAGTTGGTTGCCCGGATTAAGGGAAGAACGACAGAGAAAATGACTTCGTTATTTAAAGGAAAAAGAGACCTTGGATTGAGGAAAATGCATCGAAGACTTTAATATCTGGACAACGAATATAAAGCAGCAGGAAATGACAAATAATGTTCCACTTGGGGAAAAACTTTAAAGTGAAGTTAAACCATGTTTCTACAGAAGGCCGACGATAAAAGTAAACAACACCCCCACATAAGGACAAAACAACAACAAAAATAAACCGCAGAACATCCCAAACAAGGAAAAACAAAACAAATAAACCGCAGAAATTATCCCAAACAAGGAAAAACAAAAAGCAAAAAGCCCATCGGCATTCATCCCACACACCTTTCCCACAGAGACCCCAAACCAACAAGCGCTTCACGCAAACAGGACCATTACGGACCCCTGTTCGGCACTCCCCCCTGAGCCAGACCAAGAACCGAGGACCTTCAAGCAGCGGGAAGCAGGGTAGACGGTCCCTTTACACAATTTGGAAATCAAAGGAAATGTGAAAGCAGCTTGGAGGATCTCTGAGGGGCTTTCGATCGTAAAGGACCCGAGTGTGAAGTGTAGAGGTGTTGGGGGCTTTCACGGGCTGTGAGTGCGAGGGAGGAGGAGAAACAGCAAAGTCAGATTGACAAATATTTGCATATGGCTGAGTCAGAGCGTTGTCAACGGAGTATCTGTTTATGTGTATATATAGAGATAGATAGATAGATAGGGTGATAGAAAGTTAGATTGAAAGGGTGATAAATAGATATAGAGATAGACAGATGAACGGATAAACAGATATGTATATATGTTGATAAATAGATAGGTAGATAGATCCATCGATGGAAAGATAGATGGATGGATAGATATGTGAAAAAAAACATGTAAAAATACCTAGGTAAATGCGATGGATAGATAGATAGCTTATTAGATAAACTGTTGGATAGTTGGATTGACTGATAGGTAGCAAGGTAGATAGATAAACTGATCGACTGATAGGTAGGAGGTAGATAGAAGTATTGTTAGATTTATCGATAGATAGGTTATTAGCTCGATAGGTAGATTATTAGATAGATCGATCAATAGATAAGCTATTAGATCGATAGATAGATTATTAGATAGATCGATCGATAGGTAGGTAAGCAAGAAGCCATCTAGATAGACAACCAGACACACAGGCAGACGCATTGGGGAAGGGGCGCCAGCATGGGCGGCTCTGGCGCTGCCCAGGGTCACATTCTTCTAAAACTGCCGAATGACTTCCGCTTTGATGGGATTTTTTTTCTGTCTGTTTCATATTCTTTCTCGTTTCTGTATCTCATTCTGTCGGTCTCTGTCTCTGCCTGTCTCAGCTGTTGCCCCCCGCCCCCCTCTCTCTCTATATATGTATATGTGTGTGTGTGTGTGTGTGTTTATATGTATTTAAATACACACACATATCTATCTATCTATCTATCTATCTACCTATCTATCTATCTATCTATCATCTATCTATCTATCTATCTATCTATCTATATATCTAATCTATCTATCTATCTATCTATATATATATATAAATATATATATATATATATATATATATATATATATATATATATATATATATATATAGAACATCCTCTCTCTTTCTCTGTATATGTAGAAAAGGCATGAATGAGAATGAATATCAAGAGATGTAAATACATATCTTGTATACTGAAGGTAGTTATTCTTATTCATACCTTTTCTAAATTTGCCAACTCTCCCTTTCCCTCTCTCTCCTTCACCCTTTCTCCCTCTCCTTCCCTCCCTCTGTCTCCCTCTCCCTCTCCCTCTCCATCGCCCCACTCCCTCTCTCTCTCTCCCTCTCCCTCTCTCTCTCCACCCCTCTCTCTCCCTTTCCCTTCTTCCCTCCCTCTCTCCACCTCCTCTCTCCCTCTCCCTTCCTCCCTCCCTCTCCATTTTTCTCCCTCTCTATTTACACTTTTTCCCACTTCCATTGCATCCGCATTATCCGTTTATCCTTTAAATATTCATAAAATATTCAACAAATTCCTAAAAACAGCTGTTTATCGCCTCTTGCCATTTCCTAGTTTATCCTCCTCCTCATTTTTACTTTCTTTCTCCTTTCTTATTCTCTTTTATTCTGCCTCTTCCATCCTTTATTCGATTTTTTCTCTTGTATTTTTCCTCAACTTTCTACTTCCTATTTTATTCTGTTTCATTCTTCCTCCTCCTTCTGTTTATTCTCTCTTGTTTTTCGCCCTCTTCCTTCCTCCTTCGTTTTATTCTACTTTATGCTTCCTCCATTTTGCTCCTCTTTCTGTTTCATTTCCTTTTTTATTATCTTTTAATTCTTCTTTCATTTTTATTTTCTTTTATTCAACCTCCTCTTTATTCTCGGTTATTCTTCCTCCATTTTGTCTATTCTGTTTTTCTTCCCCATGCCTATTTTCCTCCCTTTTATTCTCTTTTATTTTCCTCCTCTTCCTTTCTCCGTCTCTTTATTCCATTTTAATCATCATCCTTTTTATTCCCTTTTATTCTTCCTCCTCCTCTATCTCCCTCCTTCTTTCTATTTTATTTTATCCTTCCTCCTCCCCCTTTTTAGTTTTTTTATTCTTCATTCCTCCTCAATTCCCCTTTTATCCGACCTTCTCCCTATTTCTATTATTTTATTCTTCATTCCTCCTCATTCCCCTTTTATCCTATCTTTCCCCTATTCCTATTCGTTTTGATATTTCCTGCTTTGTTTTTGGGGGCGATCTCTCTCGAAAAACGGCGGTAATGCATTCACACCCACGCCCCCACGCCCATCCAAGGACTTCCCAGTGGGTGTTCGACAGGATGGGTGGGTGGGTGAGGGGGGGTGAGTGGGAGACGGGGGGAGGGGGAGACGGGGGGGGTTGGATGGGTGGGTGAGGGGGAGGGGGAGTGGGAGACGGGAGGGGGGTTGGATGGGTGGGTGAGTGGGAGGGGGAGGGGGTGCTTGGATGGGTGGGTGAGTGGGAGACGGGGGGGGGAGGGGGTTGTTGGGTGGGTGGGGGGGAGGGCGGATGTTATTATAAGATTGATAGTTATGATGATGATGATGATGGTGATGGTCATGATAATAGCAGTTATTATGTGACAATAAAAATAATAATGATGATAATGATAATGATGAAATAATTACTAAAGTAAGAATGTAATACCAATGATAATAGTAATCATGATAATTACTATTGTCATTATTATTGTTATTATTATCATTATTACTATCTTCGTAATCCTTATGATCTTTACCATCTTCCTTTTTCTCCTCCTCATCGTTATAAACATTACGATTATTCATTATTATCACCATTGTCAATCATTTCTTCCTTCTCCCCTTCCTCTTCCTCTTCCTCTTCTTCCCCTCCCTCCTCCACCCCCTCTTCTTCTTCTTCCCCCTTCTCCTCCTCCTCCCCTCCCCTCCCACTCTTCCTCCCTCTCTAACTCCTTCTCCTCCTCCTCCCCTTCCTCCCTCCCTCCTCCCTCCTCCTCCTACTCCCTCCCCCTCCTCCTCTTTCCCTCTTCCTCCCTCCCCTCCCTCTCCACCTCCTCCTCCCTCCTCCTCCTCCTCCTCCTCCTCCTCCTCCTCCTCCTCCTCCTCCTCCTCCTCCTCCTCCTCCTCCTCCTCCTCTCCCTCCTTTCCTCTCTCCCTCCCTCCCTTCCCATCCTCCTCCTCTTCCTCCTCCTCCTCCTCTTCCTCCCTCCTTCCCCCCTCCTCCCTCCCCCCCCCCACCACCACCTTTACCAGGGTCACTGTTATCATTAATATTAGCAGAACCCATTGCTACTTCAGCTTCCCCTTCCACAAGGCAAAAAGCCACTGGACTGGAAATCCGGAATTAGGAATTAGGAATCAGTCGAGCTTCTCATTTCTTGGGGAATTTTTGATTGTTATTAATTGTTATCTTTTGTGGTATGGTTACTAATTGTTGTTAGGTGTGGTGCTGTTATTAATTGTTGTTATTTGTGTTGTTAATTATTGTTATTGTGACGTTATTTGTTGTTATTTGTGGCGTTGTTCTTGTTTGTTGTTATTTGTGCTATTGTTAATCATTGTTATTGTGACGTTGTTAATTGTTCTTATTTGTTGTTATTTGTGGTATTGTTAATCACTGTCATTGTGACGTTGTTATTTGTTGTTATTTGCGTTATTGTTATCAATTGTTATTTGTTATCAATTGTTGTTCTTTGCGCCATTGTTATTGCTTTAATTATGGGTTATCATTGCTATGATATTATCCTTGTCAACATCAGTGATATTGCTGTTTGTTATTTGTTGTTGTCATCACTGTAATTGTTGGTTAGTAACATTTTTGCAACAATCATCATCAGCGTAATCGTCATTCTCATCCATACCCACAATTGCATCACCACGATCATCACCATTATTACCATATTCATGAATCTCCCTCCCTCCCTCCCTCCCTTCTTCTTCTCTCTCTCTCTCTCACTCTCTCCTTCTCTCCTTCTCTCTCTCTCTCCCTCCCTTCTTCCCTCTCTCTCCTCTCTTCCTTCCTCCTCTCCCTCCTTCCTCCCTTCCTCCTCCCCTCTCTCCCTTCCTCCCTTCCTCCTCCTTCTCTCCCTCCCTCCCTCCCTCCTTCCCTCCTCCCTCCCTCCCTCCCTCCTTCCCTCCTTCCCTCCCTCCCTCCCTCCTTCCTTTCTCTCTCTCCCTCTCTCCCCCCCCCCTTCTTCCTTCTCTCTCTCTCCTTCTCCCTCCCCCCTTCCCTCTCTCTCTCCCTCCCTTCTTCCCTCTCTCTCTCTCTCTCTCCCTCCTTCCCTCCTTCCTTCCCTCCCTTCTTCCCTCCCTCCCTCTCCCATATTCATGCCTTGTGTTCCTTGCTCTTACGGCCTTCCTGTTCCGCGACCCTTGCCTCGTCTCCTCAGCATGTCCGGAGGCTTTTGGGAAGGGAGAGGGAGGGTGGGGGAGGGGAGGGAGGGGGGGGGAAGGAGGAGGGAGGGAAGGGGGAGGGAATTAGGGAGGGGGAGGGAGGGGGGAGGGAGGGAAAGAGGGAAGGAGGGAGAGGGAGAGGGGGAGAGAGGGAGTGGGAGGGGGAGGGAGGGGTAAGGGGGACGGTAAAGGGCAGGGGGAAGGAGGGAACGGAGGGAATTAGGGAGAGGGAAGGGAGGGAAGGAGGAGGGAGGGAATTGGGGAGGGGAGAAAGGAGGGAGAGGGTGATGTGGAGGGGGAAGGAGGAGGGAGGGAAGGGAGGGAAGAGGAAAGGAAGGAGGGGCAGGGGGAGGAAGGGAGGGAAGGAGGGAGGAGGGTGATGTGGAGGGGGAAGGAGGAGGGAGTGGGAGGGGTAAGGAGGGAGGGAGGGAAGAAGAAGAGAAGAGATAGGAAGGGGTAAGGGAGAGAGCGTGAGGGGAGGGAGGAAGGTGGGAGAGGGGGAGTGGGAGGGAGGGTGACGGTGGACGAGAAGGGGAGGGAGGGAGGGAGGGGGAAGGGAGGGATATGCTAATCACGGGATGGGGTGTGTACGCATATTGACTCCCATGATTACGTGTTTTTGTTTTCTACTCTTGCGCTCTTCCTGTCTTCCTCGTCCCTCCTCTCTTTTTTCTCTCTTTCTTTTCTCTTTTCTCCGTGTTGCCTTTTCCTTCTCTTTCTCTCTCTTTCATTTCCTTCTCTCCATCCCTTTTCTCCTTATCTCTTCTTCTCCCTCCTTTTCTTCCATCCGTTCCTCTTCCTCTTCCTTATTTTCCTCCTCCATGCCCTCCTCCTCCTCCTCCTCTTCTTCCTTCTGGGAAGGAGATAGAAAGGGAGAGGGGAAATGTCCAATATTTATAGATAAATTTAATGAGAAAAAGAAGAGGGAGAGAAAGAAGGGAGGGAAGGAGGGAGGGAATTAAAGAGGGGTGGACGAAGGAGGAAGGGGGGAGGGAGGGAGAAGGGAGAGTGTTAAAGAGGAAGGGTGGGCGGAGGGGGAGGGGGGAGGGCTCAAACGGCCTTCACCAACGTTATTATTATCGCGAGGGGGCGGGAGGGGGGAGGGGGGTGACGAGGGAGAGGGAAGGGCCGAGCAGGATGCGTGCAAAAGAAAGAAAGGAGAAAGGGAAGGATAGAAAATAGATGGATGGAGAGAGAGAGAGAGAGAGAGCGAGAGAGAGAGAGAGAGAGAGAGAGAGAGAGAGAGAGAGAGAGAGAGAGAGAGAGAGAGAGAGAGAGAGAGAGAGAGAGAGAGAGAGAGAGAGGGGGGGGAGAGAAAGAGATTGAGAGAAAAAAATAGACAAAGAAAGAGAGACAGATATAAGAAAATGAACAGGGAGAGCAAGAGGGAAATAAAAAAAAAAAGAACAAGGGATGGAAGAGAGGATAAAGAGAGTATAAAACATGGACGGAATAATAAAACATTTGCCGCGTCGAAAGCCATTCAAAACAGGGATGCGGGTTCGACCACAGCGAGGGAGAGTAAATGTAAACAAAGCAAAATCATGATGAATGAGAGACAGGTAAGAATAGAAGGAGAAAAGGGGTATGCATAAATAATTACGAAATAAGGAGTGTAGAACAATAAATATAAGAAAGGCAGGATAAAGATAAAACGATAGCTCAAACGCGAAAAGGAGAGAGAGGGAGCATAATCATAAAATATACAAAAATGAGGGAGGGCGGATGGTGGATGAAGATAAAGTCATAAATTTATTCCTAAATAAGGAAGGAGGACAGAACAATGAATAAAAATGAGATAGATAATAAGAATAAGGATAAGATTATAGATAAGATGAACAGAAATAAGTCATTCCATACTGTTGATAATAGCAATGGCAAAAGTAATAATGATAACGATGATAATGATAATTGTGATAATGATGGTGTTGGTGATGATGACAATAATAATAATGATAGTAATGATGTTAATACTACAATTACTAATGATGAAAATGATAATCATCATCACATCATT
>NC_091549.1:11763824-11768824 GCF_042767895.1 Penaeus vannamei
TCAAGCCTTCCGCCTCCTGGTTCTCCTCCTCTTCTTCCTCTTCCTCCTACTTCTCCTCTTTTTCTTGCTTCTTTTTCGCGTTTCTTGTTTTCTTCTTATTTCTTCTCGCCTTTTTCTTCCTCTTCCTCCTACTTCTCCTCCTCTTTTTCTTGCTTCTTTTTCGCGTTTCTTGTTTTCTTATTATTTCTTCTCCTCTTTTTCTTCCTCTTCCTTCTATTCCTCCTCCTCTTTTTCTTGTTTCTTTTTCGTGTTTCTTGTTTTCTTCTTATTTCTTCTCATCTTTTTCTTCCTCTTCCTCCTATTGTATTTTTTACTCTTTCTCCTCCACCTCCGCTTCCTCCTTTGTTGTCTTCTTGTTCTTCCTCCACAGCCTCTACCTGTTTTTCCTCCTCCTCCTCCACCTTCTCTTCTTCCTTTCTCCTCTTGTTCCCCATTCTCCTCCTGTCCCCCTCCTCTTCTTCTTATATTCTTATTCTTACTTTTCCTCTCCTCCCAACTCTACCTCCCCCTCTTCGTCTGCTTCCCCTTTGCCTCCGCCTGCTTCTCCTCCTCCTCTTCTTCCACCCCCCCTCCTCCGCCTCCTCCTTCTTATACTGGTTCGTCTCCGCCTTCTCGTTTTCTCCTCCTGTTTTTCCATATCCTCTTCCGCCTCCTATTTCTCCTATTCCATCCCCCCCCCTTCCTCCTCCTACTCCTCCACCACCACCAGCTTCTCCTCCTCCTCCTCCCCCTCCTCCTCGTCCACTCCCACGCGCGTCCTTGGCACTGAGAGTTAACAAGACAAAAATGAATATGAAGGATGTCTAAGCCCAATACACCTCCCCCTCCCTCCCTCCCTCTGTTCTACAAGCCTTCGCTCCTCTCCCTTCCTCCTCCCCTCCCTTCATCCACCTTTTCCTCCTTCCTTTCTTTCATCCATCTTTTACTCCATCCTCTCTTTCTTCCCTCCCTCCCTCCTTCTCTCAGTCCCTCCTTCCTTTATTCATCCAATCATACATCCCTCTCCCTCCCTCCATTCTTTATTCCATCCTCTCCTTCTTCCCTCCCTCCGTCCTTCTCTCAATCCCTCCTTCCTTTATTCATCCAATCATACATCCCCCTCCCTCCCTCCATCTATTATTCCATCCTCTCCTTCTTCCTTCCCTCCCTCCATCCTTCTCCCTGTCCCTCCTTAACTTCCTTCCTTCATCCGTTCATCCATCCATCCTTTTCTCTTTCTCTCATTCTCTCTCATCCCTATCCTCCTCCATTCCTCTCTTCCTCCAATCTTCCATCCCTTCCTTTTAATCCATCAGACAACTTTCTGCTTTCCCTCCCTCCTTCCTTCTTTCTCACTTGATCCCTCTCTCTCCTTCCCTCCATTCTGTGACCCTGCTTCCTCCTTCCCTCCCTCCCTCCTCTCCCCTTCCTCGCCTCTCTCCTTCCCACCCTCCACCTCCTTCCCCCCTCCACACCACTTCACCCCCTCCAACCTACCTCTGCGCCCCAACAGCTCCCCTCTCCCCACGCTCTCCAACCCACCTCCACGACCCCCTCCCCAACATTCACCCCTTCCACCTTTCCCAACCCATCCCCAGACTCCAACCCACCTCTTCACCCCCCTCCAACCCACCAGTCTCTTCACCCCCTCCTACTCCCCCTTCCTCCTACCCTACCCACCCACCTCTCCCCCATTCCTACCCCACTCCCACCCACCTCTCCCCCCATTCCTACCCCGCCCCATCCACCCATTCACCTCTCCCCCCCCATTCCTACCCAACTACCCACCTCTCCCCCCCATTCCTACCCCACCCACCCACCTCTCCCCCCCTCCTACCCCACCCACCCACCTCTCCCCCCATTCCTACCCCCCTTCCCCCTCCTACCCCACCCACCCCCTCTCCCCCTCCTACCCCACCTCCCCCCCACCTCCCTTGACGTCATCTGACAAGTCGGACCCGGCACAACGTCGCGCAAACAGCTGGCCAAGTCACACACGCGCATTCCAGGGACCGCGCGGGGCATACGTCACCGGCGCGTCACGACCTTGAGGTTCATTATACGCACAAAAAAAAGAGAAAAATAAAGAAACAAATACATTAAAAAAGAGAAAAAAAACAAGGAGAAAAACAAAGAAACAAATACATTGATTATTCTTCTATTTCCTATGTTTCTTCTTCCTTAGCTTTCTTCTCTTTTTTTATTTTTTTTCCTTCTCATTCGCTTCCTCTCCTGCTCTTCCTTTTAACTTCGCCTGCTTCTCTTATCTTCTTGGTCTTCTCCTTCATTCACCTTCTCCTCCTCTTCATTTTCTTTCTCATTTTCGCTTCCTCCACCCTTTCTCTTCTTATTTTACCTCCTCAAAATAATAATAATAATAATAAAATAAATAAATAAATACCGTGTTTGATGATTCATCGGGTTTCGTAGCGAGTTTCAGCTACTTTTAAGCGCTGATGACTACCTACCACTTTCACACCCCTCCTATCCCCTCCCCAACATTCACCCCTTCCCTCTTTCCCAACCCATCCCCAAACTCCAACCCACCTCCACACACACCCTACCCCCCCCCCCCCTCAACATTCACCCCTCCCCTCTTCCCTTCTTTATTTTCGATCATGTGAATGGTGATATGTGATGGAATCAACGATAACGTACAGTTTATGATGTGGTATAAATAATGATATGCGGTATATATTTGGAAAAATAATAAAGGCTATTTTGGGATTTTTCTCTGAACATAAAAAGTTGAATGGTAGGAATAAACAATGTATATTGTAAAATGTATGATGATGATATATATGTATTTTACATTTTGAAAAGGTGATTAAATGATTCTATTGAATGTTACATAATTGTTCATATGATAAACAAAAATATATAATGTAAAATATACAATATAGTTTAAATACCTTATTATACAACAAAATATAAGCTTCCTGTAATACTATTCAATAAGAAACCCCAAAGCTAAGTCAGTCATATAAATCACGCAGACTATCTATAATAGGACTGGAAAGTTTATAAAATACTATTCATTATCAAAAGACTGATGACTCTCAACAGTACTCGACTTAAATACACGACGTAAAGAATCTATACTATAAAAATGATCAGTGTAATAATATGTAATATTAAAAGACTGATGACTCCCAAGAGGAATAGGATCTTACTTCGAGGGACACTAAATCTCTTTTTTGTAAATCAAAGATCCCGTACTTAGGAAAATCTTTCCGGTAAAAATAGGGACAACGAAGCTTTTTTTTTCGTTTCTAGATGATATCACACTATCCTTTTCACTCATCTTCCACTTCTCTATTTACGCTTTTTCACACTCTCTCATTTTCACTCATCCTTCACTTCTCTACGTTTTTTCTTCGTTTTTTTATCTTAGAAAACAATATCAATTCTTACCTGCTTCCGATCCCCTTCTCACACTTCCACGGGAGAAGAATTCACCTGGGGGGAAAGGCGAACAAAATGAGACACTGGTCGGAAGAGTGCTAAAGATAGAAAGAAAAAAAGAAGAAAAAGAATCTTCATCATAATCATCATCAACAACATTAACAATATTAGCATCATCATCAGCGTCCTCATCATCACCATCACCACCACCATCTTCATCATCATTATCATTACAACCATCATCATTATCATCACCACACCATCACCACCACTGCCATCTTCATCACCACACAATCTTCATCATCATTACCACCACCATCACCATCACCACCAACATCACCACCACCACCATCATCATCATCACCACCACCACCACCATCATCATCATCACCATAAATATCAACAATACCAAGAAGACAAAAATAACAACAATGGAGATAGTACGATGACAATGTCGCTGTTGATATTTGCAAAGTTGATCAGCATTCAGCAGGGACGAGCCATCTTTAAGAATCATGATGAGTTGCGTCTCCCAGACTGGTTCCTTCGAGACGAGAGAAACTCTTGCTTCAAGTTTTTCGTTCTCTGTCTCTGTCTCTCTCTCTCTCTCTCTTTCTCTCTCTTTCTTTCTTTCTCTCTCTCTCTCTTTCTTTCTCTCTTTCTCTCTAGCTCTCGCTCTCTCTCTCTCTAGCTCTCTCTCTCTCTCTCTCTCTCTCTCTCGCTCTCTCTCTCTCTCTCTCTCTCTCTCTCTCTCTCTCTCTCTCTCTCTTTCTCTTTCTCTTTCTCTCTCTCTCTTTCTGTCTGTCTGTCTGTCTGTCTGTCTGTCTGTCTGTCTGTCTCTCTCTCTCTCTCTCTCTCTCTCTCTCTCTCTTTCTCTCTCTCTCTCTCTCTCTCTCTCTCTCTCTCTCTCTCTCTCTCTCTCTCTTTCTCTCTCTCTCTCTCTCTTTTCGTTCGGCGTGTTCCATTTTCTTTGTGTGTTAAGATGTGCGTGCTTTTAGGTTATTGCAGTTGTGACGAGCTCGTTAGGAAAGAAATGGCGAATTTGATTTTTATTTATATATAGTAAAGTATTGATGTTGAGATTACTTTCACTTTCGAATATTGATGCACTCGAGGCTATGTATAAAAGATAATCATCCTGCAGGAGTCGAATATTATGCAATGTAAATTAACTAAAATTATTGCTGAACACAAGCTGTTGCAATAAACAACTAAGCATGCTGTTTAGTTGTCATCATTGCCGGAAATGCAACAGAACAGCCGATATCCTTGGACAATAATACTCAGCGGTCCATGGGTCAAAGTATTTTTTATCCGCCATGCCACCCTCCCAGGTGAAAGAATATTGAACAATAACCTGATCCATGGGTTAAATTATTTTATGACCCCCCCCCCCCCACCGTCACCCTTTTAAAAAGTATAATCATGGAAAGCAATATTGTTGTAACTTTTTTTTTTTTTTTTTTTTTTGGCAACTTTAGCACCGAAAGTAACTTGTCGCCTTTTGTAAACAGAATAAGCGATAAATACATAGTTTTACTTTCTAATGATGTTTCATATTTGCATATATATGAGGTGAGTAGCTCGCAGACATTCATAAGCTGACCTGTCACCTA
>NC_091549.1:11776324-11781324 GCF_042767895.1 Penaeus vannamei
AGGGTAGGGGCAGGGGTAAGGGTATGGGTAGGGGCAGGGGTAAGGGTAGGGGCAGAGGTATGGGTAGGGTCAAAGGCAGGGGTAAGGGTAGGGGCAGAGGCAAAAGCAGGGGTAGGAGCATGGATAAGGGTATGGGTAAGGGCTGGGGCAAAGTCAGGGGTAGGAGCAGGGTATGGGTAGGGGCACAGGTAAGGGTATGGGTAGGGGGAGGGATGGAATAGTGGTTGTAAAAAAAAAAGGAATTGGTTACAGTGGTTTTTAGCGACGGTGAGGATGGTGATGGTGATGATTATGGTGAAGGGGGCTAATGAAGACGAATGTGCCAAAGATTTTGATGGTGATGAGGTATGTGGGGAAGATGGTGATGGTGGTGAGGAATAGATTGCGAAGGTGATGATTATGGTGAAGATGGTGATGGTGGTGAGGATCAGGTTGAGATGGTGGTGAGGAATGTGTTGAGAATTTTTATGGTGATAATTAATGTGTGGAAGACGGTGATGGTGATGGTGGTGTAGATGATGACCATACGGAAGATGATGATAGTGAAAAATAACCCAATCATATATATCAAAAGTGTCGACAACAATAACAAAAAGATAAGAACAAAAACAAGCAATTGTGATCAATATTTTCCTTATCCGAATTTCTGAACTGCAGTTAATATCAACAACTTTATGAGCGAAAACCAGCAGCAGGTTATCAGCTGAAAAAAATACCGTATCCGATTTCGCAGGTGAGGCTTCAGCAGGATGTAATTCGAAGCTCTCTCTCTCCCCTGCAAGCACGCTCGAACACACGCCTTCAAGCACGCTAAGGCATGCACATGTTTCTATGTGTGGGGATGTACGCGTGAGTATGTATGTCTATATGTTTATGTGTGTGTGCTTGTGTGTTTGTGTGTGTATGTGTGTGTATGTGTGTGTGTGTGTGTGTGTGTGTGTGTGTGTGTGTGTGTGTGTGTGTGTGTGTGTGTGTGTGTGTGTGTGTGTGTGTGTGTGTGTGTGTGTGTGTGTGTGCATGTGTGTGTGTGTACATGTGTGTGTATTTACAAATGAATATACATATACAAGTGTCTGCGTGTCCAAAGATATTCTCAGACCAATGCCGTTCATCTTATGTTTAATTTGCTTAAGCATTCATCGGCACCATTAGAATCGGTATATCCTCTTTGATTTCACGTCAATAACAAGTCAGTAATAATGAAAATAACACAAATAGCAATTAATAACATAAATAAACGTAACAATAACTTGAACATAAACATACCGTTGTTTATGTTATATTTGAAAGTTAAGACCAATAGAAGATCCACCAAACACAATTAGTCCGAAATCGCCATTAAATGGACATGTTATTATACAGTATACGTGTATAGGTATAGTGAAGTATATTCATAACCAACTTTAAACTGTTTCGAAACTCCACCAAATTTAGTTCATCTGAGACCACTCAAACATGAAATTATGACCTTGGTTTGTGATTTAACCCAACTCTATTTCCTCAATCTCTGAACAATTGAAAAATGAATTGGCAATTTTGGTTTAGGTTAGTTTCCCACCACGATTTTTATTTTAAATGATTTGGTCCTTTCATCTTTTAACCTTGTCTGTTGATCTTCCTATTATTAAATCGGTCTTTGTGTCAAGATTTTTCACTTGACCTTATTATCAAAAATACGACTAATCCAAGATAAGAATTGCATAGACTTAATGCTATCCTCACCTAGGGATGAAATTTCATTGTTACGAAATCTTGGCCAGTTTAAGAATTTCAAGAGTTTAAGAATTAAACTACGAACATTCTAAACATACACACAAGACTAAATCTTAACTCGTGGTCTAACCCTAAGCTTGTTTATCAGGTAGGCGTGAAGTCTGTCTGTTAACTTCTTACCTTAGACTAACACTTCCTTGTCCCATGTGTGAAACTGTAAGGTAAGGGTTGTTTGTGCAAAGTGGTTGTTGGTTTAGAATAGACAGTTATATTTGACTTTACTCGTGTGAATTACTTTTCGTTGTAAATTCAGAACAAACATCATTTTTATTTGAAGGTTGATTGTAATTACATGTCTTTACAATGTTTGATTGAGCAGATATGATTCTTATTTAACAGCGCTTTTATGACTTGTTATGATTTGAGATTTAGAACAAACATGATTATTATTTGGGGTTTGCTTTTGTGTATAGCTTATCGTTATTATAGATTTTAGTTTCGCCTTTTGTTGAATAAGTATGGCTAGAAAGAAAAAATTTCTATAGGCCTACATAATTATTTTATTTCATGAACTAAAAACCAAAGAATCATGAGATTGTTTCTCAGTCTAGGACAATTTTTATTAACTATCACATATGAAAGTTAAACTACGTCATTACTGAATGCCATTGTCGAGTGAATTGGTTGACAAAGGTCTTGACATATATATATATATATATATATATATATATATATATATATATATATGTGTGTGTGTGTGTGTGTGTGTGTGTGTGTGTGTGTGTGTGTGTGTATGGCATTATTATAGTAATAGTAATAATAATAATAATTATTATTATTATTATTATCATCATCATCATCATCATCATCATTTCATTACTTTTTCCAAATTCTATCCATAGCCCTTGTTAAAACTAGTTTGTTGACGTAATGAGAACCAAACCAAATATCATGTTATTTATCCTGTTGTCACTAACACCAGCTATTTGAACGAGTATGATTAGCTATGAGCAATGTTGATCATAACTATTAAGTTCCTATAACAACAATGGCACTCATCATGTTGATACAATGAGTATCCGAAATACTTTAAATTATGCAATGACCAAGTAGTAATAAAAATCATCATAAACCTACAATAATACAATTCAGTGATGAATGCCATAACAAATCAGCATTAAATACCCAAAACACACACACACACACACAAACATACACACACACGCACACACAAACACGCGCGCGCACACACACACACACACACACACACACACACACACACAAACACACACACACAAACACGCGCGCGCACACACACACACACACGCGCGCGCGCACAAACAAGCAAATTCAAACTATAGAAGACAGACCTAGACCATTTAAAGCAAGCGAGAGGAATAACAATAATAACCATAATAAATACGAATCAAGATAATAACAACAATATAATAATAATGATGATAATAATAATAATAATAACAAGCGCAATAACAAACAAACCAGCATTAAATACCTTAATCACACACACACACGCCGCACAAGCCAATTCAGCCTCCAAGACCCAGACCCAGATCATTAGCAGCGAGCAAGCGAGAGGATCGCACTCAGCCTCAAGTGAAGGGCCACTCTGACCTTACCCTGTCAAGGTGGGGAGGGGAGGGGGAGGGGGGAGGGGGGGGGAGGAGGTTAGGTATGTGCGGTTGATAGGCCTAAGGACAGTTATTGATATTTACATGCGCTTGAGGTCGGACTTGCTTGTTTATCTCCAACTCGGTCTGTGATAACATTGAATGCGGGAATGCTGATGGATACACGCGTTTCGGGCTGTCTGTCTGTCCACACACATACGCGTGCGCAAAAAAAAAAAAAAAAATCATGTACGTGTGTTTAAATATATGTGTGTGTTTGCGTGTGTGTGTGTTCGTGTGTGTGTGTGTGCGTGCGTGTGAACAAATACACACACACACATACATAAAAACACACTCATACATATGGGTGTGTGTGTGTGTGTGTGTATGCGTATATAAACTACGTACAGTATGAACCGTATTCATGTTGACAAAATGTGGAAAGGTATGAAAGGTATGCATTTCCATCTCATCTATCTTTCATGTATTTCTGACGAAGATATAATCGAAACCGGTTAAATAAATACATCTCTCTCTTATATTGTGAAGATATTCGTTCTCATTCATACCTTCACGTACAGTATGATAATAACGACCCGATCTGTTCGAGGTCCGTCGCCTTGGCCCCGCGCTCGCCAGGACGCTGAAGACGCGAGTTCACGAGGAGGGGTGAGAGGGGGGAGGGGGGAGGGTCGTTCAAGGAAGGAGGGGGGGGGTGAAATGGAGTTCGTTATCATGATCAAGGACAAACACGGGCAATAAAAAGGAAAAGTTTAGCATGTGGGTCGTTCCTTGTTGAAGAAGATATACACATATGGCAGAGGGAGCAGACGTATAAACAATCTGTTCGACTAACAATGAAAAGAGATAATAATTATTGCTTCTGGAATTATGGTAAAAAAGATCTCAGACAATATACCCAGAAAGAAGAAAGGCGAGTAGTAAATAAAAGAAATAAATGAATAACATAATAATAGTAATAATGATAAAAGATATTAATAATAATGATAAATAGAAAGGTTAATCAGCTGATTTTATAGTCCATACCCCTGTCTGGCCACAGGTTTGACCCGACCTCTGACCTCTTCACACTCCCCCCTTCCCCCTGTCTCCCTTCCCTCTCTCTCCGACCTCCCTCTCTGTCCCCTCTCAAGGCTCCCTCCTTCCCTCTTCCCTCCAGCTGCCCTCCGTATTACTCTCCAGTCTGCCTCCTCCTTGCCTATTTTCCTTCCCTCCCTCCCCTTCAGCCTCCTTACCTCACTCTTCTCTCCATCCTCCCTCCCCTCCAGCTTCCCTCCTTCTCTCCCTCTCCTGTTAACCCTTCCTTCCTCTCCTCCCTCCCCTGTCGACTCCCCCTTCCCTCCTCTCCTTTCCCTCCCGCCTTCTTCCCTCCCTCCTTTGACCACCTACCATCCCTTCCTCCTTACCCACTCACCTCCCTTCCTCCCTCCCTCCTTCCCCTCCTTGTCCACTCAACCTCCCTCCCTCCCTCCCTTTTTCCCCTCATTGCCCACTCACCCTCCTTCCCTCCCTCCTTCCCCACTAACCCTTCCTCCTCCCCTCCCTCCTTCCCCTCCTTGCCCACTCATCCTCCCTCCCTCCCTCCCTCCTTCTCCTCCTTGCCCACTCCCCCTCCCCCCTCCCTCCTTCCCCACTAAC
>NC_091549.1:11791324-11796324 GCF_042767895.1 Penaeus vannamei
CCCTCCCCCCTCTCCTCCTCCCCCTCCCTCCTCCTCCTCCCCTCCTCCCTCCCTCTCCCCCTCCTCCTCCCACCTCCCTCCCTCTCCCCCTCCTTCTCCCCCCCCCTCCTCCTCCTACCCTCCCCCTTCCCCTCCCTTCCTCCCTCCTCCCCCTCCCCTTCTCCCTTCCTCCCTCCCCTTCCCCCTCCTCCTCTTCCCTCTCCTCCTTCCTCCTCTCTTCCTCCTCCCTCCCTCTCCTCCTCCCCCTCCCCCTCCCCCTCCCCCCTCCTAGCCAACACACCGGGGGGACCGTAAGAGGAGAAGCGACATTGGCGGAGAGCGAGAGAGAGAGAGAGAGAGAGAAAGCCACAAGGGATATTGAGTGTCTCCGTCCCCGCTGGCGTGGCGCGGTGGTAGCGTTCTCGTTTCGGAACCTTGCCGACCAGCGTTCGACTCCCGCAACGCTGGTGTGTGAGGCAAGGGAGAAGAAGAGGAAGAGGAGGGGAGTGGCTGGTGTATGAGGCAAGGGAGAAGAAGAGGAAGAGGAGGGGAGTGGCTGGTGTATGAGGCAAGGGAGAAGAAGAAGAGGAAGAGGAGGGGAGTGGCTGGTGTATGAGGCAAGGGAGAAGAAGAAGAGGAAGAGGAGGGGAGTGGCTGGTGTATGAGGCAAGGGAGAAGAGGAAGAGGAGGGGAGTGGCTGGTGTATGAGGCAAAGGAGAAGAAGAGGAAGAGGAGGGGAGTGGGTGGTGTATGAGGGTAGGGAGAGGAAGGAGCGGGAGAGGAGGGGAGTGGCAGGTGTATGAGGCAAGGAGAAGAGGAAGAGGAGGGGAGTGGCTGGTGTATGAGGCAAAGGGAGAAGAAGAAGAGGAAGAGGAGGGGAGTGGCTGGAGTATGAGGCAAGGGAGAAGAAGAGGAAGAGGAGGGGAGTGGCTGGTGTATGAGGCAAGGGAGAAGAAGAAGAGGAAGAGGAGGGGAGTGGCTGGTGTATGAGGCAAGGGAGAAGAGGAGGAAGAGGAGGGGAGTGGCTGGTGTATGAGGCAAGGAAGAAGAAGAGGAAGAGGAGGGGAGTGGCTGGTGTATGAGGCAAGGGAGAAGAAGAAGAGGAAGAGGGAAGGGGAAGTGGCGGTGTATGCGAGGCAAGGGAGAAGAAGGAAAGAGGAAGAGGAGGGGAGTGGCTGGTGTATGAGGCAAGGGAGAAGAAGAAGAGGGAAAGAGGAGGGGAGTGGCTGGTGTATGAGGCAAGGGAGAAAGAGGAAGAAGGGGAGTGGCTGGTGTATGAGGCAAGGGAGAAGAAGAGGAAGAGGAGGGGAGTGGCTGGTGTATGAGGCAAGGGAGAAGAAGAGGAAGAGGAGGGGAGTGGCTGGTGTATGAGGCAAGGGAGAAGAAGAAGAGGAAGAGGAGGGGAGTGGCTGGTGTAAGAGGCAAGGGAGAAGAAGAAGAGGAAGAGGAGGGGAGTGGCTGGTGTATGAGGCAAGGGAGAAGAAGAAGAGGAAGAGGAGGGGAGTGGCTGGTGTATGAGGCAAGGGAGAAGAAGAGGAAGAGGGGAGTGGCTGGTGTATGAGGCAAGGGAGAAGAAGAAGAGGAAGAGGAGGGGAGTGGCTGGTGTATGAGGCAAGGGAGAAGAAGAGGAAGAGGAGGGGAGTGGCTGGTGTATGAGGCAAGGGAGGAGAAGAAGAAGATGAAGAGGAGGGGAGTGGCTGGTGTATGAGGCAAGGGAGAAGAAGAGGAAGAGGAGGAGGAGTGGCTGGTGTATGAGGCAAGGGAGAAGAAGAAGAGGAAGAGGAGGGGAGTGGCTGGTGTATGAGGCAAGGGAGAAGAAGAGGAAGAGGAGGGGAGTGGCTGGTGTATGAGGCAAGGGAGAAGAAGAAGAGGAAGAGGAGGGGAGTGGCTGGTGTGTGAGGCAAGGGAGAAGAAGAGGAAGAGGAGGGGAGTGGCTGGTGTATGAGGCAAGGGAGAAGAAGAGGAAGAGGAGGGGAGTGGCTGGTGTATGAGGCAAGGGAGAAGAAGAAGAGGAAGAGGAGGGGAGTGGCTGGTGTGTGAGGCAAGGGAGAAGAAGAAGAGGAAGAGGAGGGGAGTGGCTGGTGTATGAGGCAAGGGAGAAGAAGAAGAGGAAGAGGAGGGGAGTGGCTGGTGTATGAGGCAAGGGAGAAGAAGAAGCGGAAGAGGAGGGGAGTGGCTGGTGTATGAGGCAGGGGAGAAGAAGAAGAGGAAGAGGAGGGGAGTGGCTGGTGTATGAGGCAAGGGAGAAGCAGAGGAAGAGGAGGGGAGTGGCTGGTGTATGAGGCAAGGGAGAAGAAGAAGAGGAAGAGGAGGGGAGTGGCTGGTGTATGAGGCAAGGAGAAGAAGAAGAAGGGAAGAGGAGGGGAGTGGCTGGTGTTTGAGGCAAGGGAGAAGAAGAAGAGGAAGAGGAGGGGAGTGGCTGGTGTATGAGGCAAGGGAGAAGAGGAAGAGGAGGGGAGTGGCTGGTGTATGAGGCAAGGGAGAAGAAGAAGAGGAAGAGGAGGGGAGTGGCTGGTGTATGAGGCAAAGGAGAAGAAGAGGAAGAGGAGGGGAGTGGCTGCTGTATGAGGCAAGGGAGAAGAAGAGGAAGAGGAGGGGAGTGGGGAAGGGGAAGAATAGGGGAAAGAGAAGGGAGGAAAGAAAGGGAATAGGGGGGGGGGGATGAAAGCGAGGAGAGGGAGCTGTGGGAAGGAAGGGAGAGAGGAAGAGAAGAAGAAGGGGGTAATTTAGAAGCGAAAATATACGACAAAACAAGATATTGGAACAAAACAAGATAATGATAATAAGGATAATAAAAATCATTATTATCATAATCATCATCATCATCATCTATTTGATTATTGTTATTAGTATCAATATTATTATTAATACTATTATCATTTTTGCTATTATTATCATTATCGTTATTGTTATCAGTATTATCATTACCATCACCATCATCATTATCATTATAGTTATTATTATTATTACTACTAATCTTATCATCATTATCATTATTATCATTATTATAATTATCTTATCATTATTAATATCATTATTATCATTATCACAAATTTTATCATTATTATTATTGTTATTATTATTATTATTATCACTAATATATATATATATATATATATATATATATATATATATATATATATATATATATATATATATATATATATATAATATATATAATATATATATATATATTATATATAATATATATATATATATATGATATATATAAAATATAAATATATATTTATATATATATATATATATATATATATATATATATATATATATATATATATATATATATATATATATATATATATAAATCTGTTTTATGAAATTATTTATCTAATTGTATGTTTTCTTCTTTTATCATCATTGCCATTATTATCCTTCATTTCTTTACAATATGATTTTTTTACGAAGCTTTTGATGCTACTTTGACCTCATCTTTGACCCTTTCAACCTTGACCTGTTTCTTCTCCAGATCACTCGTTCTCCTTTTTGTTCGTCCTCTCTCATTCGCCTCTGTTTCTCCTCTTTTGTCCTCTTTCATTCCTTTCTGTTTCTTCTCTTTCGTTTCTCTTCTTCTTCCTCTTTTCGTCTCTCTTATCTGTTCTTCCTATTTATTTCTCTTGGTTTCCTTCTTTGCTATTTTTCTTCCTCATTCTTTAATATTTTTTCGCTATTTTCTTCCTCTTTCTTTCTTTCTTCTTCATTCGTTCTCTCTTCTCTTTTTTTCTCTTCTTTATTTATTCGTTATTCTTTCTTCCTTTTAGTTTATTTCTTCTCTTCCTTTTTCTTCTTTCTTTTTCCTTCTCTATTAATTTTCTATTCTTTCTTTCTTCTCTCTTCTTTTTCTACTTTCTTTCTTTCTCCTTCTCTATTTATTCTCTCTTCTTTCTTTCTCCTTCTCTATTTATTTTCTCTTCTTTCTTTCTTTCTTCTCTTTTCTTTTCTCCTTCTCTATTCCTTCTCTCTTCTTTCTTTCTTTCTCCTTCTCTATTTATTCTCTCTTCTTTCTTTCTCTTCCTCTATCTATTCTCTTTTCTTTCTTTCGTTCTCCTTCTCCATTTATTCTCTCTTTCTTTCTTTCTTCTCTCTTCCATTTTCTTCTTGCTTTCACCCTCCATCTGTTATTGTTTTCCACTACCTCTTCCTCTTCCTTTTTTTATCCACCAATATCTCTTCTTCCTCCTTAGCCTTTCTTATCCTCTTCCATCTCTCCTTCCTCTTCCCCCACCCTTCCTCCCTCATTCTTATCTTCTTCCACCTTCTCTCCTTCCTCTTCCTTATCCTTTTCCACCTTCTCTTCTTCCTCTTCCCCCACCCTTCCTCCCTCATTCTTATCCTTTTCCACCTTCTCTCCTGCCTCCCTTCCTCTGCTCCTATCCCCTCTCTCCTCCTCCCTCCACCCCCTCCCCCGTCCCACATCCCGACACCCACCCCCATCCCCTTCCCCCGTCCCCCACTCGACCTCCACCCCGACCCCCAGCCCTCCACCCTAACCCCAACCCCCATCCCCCACCCCGCCCCCCGCCCCCGTCCCCCTCTCCCGACCCCCTCTCCCGTCACCCTCTCCCGACCCACACCCCAGTCACCCATCCCCTTCCCTCACCCCGTCCCCCTCTCCCGTACCCCACCCCCGTCCCCCGTCCCCCTCTCCCGTCCCCTCATTCCTTGGCAACACAGACGAGTCACAAATCCCTCATTAACAAGAAGACCTTTCACCCTACCAAAGCCGTCCACTCATCCCTCACTCATTCCCCATTTGTGAGGCAAAGGGAGAGAGGAGGAGAAAGAAAGAAGGAAAATGGAAAAAGGAGGAGAAAGAAAGAAGGAAAATGGAAAAAGGAGGAGAAGGGAAGAAGGAAAAAAGAAAGAGGAGAAGGGAAGAAGGAAAAATGAAAGAGAGGGGAAGGGAAATTGAGAGAACAGGTCTTGGGAAAGTAGCAAGGGACCTGGAAACAGAGATGTAAGAAGTGGAGATAGAGAGAAGAAAAGAGAGACAGAGAAAGACC
>NC_091549.1:11806324-11808824 GCF_042767895.1 Penaeus vannamei
TGACTGATGACAGTTTGGTGATGACTGATGACAGTATGGTGATGACTGATGACAGTATGGTGATGACTGATGACAGTATGGTGATGACTGATGACAGTATGGTGATGACTGATGACAGTATGGTGATGACTGATGACAGTATGGTGATGACTGATGACAGTATGGTGATGACTGATGACAGTATGGTGATGACTGATGACAGTATGGTGATGACTGATGACAGTATGGTGATGACTGATGACAGTATGGTGATGACTGATGACAGTATGGTGATGACTGATGTAGTTAGGTGATGACTGATGACAGTTTGGCGATGACTGATAGGTAGCTGATGACTGATGACAGTTTGACGATGACTAATGACAGTTTGGTGATGACTGATGACAGTATGGTGATGACTGATGACAGTATGGTGATGACTGATGACAGTTTGGTGATGACTGATGACAGTTTGGTGATGAATGATGACAGTATAGTGATGACTGATGACAGTATGGTGATGACTGAGTACAGTTTGGTGATGACTGATGTAACACAGGCCACACCACCCAAGGACCGTCGCGTCACAAACTGCTAGATTCGAATCTCTTCACTGACTCACTTCCGGTCGCTGTGTCCCGCTCCTTCCCTCATAAAACCCGTTGCTTCATCTTCTCTCGTTGATTTCATTCCTTTTATTTGTTAATTTCTTTATTTTATCATTTCATCTTTTTTCTTTGTCAGAATCTGCAGTGTGAGGTGTGTTTTTTTTTTTTTTTCTTATTTTCATTTATCGGTTCGCATCTTTTCGCGGCATTTTTTGAACCATCACTTACCTCCCTCTCCCTCTCTCTCTCTCTCTCTCTCTCTCTCTCTCTCTCTCTCTCTCTCTCTCTCTCTCTCTCTCTCTTCCTCCCACGCCTCATGCCCATCACTCTAACGCGCCCATTCTACCCGACGCACTGTCCCTCGCCCGCCCGCCCGTCCCCCCTCTCCACCCCCGCCACCCCCCCCCCTCTCCTCCGCCTCCCCCCTACCACCACTGGGTCGCAGTAGGAGGGAAAGAGGGGGGGGGGGTAGGGGTGTCTCAGAGTCCGTCCTCCCGTTAGATGTGCGGGCGACCTTGGTAGGCGGCAGGGGAGGGGGGGGGGAGAGGAGGGTGGAGGGGGGGGGAGGGGGGCTGGAGCGTCTTCACTCTCGCTTAAAAAAAAGATAAAACGGCTTCGCTCTGGCTGCCTCCGCCCGATCCGCTCTCCCTTTCGTTGCACCCTCTCCCGCTTTCCCTGTCGCTTCCTTGCTCGTCGCGCGTGTGTGGGTATACATGTAAATACACACAGACACACATATATATATGTAATATGAAATACGTAAAAGATATTTATATCTATATCTGTATCTGCCTCTGTCTCACGCTTTCTATTAATATGCTTGTTCAAACACGCACACACACATATCTATCTATCTATCTGTCTGTCTATCTATCTATCTATATATCTATATGTGTGTGTGTGTGTGTGTGTGTGTGTGCATATACATTTACGCGCGTCCTTACACACATATTTTCGATTTCCGTTGACAGCATCCAGTGTGCTCAAAATGGCACGTAATGAGAAGCCACTTACCAGGTTACCCACCTGCGCTCGTATGAAGGTAGTGATCCTTGGCACAAGCTTATGAACAGAGCGTGTTATTTGCTTCAGTAATTTAACACGAATACTTTTTCGTGATTCAACAGAAAGGAAGTTGAAGATATTTTTCTCTGTTACGATATTGATAATGTCTACACTTTACTATGATTTTTCTTTTTTTCTTTTTCCTAAACACAAACACACACACACACACACACACAAGTGCATTCACAAACACAGATGCACATTCATGCACTGTAGACATGTGTGAATATAAATATAGATATTAGTACATGCATAGACAAATGAAACCAAAACAGAAAAGACATAAAAATAGTAGACAAAACAAACAAAACAAACGATGAAAGGATTAACAAAAACCTAACATAAAAGTAGTAGACAAAACAAAACAAACGCCGAAAGGATCAACAAAAACAAACTCTCCAACAAACAAACGAAGGAGCACATAAATGAAAGAAAAAGAGATAAACATAAGGAAAATCAATAACAAATCTCAATGGAGCTCGCAGACCCCGCTGACATCATCCCACCGCGGCCACCAGTGACGGCGAGGATGCAGACGGCCAGCTGGAGAGCGGAGGCGGCGACCTTGTGGCGACGGGACAAGTGAAAGCTCCTCATCCTGCCAGCGCGGCCCTACGGAGTCCCGCGGCATAAATCTCACACGTTGGGCCTTCGTTATGGGGACGTCGCGGCGATGGGACGGAAGGGGTGTGTATGGGGGGGGGGGGTCGTAAATTCCACGCTGAAAGGATTTTGCGTCTGAATGGGAAACTTAGATGGTATGTACATACGTGCATACACATATGTATATATTAATATAGGTATATGTATATATATGCATATATATATATATATATATATATGTGTGT
>NC_091549.1:11828824-11831324 GCF_042767895.1 Penaeus vannamei
GCCTTTATAAACCACCTCCTCCGACATTTCACACACACGGAAGCACATACACACTAAACACACTAAACACACACACACACACACACACACACACACACACACACACACACACACACACACACACACACACACACACACACTTATCAACCACCACCTCCGACATTTCAGGTCTCAAATCGTCAACCAAATGTGACCTGACGTGCGCAGATGGCAAACAGTGCGGTGGTGATCCAGGTCATTTCTCCGTGTGGACGGTCAAGTCTCTCACGGCACCGCCTGTCACGCCATCTATTCGTCTGGCATTTTCTGACAGTACTGATTTAGAGGTAATTCGTGAGTGTAAAAAGTGGCATAGCTCAGTGGTAGAGTGCTGGCTTTGAGGTAACAAGGTAGTGGGTTCGCGTCCGGCAGCCCCTTCTAGTCGACATGGTTGTGAGTGCTAACAAGTTGACGTCAGCATGTTGGGGTCAAAATCGGGGTGGAAAGGAACTGGCCACCCGACCGCATCACCTCGCGGTTTAGTCAACATGTTCTTCTACGAACATGTCCCATACGTTCACTTGGATATGGGACCAATTTTGATGTGTGTATGTGTGTATCGAGATGTTTGATTGTATTGGTCATGTGAGTATATGTGCTTGTTTTGTTTATAAGTGTGTGTGTTTGTGTGCGTGTGTGTGTGTGCAAGTTCGTGTCTTTGTGTGGGTTTGCGTTGGATTACAAGGTAAGAGAGGAAAAAAAGGCTGTGAGGATAAAGCATAAAAAAATATGATAATTTCATAAAATATGGATGGAAGAGAAGAAAGGGAAGAGACCAAAAGATTGAGGAATTTCGAGAAAGAACAAAGAGTGATATTTTAACTGTAGGGCATAATTAATTGTACATACATTAATTACATTGTTGCCAGCCCTCATACTTGGTACACCCATTTTCTGTGGACAACAGAAGCGGCACCTCCGTTTGTTTACATTCTCGTGCAGGATTCCGTTTGAATGGACTGGAGGAAAGGCCCTATCACACTATCACTTTTTCCGTCAATGTTTGCGTTTCCGTCTGAATCTGAGGCTCTCCGCAAGTATCGTTTGCAAACGGAACGCCTCCCAGACCAAGACCGTTACGGCCGTTTCCGTCTGACTAATTTCCGTGCTGATCTTGTGCTTTTAATAAGTTAGATGAGATGAGTGAATGTAAACATGAGCTAATTTTTTAGAACATTCGTATATACAATATACATATTTCTCACTCCGATAGCGCCATGTTTCTTTACATGGGTCAGTCGATTTTCATACGCAAAGTTCATTCGGAAACGCAAATAATTGACGGAAAAAGTGGCAGTGTGATATTGCCTTAAATCTCATTAGAAACGCCAGTATACCGATTTTGGAGTTTTACTTTTATTCATGAATGTCATTGCAGTAGCTAAGTATAGAAACGTTATCTTGAACAGACAGTGGTTATGAGAAAGTGAGAGAGAGAGATTCAGAGAGAGCATGAGACAGAGAGCCATGGAGCAAGATAAAAAGAGAGAGACCAAATATAAAACGTTTGGGAAAAAAACGAATCATAAACATTAAAGCAAAAAACACAAACTGAAACACAGATTTGCGTAGCCTCCTCCTGCAAAAAACTTGACGAGCTCGACCTTTGCAGAAAGAAGTACCTGTCAATTCCCTGGTTGTAGTGACCATCACCATCGACCTTCCTTACCTCATTAGCTTCGGGGATGGAGGGGGAGAGTTCGAGAGGGACTCGTCCAATACCTCGGCCTCGAATATATACTTCCTTGAGGGTACTTACCTCATAACTGGTGAGTCAAAATCTGGGTTTTATGTTAGGCCTAGTTCTACCGCATGTTTCGTAGGGAAAAAAATAATGTTACCATTATTACTATCAATATCAATATCTTTTTTTTTTTCTCCTCCGTCATCACCATCATTAACATTATCCTCTTCATCATCATTTTTATTTTCGTGTCATAAATGTTACTTTCATTACTATCCTTATTCATATATTTTCCTGTTGATTTTTGTTATTATTATTATTTTATTGATATTATTATATTATAATGTATCATATTATTATATAATATTATCGTTATTGTAACTATTATCATTGGAATGGTAAACAACTCAACTGGAAAGTTCAAACGAATATATATTTTTTGTTAGACAAGAAACACCTTTAGTCACATATCACTACAATTAATGCACTTAATCTTGTTACGTTTTTGTGACATCAGAGGGTTTTCCTAAGGCCTTTTGACGTGAGAAATTATTGCGTGAGGTTATCGATGTATTTTAAAAATCTATCAAGTTTCTGCGGCATTGAAGCCCAGTCAAGATCTGAATGTGTCAAGTTGTCATAGCATTGAAAGCTAGTTTCGTGAAGTCTCTTCTGGCACGTACAAGGTCGCACAGGCCAGTTAGTAATTCTCTGGTTTTCCCTCTTTCCCCCTTCCCCTCTTTTTATCTCGCCCTCCCCTCTCCCTTCCTCTTCCCT
>NC_091549.1:11845229-11850229 GCF_042767895.1 Penaeus vannamei
TTTTTTGCTAAAAACCTGTGATTGTTTTTAACTTTCATTTGAAGTTAATGATAATGATTACCATTATGGTCATTGATTATTTTCTTGATGATAATGATAATTTTGATAATAAAAATGAGGAATATGATGATGATAGAAATGGATACTGATTATGTTACATTTGTTGTTATTGTTGTTGATATCAAAAGTAGTAAAGGCCCAAATATTCAATATTAGTCTCTGTCTATATACTTGATGTATGTTTGTCATTTCAGAACTTTTGCAAAATTTGTACAAAGCACACACACAAGGTGAATGTAAGAATTTTCCAGACACAACACTTGCAGACAATAATGTGGGATCTACTATTTTATTTCACTTATTTTCTGTGGATCTAATTTCATGAACTTTTGGTTCATACAAATAGATCCACAGCATATTCAACAAAGAATGTCCTAGCATTTACCTCCAAATATTTGCCTTGCAGACTTCAAGCCTTTGCGACCTTGAAGAATTTTGGGGCAAGAGAGTTTATCAGAATCTGACACAGTCGTAAGCCAAAGAAGACACGCACAAGCTCTCACAAGGAGGAGTGTAGGGGATGGCCCTGCTCGTGCCCATGGATCGTTCTTGGCTGTCTCCTGAGGCTCCCTCCACATCACCCACCGTGTGGCGGCTGTGGCTGCTGAGCTTGAGTGCATTAAGAGGTTGAATATGTTATGCCTGTTTTCATCGTGAGCAGACACCTTTATTTCTGGGAAAAAGGGCTCTTGCAGTGCATGTCCTGCAGCAGTCACATTCTTTAAGTTGCTGGACTTATATTGTTGATTATTTTATTCTTTTTCTTTGTTAATTGTCAGTATTTGAAGGTCAGTGTACTTGCTGAAGCATTTATGTTCGATTTTTCATTTTGAAAGAAGGTTGAGATTTAAAAAGAAGTTCTTTTCAGGCATGTGAATTGTAAGACAAGTGAACTGAATGAGTAGTTTTCCCCATATGTTGGGAAATAGATTTTTAGAACTGATTAGGTAATAATCCAAGTAACTTTGTAGCATTCCAGAGAGACAAACAAAAAATGAAAATAAAAAAAATAAAAATAAAAAAAGGAAAAGAAAAAAATGGAATCAAACCATATATTAAGGCTGCATGTATATTGATATTGTACCAACAATTGTTGCACCATTTATGCTGTATTTTTCAGGATATTTTCCATGGACTTTGACATTTCAAGTGTGGCGGGTTTGTTAGGAAATATTATATATTTCTCATATGCTTTGCTATACAGTACAAAACTCTAATAACCAATGCCACAAAATAACAAGAACTGGACATTTAGAAAAACCAGCTATTTTTAGATTTAAATTAATAGCATATTTAATCAGTTGGAGTCACATGACATTAACATTTTTCTTTTCTCATATGCATTGGCATTGATTTAATGCAATGATACACAAGTTAATTAGAGGCCTTCATGTTTGATCTTGTAGAAACATGATTAAAAGTTACGTAAAATCCCTACCTTCATCTTCTGTTATGTAAAATGTGTGTTGAGTATGTGCCTGTGCTTGTGCACATTACATGCTCACGCTCACACACAAAATACACACACACACACATACACATGTGCATACAGATACATAGATTCACACACATTCGCATATATACATATGTATAAAAGCATATTTATGCAGAAGCTTAATTTGTTTGTGAACTGATGTTGAAGCACCTTTGTGAAGGTGCATTTTTCCCCTGTATGAAAACAGTATATAGAGAAAAAGGTCTCTATGTTGCAAAAAATATAACTGTCATAATCAGTTAGCATATGTATTAGGTTGTGGAACACGTTCAAGGAGTCACAACTCTTGAAAATAGAAAATGAGAGTAGTAATCCATCAGTGTTGGTTGGCAGTATATTTAGCTGTTCAACATTTAAAGTGTTTTTTGTAATATATCTGGAGATGAGTGACAAACAGTAGTTACTGTAATGTGATTATGTGATTCCCCCTCATGTATATTGCTAATTTTGTATCTTGTACATTTTGAAATGCTTTTACCCAGCCTTTGCAGATGTTTTAAAGGCTGATGTTACTAGGTAAATGGGGGCAATCATAACAGGGACAGAGTTTCAGGAAGTGGAAGAGTAGTGCTCCGCTAAGTTGCACTGTTTAGGACTTGCGATGTTTTTCATTTTATTTTTTCTTTTGTCATGAGACCCTAACTGTGATGCTACTCAGTATGCCAGGAGGTCTAAGTATGTCGAGTGTCAGTTGGATGGAAGGGGTTGCTCCCCGGAGGGTACTAAGCATTCACCATAACACTACACCAGTGATTGGGTTTAACACTAACCCCAGGAATACTCAAGTTTAGCACATATTGTGGCCCCTTTTTTCACTAGAGCGTAATGGATATTTCACTGTATTTTGGATACATTTTGTGACTTGTTTTGATAACATATTTTAGTGATACAGTTGTATGCTTATATACTAAGTGAGCTCAGTCCCTCAGGGGCACAACCTAATTGATTAGTCTGTGATATTATTTTGTTTCAGCTTGTGAAGACTTGGTAAGTTGAGACAAAGTATTTTGAACCAATGTTGATGCTGGATATCTTTGACCCCGGCATATTTTCTAAAATACACCCTGAAAATCTACATATTGGTATCCTTATCCTTAAGATCACTATGTTCATATAAGATTTGAACGTAAAACAAAGTACATATGCTTAATTATGCTAATGTGAATATGGCAAAATTAGTTGATAACTCATGTAAATGAAATCTCCTGTTTTGAGTATAAAAGGCATATTGGTGCATGTATTTAAGAATTAATCAGTTCTACAGAAAAAGTAAAAGCGGATCTTTAGGTGGTAATTTTCTACAAAGTTTACTGTGCTGTGCCAATGCCTAACGTGTAATAGGATTTTGCGAGCCAACTTCCCATATGATTAACTGCATGAAATAAAAAGGGGAACTATGGGGCTGGATAAAGAAATGTGGAAATCCCAAGCAAGCCCCTTAAAATTTCACAATTCCCATGGCTTTGACCACTGATACTAATACCCTTCCTCGATGTTGCTGTCAAGTCTATCCATTCCGAATCATCCACCCAGGCCATTACTATACCTTCAGAATGCACCCTTTCCTCTTATCCCCAAAATGAACTACCCCATCAATTACAACTACCCCTTCTTCAGTGTTTACCTTCTCCCACCTTATTATCATTAATTTATTGAAAATTTTCTGGCGTGTCAACATCTAAGGTCTTTAGCGGCGTATTCAAAATATAACGAAATGGTGAGGCTTGTTAGTTGTCAAAGGGTGTAAGCTCTGTTGATTAGCATGATGATAATGAATATGAGTGAAGAGGGAAAAGCAAACAGTACGAAGGCTGTTTTGGACTGACAAAAACACTGCCTTTCATCCTTTCAGTACTGCTCTCACACTTTAGGATGTGGGAAAAGGGGATGGTGAAAAGGAAATGGAAATTTGAAGAAAATGCCATACAACATTGACTGCGTTTACTTGGGCTTTACCGCACGATGCGCGTCGCACAGACCCAAAACGGTCAGGGTGAACGGTTTCGCCACGCAAAAAGCCTCTCAGCTGATTATCGTAAACATACATTCATTGCGTTCACTTGGTCAGAGCGCACCGTGCGTTTTCGTGGCGAATTCAAGTGAACGGTCTGAGTGGCAAAACGTTACGCGAAGCGTTGCGTGGCGAAGAAGGCGGGGATTAGCTGAGGCGAGGGCAGAGGTCTAAGGTAGGGTTGATCCCTACATTGGGCCTCAGTCTCCGTGTCCTCAGCCCCCCCCCCTCCACAACAGCAACGAGCAAGGATACTATTCTTCATCCTTATTGTCCTCCCTCTCCCCACAATACTACCTCACTTCCCTCCCAGTACCTTGCTCGTTGTCGTGGGAGAGCTTAGGAGACGGAGACTGTGGTCCAATATAGGGATCGCCCCTACCTTGGGCCTCAGCCCTCGTCTCAACTAATTTTGCTTGTTTTTTCTCTCCTTCCTCTTCCGTATGTCTATCGCCTTCTATCCCATTCCTTGTGTGAAAGGATGGCTTTATGTCAGTTATGAAAGGCTTCCGGGAGCCATAAGCACAGTATTCCACCCAGTTTAAATTGCCTATTTACCCGTGGAGATCTAAAAAGGGGTAGACCGTGTCTTTTCCCCATTTTATTCAGGCTGACTATGGCTAATACTGAAGATTCTTTACATTTAATAGGGGGCATTAAGGCTTGCTCCTTCATTAACTAAGTTATCTAAATTTGATTTTTTCCGACCCCTGCCCCTCCTTTGACCATGGCTCCGACCACTGATACTACCACCTTCTCCTCGACGCTTGGGCCCTGTTCAGACGAACGATATTAGTGGCCCGACTGCTAGAAGTGTGACTACTGTGAATGTCCACACACGGCGCTTACAGTGGCCCGACTCGTCTCTCACCCACTATTGTATTTTTTTCTCTCTCTCTTCAGTCGCTGATCATACACAGCTGGTGGTAATGGATGTAGAAAGAGGTGGCATGTGCATGGGTTTTATATTGTCGTTTACAGCGGCGGAAGAGGAGACAGACGTTATTGGGTGTATCTATCTTAAATGATAGACTTACCCATGGGATGTTCTTCATTGTATCCAAAGTTACGAGAACATGAACCCAAGTTCTTTAATTACATGAGAATGTCTATCAAATTAGGATGGCAAAAAGGCTGGGGAAGCGCGGAAGGTACTGTCGCCTGTCTGTCTGCTCATCTCCACCCACGTGCTCTCTCGAATCCCACCCCTCAAGCCAATGAGGCTTGCCATCCTGCTAAAAACGCAGTTTTCATGGTGATTAGTGATACCTACCCACTCCTCCTTACTTTATTTGTCGCACCAGGCAACCCTAAACGTTCCACTCCAGCATCTCCAACACCTTCCTCTTCTGCTCCTCAGAATATGAACAATATCCCTATTCCTCTTCTCCCTCACAAGAAAATTAATTAATGCAAAGTGAGGCGGTTGTCTAA
>NC_091549.1:11857729-11860229 GCF_042767895.1 Penaeus vannamei
ACAAGATACTCTCTGAGATAAGGGGACACGTAGAGATTAGACAAGCACTAAGCATGTCTCCCAAAGCCCTTGAATACAGACAGATAGCGGTCAAGAGATAGCGATATGAAAGAAGTAAATGGAGATTCGCTCTTTACCACACAATGTAAATATTTGCTTTTCTTTGTATTTTGCCAAAAAGGGTCTATTTCTTGCTTCGTCGTTAGTTCATAAATGGTATCGTTTGTTATATATATATATATATATATATATATATATATATATATATATATATATATATATATATATATATATATATATATATATAATTCATGTATGTTTTTTTCTTTGTATTTTGTCGATAAAGTCTATTTCTTGCTTTGCCGTTAGTTCATAAACGGCATCCTTTTATGCATAATTCATGTAATCTTTTTTTTGTCTTTTGTCGATAAAGCCTATTTCTTGCTTTGTCGTTTGTCCATAAATGATACCCTTTGTTTCTTAATGAATGGAATTCATTTTTCTCCCTCGTTAGATAAATATACAAAATACCATGATCTAGTTGATTGGGGGATACGGACTCACTCGCTCTGGCTGCTAGATAGTACGTGGAATGCACCATGTAAAGGATAGATAGATAGGCATATAGATACAGATAGATAAATACATGATAAATAGACAGATAGAGAAATAGAAGGATAGATAGATAGACATATAGATACACAGATGGACAAATACGATAAATAGAGAGATGGAGAAATGAATAGAGACAGACAAATAACCTAAGTAACAAACAAATAAAAGATAAATAGATAAACACCCCTCAATGTATAACACTTGAATTTTCAATCTTAGGACTATTTCAAGGGTCTGTTAATGAAAGCTTATGGAGATAACTTCAGCTGTTAATCTTTTCCCACATATGTAAGGCGGACTGTCATAAATCAAAGAATTCCGTTCATTAAGTCACTTGTAAACGACAGACGCTTAATACTGGAGAGATCTTTGTATTTAGACTCTGCTTCTCAAGATAGAATTATTCTTATATTAAAAAAAAAAAAAAAAAAAAAAAAAAAAAGTCACAGGAGACGCATTTACTTAATAATAACAAAAGAAAAGAAGAATAAAAAACGAAAACGAAATAGAAAAAAAGTAAACACTGCAGATCGGTGTGGAAACGAAGTATTATTTACACATTTAACACACACTAAACACCCAACCTTTATAAGCATTATTTACTCATCTATCACATCCTTTATACGTATCATTTACACCCTTCACACACTTAACACTCATGCTTTGTAAGTACCCATCCCTTATAAGGATCATTTACACCTTCACACACATACATACACCCACCAACACTCTCCCACCCACCCACCCACACACACACACACTTAAAACCCCTCCTCATACCTGCAGACGCCCTTCTTGTTCCTAACTTGCGCAGGATTCCGTATCCCATAATCCTATTCTGTTTGTCGCTTAAGAAGCCCCTTAATCCATAGGAGAGTTCGCCATTGTACCAGCGCTGGGCTCTCAGTTCCTTCAGCATGATGTTTCGAAGCCACAGCCAGTATCTGTCGCTGTGGATGACCTGGAGGAAGAGAGAGAGGGTAGAGGCAGGGTGCGTGTGGCTGCGTGGGGTTAATTTTATTCTTTATTTTTTGGGGGTGGGTGGGGTGGAAGCTTTTCAATATCGTTTGTTTACAGTATGAGTGAGTGTGGATGCTATAAAATTTAATGTACACACAATCCCTTGGCCATAAATGTGAACACAAACACGCACATATGCATACGTGAGTACTCATATGTAATCACGCACTCATACATGCACTCTGTCGAATACATACATACACATACATATACATATGTAAACATGTACGCACACATACATGCACATATGTAAACATATACACACATACATACACATACGTAAACACGCACACACACACATACATACCCAAGTATACATACAGGTCCATACATACAAAAACGTCAACAGCAAACCCACAGCAACACACGCAAACCCCCACACCCACAGCCTTGCACCCCACCTTCTCCTTGTAGTCCCAGTAGATGTCTCCCTCCCTGATGAAGGCGTTACGGAAGTGCGAAGCCATGAGGAAGGTGGACGGGTCGCGGCCGCCGTACGTGATGAAGCCCAGTATCATGACGAAGGCCAGGTAAGCCAGGATGTCCCTCAGCACCAGCATCATCTCGCGCTCCTTCACCAGCTTCTGACGCAGGCTCTGCGGGAGGCTCGTGTCGCTCGTGCCCTTCACGGCGTGCACGCGCCGAGGGGCCGCGGGTCCAGGGCTCTGCGCGCGGAGGGGGTTGGTGTGGAAGTGATTACATACATACATATATATGTATATATAAATAAATAATAAATAAATAAATAAATAAAGTAAATAAATATATATGTGTGTGTGTGTATGAATATATATATATATATATATATATATATTATGTATATATATATATATATATATATATATATATATATATATATATATGT
>NC_091549.1:11872729-11879225 GCF_042767895.1 Penaeus vannamei
TCAGCATTTCCTCTGTAACTCTAGAAGCGAGTGCGGATGAGGGTGTGGATGATGAGGATGATGAGGATGATGAGGATGATGTGGAGGATGTGTAGGATGAGGGGACGAGTAGGATGAGGAGGACGAGGAGGATGAGGAAGACGAGACGAGGAGGACACGGGTGTTGGATGAGGCTGTCGTTTGGTTTGTTAAGATTGTGCGAGGCCCAATTGAACGAATATTCAAGTATAAGGACCTGCATATGCACAAAAATAAATGCATATCTATCAGTTTAGCCATGCATATCTACCGGATAGATGGACAGATAAGTGTATCTCTATCACACAGACAGATATGCCTCTATTTCTGTATATGCATGTCCGTATATACGAAAATTTTTTGGGACGGGCCTCTAACAATGTAAACAAACCGGCAGTGTGAGTTGATTGGCTCATCATTTTTATCGAATTTCTGGTCTGTCCGTTGTATGAGTAGGAGACAGATTGGCCATGCGAAGAAGAGATACTTACATACGTATATACGAATTAATATCTTTGTGGAAGTATACTAGATCACTGTAGAAATAAAAGGTTGCTTTAGAAACGCACTCTCCCACACAAAATAGTTCTTACATACCACCATATACAAAAACAGACGAGTAAAATACCTTGATGTAATCATTATAAAAGATGGAGCCGAAAGATGGAACTATACAGGCAGAAGGAAATGAACAGAATCGAGTCAATGAATCAACAAATAACAAATAATATCCTCACTCACTTGGCGACCATCATGGAGGCGCCGTTGGGAGCCTGGGCGAGGACCACCTCCCCCTCGACGCTCTTTGCCTCCACGCTCCTGCCGATGTTCTTCACCAAGTTCATCATTCGGGATACCTGTGGGAAGAAGGAGCGCGTTAACAGCTACGTGGAAGGAGTGGAATGAGGGGAGAGGAGGGGGGGGGAGAGTGGGGGAATGGTGTAACGAATACGTAGGATAAGAGAGGACAGAAAATGATAGAGCAAGGAGGGTAAGAATGGACGACTTAGAGAGTGAGAAAGATGTAGGACGTGTGGAATTCATGTCGAACAAAATGCAACAGGAACACCGAATGGAACAAGAAGAAGACACAGGAATATGCCGAAGGAATATTCGCTATATTGCGAAAAGACCTTCGGCATATTCCTGCGTTTTCCTGTTCTTCCCTTCGTTGTTCCTTTTGACATAGGACATGTTATATAATGTTATGATGTTCGGATAGGTTATGTGAATTCTAGCGCTATAGGAGATAAATAGGCTTACACTTATGCACCTAACTTTAACACAAACAAATCTCATATGAAATCAAGCACAGAATTAACGACATAAGACCTCCAACATCAAAATTCTTTGTGGACTGAACTGACTCTTACGTGCAACACTATAGAGTTTTTGATGACCTGAATCAATCCGACTGACCTTTGTGAAATGAACTGACTTAAAACGCTTACGTAAAAACCTATGGATTTTCTGATGAACTGGACCAACCAGACTGACCTGGTCTTTCGCTCTGAGCTTGGTTGTGTCCAGGACATTCTGTTGCAACATCACCTCTCGACTCAGCGGAATCTCCATGTTCACTGTAAAAGAGATTTCGCAGCGTAGGTACTGGTGAACGAATAGAGTCGAAGGAACATGTTAGTTCAAATCCTCATCTCACATCACGTATGTCACAAGCATCACTATATACATCACTCATTGTATCACAGACATCAATTACGTCACCACCTACGTCATATGCATTGCATCTTTCCCATACATCATTCATAACATACGTCACAAACATTACCGCATACTTCACCTCATACGTTACATACATCAAATGCATCACATTCACCACACACACAGCATCCTTTGTATCACACACATTACCACTTGCATGACATACATCAACGCAATACATGTCACTACACAGATCACATACAACACTACATACATCACAACTTAAATTACCATATACCTAACATACACCACATCTCCCGCATGCATCACACATAATACCACATCCCCACATACATCACATACAATACCGCATCCCCCACATACATCACAAACAATACCACAGCCCCCACATACATCACCATACATCCTCAACACACACCACCACACGTCCCCCGCCACACACCACACATCCCCAAATATATCACAAACAATACCACATCCCGCACATACACCACCACACATCCCCCACCATACACCACCACACATCAACACACGTCCCCCCACAGTCCCCACCACACACATCCGTCAACATACACCCCGCCCCACATACATCGGCACACATCCCCCACATACATCACATACAATACCACGTCCCCTACCACACACCACACACACCCGCCAACAGACACCGCCCCGCACAGCCTCCTTACTGTCACTGCCGATGTCCACCTCGTAGTCCCAGTCTCGGGCCGCGTCCACGTCGGTCGGGGGCACGTTGTTGACGTTCTTCCCCGACAGGATCTCGGTCACGCCCTTGGGGGGAAGAAGAGAGTGAAGGGGAATTAGGGGAAGGGGTAGATGATGTGGGGATGGGAGGGAGGGAGAGAAAGAAGGAGGGGGAGGTAGGGGGAAGGAGGGAGAGGGAAGAAAAGAGTGAAGGGGCGTGGATAAGTGGAGGGGAAATAGGGGATGGGGTAGATGATGTGGAGATGGGAGGGAGGGAGAGAAAGGAGGAGGGAGAGGGAGAGAGAGGGAGAGAGGAGGATGGAGAGGGAGGGAGAGGGAGAGAGAGGGAGAGAGAAGGAGGGAGAGGGAGAGAAAATGAAGGAGAGGGTAGAGAAGGAAGGAGAGGGAGAGATAAGGAGAGAGAGAGATAAGGAGAGAGAAAAGGAAGTAGAGGGAGAGAGGAGTAGGGAGAGGGAGAGAGAAGGAGGGAGGAGAGAGAAGCAGGGAGAGGGAGAGAGGGGGGAGGGGGAGAGAGAATGAAGGAGAGGGAGAGAGAATGAAGGAGAGGGAGAGAGAAGTAAGGAGAGGGAGAGAGAAGTAAGGAGAGGGAGAGAGAGAAGGAGGGAGAGGGATAGTTCATTCGTCACGCCCTTGAATACAGAAAGGAAATGTAGGACGTAAGTAGAAGAACACTGATATAGAAGGGAAGAATTATGGATATAGGATAAATGGGGGAAGAGGCAGATGAAGTGTGTGAAGGAGTGTGGATAAGTGTAGGAAATAGGGGAGGAGGTGGTTGAAGTGGGGATGGGAGGGAGAGAGGGAGAGAGAGATGGAGGAGGGAGAGAAGGGGAGGAAAGAGGGAGAATGAAAGAAAGAGAAAAAGGAACACAGGCAGACAAACAGAGACCGAGGGAGAGATGGAGAAAGAAAGAAAGAAAGAAAGAGAGAGAAAGAAGGAAAAAGTAACAAGAGTCAGACAAAGAGAGACAAACAAAAACACAAACATAAGAAGACGCAGTTAACACACAACAGAGAGACATACAAACAGACGGACAAACAGACAGACAAACTGACGGACAAACAGACAGACAGACGGACACCCACCGACATAATAGACCCCATGGCGCACAGGGACGAGGACAGGAAGGGGACCATGTCCTGGGGTGAAGTCAGCTCGATGTCCTCCACGCTGGCTGACAGTTTCTGCGAAGTTGAAGTTATTGCTATTGTTGAATTATCATTATTGCCATTGTCATTATTACTGTCATTATCAATTTTCTTCTCTTCATTCTTCTTATTATTATTATCATTATCATCATCATTATTATCCTTATTATTATTGTAATTATCATTATTACTGTTCTATTATCATTATTAATATTATTATTATTTTCATCATTATCATTATCATTATCATTCTTATCATTGTCATTATTTTCATTATCATTATCATTATCATCATCATTAATATTTTCATCATCAGCAGCATTATTATCATTATCATTATCATATCATCACCATTTTATAATCATACACTTCACACACACACGGTCTATTAAAAAGCACAAGGGCTGATAACATTACTATTTTACCTGGATGAAATAAAAATAAAGCTTTAATTTTCTTTTCTTTAATTTCCATGCATTTATTCACCCACTCATCCACCCATATATTCATCTACTCATCCATCCATCTACATATCTATTAATCCACTCATCTACCTATCCACCAATCTCCTCATCCACCTATACACTAATCTCATCCACCTATCCACTCATCTATCATCAACCTATCCACTCAACTAGTTATCCATCCATCCACCTGTCCATTCACCTATTCATCCACTCATCATCCACCCATTCTCTAATCTTCCCATCTACGTGTCCACTCAACTATTATCATTTTCCTCACTCGTCTACCCACCCACCTACTCACTCAATTACCTATCCCTTCATCCACCCGGACACCCACCCTCCCATCCTTTCATCCACCTACTCATCCCGCACCAAGTTATCCACCCATCTACCCATCCCTTCGTCCAACGGACACCCATCTACATATCCTTTCATCCACCCGGACACCCATCTACCCATCCCTTCATCCACCTACTCATCCACCCATCCCTCCACCCCCCCACCCCTCCCTTCATCCACCCACCTACCCTCCCCTTCATCCACCCACCTACACACCCCTTCATCCACCTACTCATCCCCCCACCTACCCTTCCCTTCATCCACCCACCCATCCCTTCATCCACTCCTCCACCCGAATACCCATCCCTTCATCCACCTACTCCTCCACCCACCCACCCATCCCTTCATCCACCCACCTACCCACCCCTTCATCCACCCACCTACCCACCCCTTCATCCACCTACTCATCCCCACACCTACCCATCCCTTCATCCACCCACCCATCCCTTCATCCACTCCTCCACCCTGACACCCACCTCCAGAAACTCGAGCGCCGTTATCCTAGCCTCCATGTCCACGGTCTTCGACGCCGCAGCAGACTTAGTGATACCTGGGCAGGAATAGGAATATAAATAAAGTAATACCTGTAATATTTGATTATTTTGTCTCTTCTTTTTCTTCTTTTTGTTGTTGTTCAAGTGTTCTGTAGGTCCTGGGCTTGAAAGAAGCTTGTATAGTTAATATTTTTCTGTAATTATGACATATTTTGTTCAGATGCTTTGTAATTACTATGTAAATTTCAGTTTGTTGCACAAAACTCGTTTCATGAATTCGTTGGTGTTTCCCCCCTGGTACTGATTATTTTCAGTGCTTGCAAATTCTAAATCAGAAGTATCGTATCAGGATTCTGATGCTGACCGAAAAGCTTCTAAATACTGTCACTGAAAAAAAAAACTCACGAAAAAGAAATTGAAAAAACTCGCGAATTCTCAAATCGAATGTTTTTACCCTTATAAAATCCATTCCTGAAACAAACGTTCCTCAATTCTGATACAGAATTAAACACTCATGGAATCTCAAACCGAATTAAACGCATCTGAATTCCCTCGTTGCTGACGTGAGCACCTACTTCCCTGACGCCCTTACCCTCTGTGGCTGCCCTGAGCACTCCAGCGCCCACGTTCAGCTGACTCAGGGTTGAAAAGGACATGGTTTCCATTGCCGTCTGGAGAGCGCCTTTGTTCATCTGGGGAGTGAGAGGATAATCATGTATTTTTATGCTGTTTTGTTCTCGAATTATCATTTATATATGCGGTGGTTACTGAAGGGCTTAAACGTGTATAAAGGAATAGTCTATCCCTGTATATACAGACACGAACAGGAACACACATACAAAAAAACACACACAAACACACACACACATACACGCGCATAAGATCCCTTCCAACGACGCACAAACCTTGGTAATATCCCGAAGTCTGAGATCTGTCTCCTCCTTCGTCAGGTTCCCGAGGGCGTCCATGTCGAGCGAGAGCCAAGTAGCATGTTCTCTCACCGAGGACTGCGCCGTCAGCATCATCCCGACCTTGAACTGATCCCCGATAGCCGAGAGGTATTCAATCTTTTCGGCGGCGTTGAATTCCTCGACGTCCTCTTGCGTTGGCATCTCCACCTATTGAGATAAAAAGGGAGATTGAGACGTCTGAAATAGGGCTTGTCGGTACTAGTTCTTAGTCTACGGAGCAACTTCATAATCGAGTTTGAGAATTCTGATTGGATTTTGTCTCATCCCGGAGAGACCATATTATTTCACGTGGCTATGAAATGAAATCTCTAAATTGGATGTTCTTGTCCGATGGGGATTGGTAATATTACGGTATTCCTAAATCATAATGAGTAAATTAAAAGACATGAGAAAACATCGACAGTGTCAAGAAAATAATAATCTATTGCTCGCGGATCACAGACTAGGAAAAGCTGTCGTAGAAAACTTTGATTTAATTCAATATCAAACCAAATCTTACTTTTTTCTCTTTAGCTGTTAGAAATCAGACACAACAGACCGTAAATGCACGAACAAACCCTTAACTAATGTAGATAAAATTGTCGCTTTTCAATACCTGAATCGTGTCAACCACCACCTCGGCGTAGGTGCCAAATTTGTCCCAGATTTC
>NC_091549.1:11882225-11884725 GCF_042767895.1 Penaeus vannamei
TTAAGCGTCTGTCGTTTACAAGTGACTTAATGAACGGAATTTTGATTTATGACAGTCCGCCTTACATATGTGGGAAAAGATTAACAGCTGAAGTTATCTCCATAAGCTTTCATTAACAGACCCTTGAAATAGTCCTAAGATTGAATTCAAGTGTTATACATTGGAGGGGTGTTTATCTATTTATCTTTTATTTGTTTGTTACTTAGGTTATTTGTTCGTCTCTATTCATTTCTCCATCTCTCTATTTATCGTGTATTTGTCCATCTGTGTATCTATATGTCTATCTATCTATCCTTCTATTTCTCTATCTGTCTATTTATCATGTATTTATCTATCTGTATCTATATGCCTATCTATCTATCCTTTTATTGCATGGTGCATTCCACGTACTATCTAGCAGCTAGAGCGAGTGAGTCCGTATCCCCAATCAACTAGGATCATGGTATTTTGTATATTTATCTAACGAGGGAGAAAAATGAATTCCATTCATTAAGAAACAACAAAGGGTATCATTTATGGACAAACGACAAAGCAAGAAATAGGCTTTATCGACAAAAGACAAAAAAAAGATTACATGAATTATGCATAAAAGGATGCCGTTTATGAACTAACGGCAAAGCAAGAAATAGACTTTATCGACAAAATACAAAGAAAAAAAAACATACATGAATTATATATATATATATATATATATATATATATATATATATATATATATATATATATATATATATATATATATATATATAACAAACGATACCATCTATGAACTAACGACGAAGCAAGAAATAGACCTCTTTGGCAAAATACAAAGAAAAGCAAATATTTACATTGTGTGGTAAAGAGCGAATCTCCATTTACTTCTTTCATATCGCTATCTCTTGACCGCTATCTGTTCGTATTCAAGGGCTTTTGGGAGACATGCTTAGTGCTTGTCTAATCTCTACGTGTCCCTTATCTCAGAGAGTATCTTGTTATCTTTCCCGTCCTGGAAAAATGAAAGGAAAGGTTCTTAGATTCTGTTCGAATTCCTGATCTGGTGATAAGAGATGCGAGAGTGATGTTGGTGATGATGGACTGTGTTATTTCGGTCGCATCAGCATCATATTTTTTTTTAATCTTTGACTTCATTACCATTTTCGTGTTCACTTCATCACGCTGATTATCATCATCGGCATCATATTTTTTTTTTAAATCTTTGACTTCATTACCATCTTCGTCTTCACTTCATCACGCTTATTATTATCATCGGTGGTTTGTTGTTCTTGTCATTATTCCTGTATATCATTATAGGCAATTTCATTTCTGCGCTGAATTAACGATTATATACTATTCTTCTTTTGATCATCACCAGTATCAGTGTCCAGTGACTCTTATGTCACTTTAAACATCTTTATTACCATCACTGTGTCTTCATTAAAATTATCATCATATTACTGCATTGCCATCTTTAACCCACTTTAATGATCTCTCTCTCTCTCTCTCTCTCTCTCTCTCTCTCTCTCTCTCTCTCTCTCTCTCTCTCTCTCTCTCTCTCTCTCTCTCTCTCTCTCTCTCTCTCTCTCTCTCTCTCTCTCTCTCATTCCCTCTCCACCCTCTCCTTCTCTCTCTCATTCCTTCTCCACCGTTCCCCTCTCTCTCATTCCCTCTCCACCCTCCCCCCTCTCTCTCATTCGTGTTCTTTCCTCCATTCCCCTCTCTCTCATTCACTCCCTCCCCACCCTTTTCCTCTTTCTCTAATTATCACTCTCTCTCTCTCTCCCCAGACCCCCCGCAGGCCCGATTCGTGAGATCGTGACCACGTGCACAGGACCGCGAGACATGAACCTTGAGGACGACCAGGACTACTGCGCTCACTGGGGCGACAAGGAGGTCTTCCCTGGGGCGTGCAACGTGCCGGAGTTCAAGTGAGGGAAGGGATGGAGAGAAGGGGAACGGGTTGAAGGAAGGAAGGGGATGAAGGAGGGAAGGGAGGAAGGGGATAAAGAAAGGAGGGGGTTGGGGAAGGGGAAGGGGTAGGAGAAAGGAAGGGAATGAAGAGGGGAGGGGCTGAAGGAGGGGGAAGGGTAATAAACGGAGAGGAGCTGAAGAAGAGATTGATAATTATAGGCCCAACCACAGACGAAGACTTTTACGACCGTTTCCGTCTGACTAATTTCCGTCTTGATCTTGTGTTACGGATGATCTATACAACTAGAATATTTTTTGATTGGTAAATTAGATGGAATGAGTGAATTAAACATAGCTAATATTCTAGAACATTCGTATATACCATATAAATATTCGTTTTTTTTTTTTTTTTTTTTTTTTTGATAATGTGAAATGTATGAGAATGTACGTGTGATTCCCGGGACCTCACTCCGATGGCGTCATTTTTGTTTTAGATGGGCAATGTTTGCTGCCTTGGGTCAGTCCATTCCCATACGAAAAGTTCATTCGGAAACGCAATAATTGACGAAAAAAAAAGTTTTAGTGTGATAGGGTATTAAAACACCATCTC
>NC_091549.1:11889725-11897225 GCF_042767895.1 Penaeus vannamei
GGTTTTATGTTAAATGTTACGTGAAGAACGCCTACTATCCTCCGCACAAAGTATAATATGCACTCTTAATATAGATGTCTACCTAGTGTACTATAGTTTATAAAGCAAATTAAGTTGGGAAATAGTTTGAATAATCCTTTTCCTGTTGCATTATTATTGGGCTAGCCATATTGATTAATGGAGGATAATCTAGAACGGGTTTTCAGACTATTCAGCTTCTCGAAACCCTAATGAAGTTTCAGTTCTTTTATCGACGCCCCAAGATTTGAAATAACGAAAGCAGTTTATATCATGAATGAAAAACATAGTACATACATATGATACAATTTACAAAAATCATAGCAGTACTCGGTAGCAGTAATAGTATTAGAAATTAAATAAACACATATATACATCATACTTCATATGACGTATTTTCTTAGAAACTGTTAGCGTTCATGTCAAGGATTCGCCTGGCGGCCTTCAACGAAGGTTTCAGATTGGGTTGAAGATTTTAGTTTCAGTCTTACGTCACCACTGTCTTTCATGTTCAGCTTGTTCCTCCGGTTCGTTATAATTGCATTTTCATGACTAAAGCCAGATTCAGCCACGTATGAATTCGGTAAAGCAAGTCTGAAAATGGATGAACCACAGCAAAAAGTTGTGCAATTAGCTACATTACTTCCATCGGTCTAAAAGGTCACGGAAGCTTTTCCTTCTAAACTATGCACTTGCCTCGTGATCCATAGTCATACTAATGAACTTTTCCTGGCAATTGTGAATCATTACCCGCTTTTTCAAAGTCAAATGATTTAAGATTTTCAAAGTGCTGATTACTATTAATTAATTTATACAAGTGATATGCGGTAGCCTTTAGCACCCAACGCTTCAAACCATTGAGATTGAGGTGAGTTTTTATGTCACCACCTGAAATTATTACACCCAGCTGCTGTTAATACAGTGAAGCTGTAAAAAGCTTAATTTGCCTTGAAAAGCCTATGGAATTGCCCTGAATAACGGCAACATCTTTATCCCACTTAAAAATTTGAATATAGGTTGTACAAGACTTTGCTAGCTGTGACCCTTAGACAACCGCCTCACTTTGCATTAATTAATTTTCTTGTGAGGAGAAGAGGAATAGGGATATTGTTCATGGCTCTGAGGAGCAGAAGAGGAAGGTGTTGGAGATGCTGGAGTGGAACGTTTAGGTTGCCTGGTGCGACAAATAAAGTAAGGAGGAGGGGTAGGTATCACCAATCACCATGAAAACTGCGTTTTTATGGTGATGGCAAGCCTCATTGGCTTGAGGGGGTGGGATTCGAGAGAGCACGTGGGGCGGAGCGGAGGCAGACAGACAGGCGACAGTACCTTCCGCTTCCCCCAGCCTGCCATCCTAATTTGATAGACATTCTCATGTAATTAAAGAACTTGGGTTCATGTTCTCGTAACTTTGGATACAATGTGAAGAACATCCCATGGGTAAGTCTATCATTTAAGATAGGATACACCCAATAACGTCTGTCTCCTCTTCCGCCGCTGTAAACGACAATATAAAACCCATGCACATGCCACCTCTTCTACATCCATTACCACCAGCTGTGTATGATCAGCGACTGAAGAGAGAGAGAAAAAAAATACAATAGTGGGTGAGAGACGAGTCGGGCCACTGTAAGCGCCGTGTGTGGACATTCACAGTAGTCACACTTCTAGCAGTCGGGCCACTAATATCGTTCGTCTGAACAGGGCCTAAGCGTCGAGGAGAAGGTGGTAGTATCAGTGGTCGGAGCCATGGTCAAAGGAGGGGCAGGGGTCGGAAAATCAAATTTAGATAACTTAGTTAATGAAGGAGCAAGCCTTAATGCCCCTATTAAATGTAAAGAATCTTCAGTATTAGCCATAGTCAGCCTGAATAAAATGGGGAAAAGACACGGTCTACCCCTTAGGATCTCCACGGGTAAAGGCTAGGCAATTAACCAAGGGAATACCGTGCTTATGGCTCCCGGAAGCCTTTCATAACTGACATAAAGCCATCCTTTCACACAAGGAATGGGATAGAAGGCGATAGACATACGGAAGAGGAAGGAGAGAAAAAACAAGCAAAATTAGTTGAGACGAGGGCTGAGGCCCAAGGTAGGGGCGATCCCTATATTGGACCACAGTCTCCGTCTCCTAAGCTCTCCCACGACAACGAGCAAGGTACTGGGAGGGAAGTGAGGTAGTATTGTGGGGAGAGGGAGGACAATAAGGATGAAGAATAGTATCCTTGCTCGTTGCTGTTGTGGAGGGGGGGGGGCTGAGGACACGGAGACTGAGGCCCAATGTAGGGGATCAACCCTACCTTAGACCTCTGCCCTCGCCTCAGCTAATCCCCGCCTTCTTCGCCACGCAACGCTTCGCGTAACGTTTTGCCACTCAGACCGTTCACTTGAATTCGCCACGAAACGCACGGTGCGCTCTGACCAAGTGAACGCAATGAATGTATGTTTACGATAATCAGCTGAGAGGCTTTTTGCGTGGCGAAACCGTTCACCCTGACCGTTTTGGGTCTGTGCGACGCGCATCGTGCGGTAAAGCCCAAGTAAACGCAGTCAATGTTGTATGGCATTTTCTTCAAATTTCCATTTCCTTTTCACCATCCCCTTTTCCCACATCCTAAAGTGTGAGAGCAGTACTGAAAGGATGAAAGGCAGTGTTTTTGTCAGTCCAAAACAGCCTTCGTACTGTTTGCTTTTCCCTCTTCACCATATTCATTATCATGCTAATCAACAGAGCTTACAACCTTTGACAACTAACAAGCCTCACCATTTCGTTATATTTTGAATACGCCGCTAAAGACCTTAGATGTTGACACGCCAGAAAATTTTCAATAAATTAATGATAATAAGGTGGGAGAAGGTAAACACTGAAGAAGGGGTAGTTGTAATTGATGGGGTAGTTCATTTTGGATAAGAGGAAAGGGTGCATTCTGAAGGTATAGTAATGGCCTGGGTGGATGATTCGGAATGGATAGACTTGACAGCAACATCGAGGAAGGGTATTAGTATCAGTGGTCAAAGCCATGGGAATTGTGAAATTTTAAGGGGCTTGCTTGGGATTTCCACATTTCTTTATCCAGCCCCATAGTTCCCTTTTATTTCATGCAGTTAATCATATGGGAAGTTGGCTCGCAAAATCCTATTACACGTAGGCATTGGCACAGCACAGTAAACTTTGTAGAAAATTACCACCTAAAGATCCGTTTACTTTTTCTGTAGAACTGATTAATTCTTAAATACATGCACCAATATGCCTTTTATACTCAAAACAGGAGATTTCATTTACATGAGTTATCAACTAATTTGCCATATTCACATTAGCATAATTAAGCATATGTACTTTGTTTTACGTTCAAATCTTATATGAACATAGTGATCTTAAGGATAAGGATACCAATATGTAGATTTTCAGGGTGTATTTTAGAAAATATGTCGGGGTCAAAGATATCCAGCATCAAGATTGGTTCAAAATACTTTGTCTCAACTTACAAGTCTTCACAAGCTGAAACAAAATAATATCACAGACTAATCAATTAGGTTGTGCCCCTGAGGGACTGAGCTCACTTAGTATATAAGCATACAACTGTATCACTAAAATATGTTATCAAAACAAGTCACAAAATGTATCCAAAATACAGTGAAATATCCATTACGTCTAGTGAAAAAGGGCCACAATATGTGCTAAACTTGAGTATTCCTGGGGTTAGTGTTAAACCCAATCACTGGTGTAGTGTTATGGTGAATGCTTAGTACCCTCCGGGGAGCAACCCCTTCATCCAACTGACACTCGACATACTTAGACTCCTGGCATACTGAGTAGCATCACAGTTAGGGTCTCATGACAAAAGAAAAAATAAAATGAAAAACATCGCAAGTCCTAAACAGTGCAACTTAGCGGAGCACTACTCTTCCACTTCCTGAAACTCTGTCCCTGTTATGATTGCCCCCATTTACCTAGTAACATCAGCCTTTAAAACATCTGCAAGGCTGGGTAAAAGCATTTCAAAATGTACAAGATACAAAATTAGCAATATACATGAGGGGAATCACATAATCACATTACAGTAACTACTGTTTGTCACTCATCTCCAGATATATTACAAAAAACACTTTAAATGTTGAACAGCTAAATATACTGCCAACCAACACTGATGGATTACTACTCTCATTTTCATTTTCAAGAGTTGTGACTCCTTGAACGTGTTCCACAAACCAATACATATGCTAACTGATTATGACAGTTATATTTTTTGCAACATAGAGACCTTTTCTCTATATACTGTTTTCATACAGGGGAAAAATGCACCTTCACAAAGGTGCTTCAACATCAGTTCACAAACAAATTAAGCTTGCATAAATATGCTTTTATACATATGTATATATGCGAATGTGTGTGAATCTATGTATCTGTATGCACATGTGTATGTGTGTGTGTGTGTATTTTGTGTGTGAGCGTGAGCATGTAATGCACAAGCACAGGCACATACTCAACACACATTTTACATAACAGAAGATGAAGGTAGGGATTTTACGAACTTTTAATCATGTTTCTACAAGATCAAACATGAAGGCCTCTAATTAACTTGTGTATCATTGCATTAAATCAATGCCAATGCATATGAGAAAAGAAAAATGTTAATGTCATGTGACTCCAACTGATTAAATATGCTATTAATTTAAATCTAAAAATAGCTGGTTTTTCAATGTCCAGTTCTTGTTATTTTGTGGCATTGGTTATTAGAGTTTTGTACTGTATAGCAAGCATATGAGAAATATATAATATTTCCTAACAAACCCGCCACACTTGAAATGTCAAAGTCCATGGAAAATATCCTGAAAATACAGCATAAATGGTGCAACAATTGTTGGTACAATATCAATATATGCAGCCTTAATATATGGTTTGATTCCATTTTTTTCTTTTCCTTTTTTTATTTTTATTTTTTTTATTTTCATTTTTTGTTTGTCTCTCTGGAATGCTACAAAGTTACTTGGATTATTACCTAATCAGTTCTAAAAATCTATTTCCCAACATATGGGAAAACTACTCATTCAGTTCACTTGTCTTACAATTCACATGCCTGAAAAGAACTTCTTTTAAATCTCAACCTTCTTTCAAAATGAAAAATCGAACATAAATGCTTCAGCAAGTACACTGACCTTCAAATACTGACAATTAACAAAGAAAAAGAATAAAATAATCAACAATATAAGTCCAGCAACTTAAGAATGTGACTGCTGCAGGACATGCACTGCAAGAGCCCTTTTCCAGAAATAAAGGTGTCTGCTCACGATGAAAACAGGCATAACATATTCAACCTCTTAATGCACTCGCTCAGCAGCCACAGCCGCCACACGGTGGGTGATGTGGAGGGAGCCTCAGGAGACAGCCAAGAACGATCCATGGGCACGAGCAGGGCCATCCCCTACACTCCTCCTTGTGAGAGCTTGTGCGTGTCTTCTTTGGCTTACGACTGTGTCAGATTCTGATAAACTCTCTTGCCCCAAAATTCTTCAAGGTCGAAAGGCTTGAAGTCTGCAAGGCAAATATTTGGAGGTAAATGCTAGACATCTTTGTTGAATATGCTGTGGATCTATTTGTATGAACCAAAAGTTCATGAAATTAGATCCACAGAAAATAAGGAAATAAAAATAGTAGATCCCACATTATTGTCTGCAAGTGTTGTGTCTGGAAAATTCTACATTCACCTTGTGTGTGTGCTTTGTACAAATTTTGCAAAAGTTCTGAAATGACAAACATACATCAAGTATATAGACAGAGACTAATATTGAATATTTGGCTTTACTACTTTTGATATCAACAACAATAACAACAAATGTAACATAATCAGTATCCATTTCTATCATCATCATATTCCTCATTTTTATTATCAAAATTATCATTATCATCAAGAAAATAATCATGACCATAATGGTAATCATTATCATTAACTTCAAATGAAAGTTAAAAACAATCACAGGTTTTTAGCAAAATCTTACCCTGTAATGCTGGATGAACATTTTTTTCTTGATAGTAGGCAATGCCACTTCCTGAAAAAGAAAAGAAACAGGACATGTAAAAATAAAATAATCCCTTCATATACTTAATGCACAGTCGGTACTCCAAAGGCTATATTTCTGTATCTGATAAGCATCCGACCTCACAAAGGCATTCACAAAGGCATTTTTCAATATTCTTCGCTGTGACCAAAGTACAGCTTTCACACAAACACCAAAATACAAGGCAATAATCTCCTACACAAGGCTTATCCAGCAAAGCCCAATATAAGCCGACAACTTACCTCTTATGTCATGCCCACTTTGCCTGCTCATCTCAAGCTCCTTGTATACTCGGCCCCAAGCTGCAAAAAGATGTGAGCGATGTTAAAAGAGAGAAAGAATACAATAAAACTCTTTGCTACAATGTTACAACAATGCCAGAAACATTATACATGTGTTATATTAAGTTAAGTAGAATACTGATTTTCTTTCTCTTTGATTGACATATCATACATTTAGGGGAAGTATCATTGAATACTTACAAATAACAATTCAGAAATTCTCAAGTAAAGAATACAAAATTAAACATCAAATACTACATTTATTCACTGATCTCTTTTTCTATTACCCTTTCCAATGATGCTATCCATTATAAATCATAACATAAAAAGGGGAAGTATGTTGAAACAGTAAAGTATTAAAATCCAAGACCGGAGTGGCTGACGAGTTGCTATGTGGCGACACCTAATGAGGTAAGTATGTGAGAGGTGTCAAAAGAAGGCCAAAGTGTAAAAAAAGGAGAACTTTCTCATTCACCGGATTCATTTCTTCGAAGATGGCATGGATGTATGCACACATGGTTTAAAAATTGTGAAAATGGTTCCTCTTGGGGAGGCCCCGTACTTTTTTGACCGTGTTCGTACAAACGGGAAAACTAAAATTACACGTCTTTCATACTTATCTTACACACCCAAGCACAACGCTGAGACATGCACACACTCAAACAAGCACCCCTTCTTCCCTCCCTCCCTAATCCCCATCCCCCTCTTTCCTTCTCTTTCTCTCCCTCATTGCGTCATCAATACCTAATCCCGCTAAGAATTTCTACACATGCCCTACAACGTATAACAACTTTCCCCATTCAACACGTTTAAACGTTCCTAGAGGTACGTTTGTGGAAGCTTTGAGAACATCCCCGTCGCCTTCCCCCGCCGGGCGCCCAGCCGGCACTGCCACCTGGCTCTCGGCCAATGGGAAGCCGTCACATTTTAACGTCTCGACCAATCCGCGTCCGCGCAGGGGAGGTGTGTGACGTGAAAGACGTAATCTTGACTGGCGCTGCTCGTGCTCTTTCTATAACTGTTACTATTGTTTTATACACTCCCGGAACTTATTGAAATCCCTGCTGCTATTGTCTGGCTCGCTGTACTAAATGCACAATGCATGCGCCATTGCATAATCACAATCATACTCTGACTACAGCTAG
>NC_091549.1:11902524-11905024 GCF_042767895.1 Penaeus vannamei
CAAGTACAATCCCAACAACAGTTAAGTCTTTCGTCCTTCATTTATCATTTTGGCTGCATGCATTACACTATCTTTTGTCCCTACTAGGAATGACTTACAAATCTGCATAATTACATTGATTATGGACAGTATGATGACACCTAAAAATAATGGTTCATAACACACTTTACTAACCATTATTTATTGCATGCATTTTTGTAAAATATACGTAAATAAAAATGCAATAGGCCACAGTATTGTTACTCCTGTCATATAAATAATTTGATTAAAAAAAAAAAAAAAAAAAAAAAAAAAAAAAAATCACAAATCAATACAATATATGAACAAACACATAGTTCCCTGCATGCTTACACAGGGAGTTACACGAGACAAACACATGCACACAAATTCACAGACAGATACTGTAGATAAGCAATAAGAAAACGATCTTTTTGAAATTGTTATGATCTAAGGGATGACACTAAACTCAGTGAAGTAAAATAACCATGTATCAGCTGCAGAAGCTCATCAGAGTTTCGTCACTTTCCCAACCACCCTTCCTTACAAGATATGGCAAACCCAATCTATATCCTTAAATATAAAGAATATTGTAATTCATAATGCAATCGGATAGCATGTGGTGATTCAGCAAAGGCTGATATACAAAGCGATTTTGAGGTGTTGGTTTTGCCCCTACATTAAGATATACAGCAATTGGGAAAGGGGGTGCCATGACAGAGAGGGTTCAAGGGTAAAGCTGATAACTAGGAAAATGCAATAGTTGAGTAAGGTGCCAGGGGCTCCAACCAAACAAAATTAATTGGGAGGGCATCTACGTGTTAAGCCCCAAGGTTTGGAAGATTTTTGGCTCATACAGAGATCTTAATTTGTGCATTTACGATGGGTTCATTCATTCTTCTAGTATCCAAATCCTGGCTCAAGTTTTCCAATTTTTCATTTTCATTACCATTTAATATATGAATCTTGGCTCAGTTTTTCATTTTCAAATTTCTTTAATCTTTTAACCATTTGCCACCTGATGGTATGTACATACACGCCAAGGCTGTTGTGGACAGAAAAACAGATGGCATCGTATCATGACCATTCCCATGCCATTGGCTCATCAGCTAATTTGTTTATCTCTGATAGTAGCAGCTTCATATATATGGTAAAGCTTTTAGGCAATAGCACTTAAAGTGAAGGTAAACCTTCAAAATTTATAACATTATAAATCATAGCAAAATAAAAGCTTTTCACCCACAAACGACGGGTGTCCGTCCCACATATGAGACACCCGAAAAAATATACATTTCCGGGTGTCCTGCCAGTGTGACGCTCCATCGGGGCTTGCGCTCCAATGCAGCAGCTGGCTGTGGCCGGCAGGCAGGCAGATTCCAGGGCAGCCCCGCCCGCCTATTTCATAGCCGCCCGGAATCTTTTATTTTCGGCTTCAAAATATACTGGCAATAATGGGTTAAGTGCCGAATGTCACTCACAAACTACAGAACTTGTCAGGTGCAAACTGGGGAAACTACCGGTACGCGCCAACAATCCAGTTATCATGTTGACTTGCCAAATTTTTTTTACCCGAAAACATTGAGTTAACATGCCTGATATGCACAAATTCAGCCATATCCCCTATCCACAACCATCAATTCCCCACAGTATCCCCCAAAGTTGGCTTGAGTTGGGAATTTGGTCTCTGATGGGCGCGGTCCTTTTGCAAACATGTACCGAATAGCGTCTTAACTTTCTAAATCAGATAATCACTGTATATAATGAGCTGCCAAATAGTGAAATGCCTTCCAGATGGTCATCTTGGAACAATACACTTAGAACAACCATCACATACATTCAAGGCACACATAACAGGTATGTCCTCCATAGGCACATTTCACACCATTTACACAGTGTACAAACAAATGACCTTTCATATTAAAGAATCACCATAGAAAATCTTACTCAATTTCACCATAGAACTACCCTCCAAACACAAACATCTTGCCAGACTTCCGGATAACATGAATTCGTAAGTCGACCTACCCATACGACAAAATATCCAGAAAATATGGTCACTTTTAACAAAACCTAAAGACTACAAACACCCCTATGATCTTAAATCATTCACGCAACGTCTCCTTCATTAATTAAGTAAAATCTGACCTCTGCTTCGCCCAAATAACAAGATGGACCAACTCGTTTTCATTGTGGGAGAACTTTACGAAATGTAAACAAATATTTCTACTGACATATTATCCTTCTTTTACGCAATTCTGATGCAAAAACAACCAAAGGATAGAACCTACAAGCATTATTGAACGTTAGAAGCTAACTTATATCCTATAATAGTCCTCTGGTACTGTAAATAATCAGGAAATTTGTCACTGGCCTCATCATTGGCTCCTCCACTTGAGTTCCTGCCCTCCAATGGAAAGCTCATCTCACAACAATATATTGGTATATGTGCACGTCCCCATCTTAATTATCTCCTTATTACATGTCAAACACCTAAAATATTAAT
>NC_091549.1:11922524-11932524 GCF_042767895.1 Penaeus vannamei
TGGTTTACCCTACCTTATGTAATCAATTGGGAAAAAACAATAATATAATGGTAATAATAATAAGAAGAAATAACAATAATAATAATAATAATCATAATGATGATGATGACAATAATAATAATGATAATGATAATATTAACAATAACATTAACAATAATAACATCAATAATAATGAGGGAGCAATTTTTCTTCCATTTCCCATTTCTGTTGACTCACTTTGTTCATCATTACTTCTGTCTGAACCATCTACTGTTTGCTTCTCTTTCACTGAGCCTGTTTTCCATACCTAAGAGTGCCCCAGTTCTTGAAAAAATAAGATAAACATCATAGCTACAAGCTCTCTTTCATGAGACTTCAAACAATTCTATGAAATTTCTCTATGGACTTACTTCTCGCTGCTCTATCTCTGAGCAAGTGCTGCCAAGACTCCCTGAGCTTGGTGACATAAGTAGAGGCTTTGTTTGGTGCCCTCTCCACGGCCAAGGCATTGTTCCCAGTCTGCTGCCACTGTCGACGAAGCTGACCGCCTCGGACCACCCTCTCATACAGCTGGTTCACGACTGGCAGCATGGCATTGAGGGAGTCACGAACCTAAGAAAGGAAGACTTATGTATTACTTTTGCTTTATGGAAATGGCTTCAATAAATAAAAAATATTTGTATGTAATGTGTAAATAAAAATGAAAAAACATAGTTTCATTCTCTAAATCATTTTGTGAAGAATTTTGCTGGAAAATCAATAATAATGGCTAATAGTAAAATCAAAGAGAAAAAGAAAAAATGATAAGTAGATCTAACAATGTATCAACTTTCATTTTCCCTTGCTTTGCATAATGTTAAAGTATGCAGCACTTAAAACACAACAACCCACATTATATAAAGAAGACAAAGCACCTAACTAACTAAACCTAATTCTATTTAAACATGCCTTATAATTAAATCTTGAATATCTTATCAGATTTTTGGATCTTTTTAGATATCTAGGTAAAAGGCAGTGGGCAGTGAACTGCTAGCTAGTTACATTAAGCATTATAAAGCAATGGAAATTTCACTAAGTATAAGCCAAGGAAGTTTTCTTCATTTATATACATTTATGTACATTAAAACAACTGCAATCTGCATGTTTCATTTCATTATCTGAGAGTCCTTAGTACTCAACTTACTGCAGCAGATTATATCTCCATCCCTTTCACTCATTTTCCCTCATTTCGAAACCCTTGGTTCATTTCGTTTAAAACTTCTAAGTTGTCCTACATAATGAAAATCCTATCCGGTACATTAAATATCAATTCAAATCTGACTACTGCAAAAATGGAAGAGCTATGCAATGTTCTGTATCACATTTCCCTTGAGACGGTCCCTGCAATCATAGAGGAATTCTAAAATACAAAACATACCAAACAATGTTAAAACTTACCTGAAGTGAGCCAAATTAAGCCAAAACACGGTACACAACTCAAGATACTTATTTTGTAAATCCCTGCTGATGGTACCCATTCTTATATACTGAACACAAGAAGAACCAGAAATCATAGTCATATACAATAAAAATGTAAAGTACATGTGTGGAAATATAATTTTGATGCTAACTGCAAGGATTCCAGAGCAAAGTAATACTGCCAATAGCTTTTGGATGACTATGTTAAAATGAAAGAGGAATGATGTCCTAAGTATTCATATTTTATAAGCCTTTAACATAGTATCAGGAACTTTAGGACTAGCATATTGATGACCACTCCATATTTATCTGATCATTACAGACCTTTTATAGTGAAAACCATAGAAACAAAAGGGGATAAAATAAATATAAATATATATAGCTAAATGCAAACACGTCAAATTCTTAACATATGGCCTTAGAGGACACATCAGATCTAATTAATTAAAATCAAACATCTCAAATCCTTTAATGTCTATCTAGCAACTTAATGTTTTTAATATATATATTAATGCTGAAAGTTTCTAATCCTGTAATGCCTAGCAGAAACGTGATCCATCTGCCCTGGATTTAATGTCAAGGCCATATGCATTGACAAGGGAGGAAAAGCTAGCCCAAGGATGTATGGACTAATTTAACATGATCTCTATTTACACAATGAGCCTGAGGACTAATTTATATTAAGTATTCTTAAAGGATGAATGAATACAGATTTCATACATCTTCCTTGTAATGTAAAGCTCCTTTAGTAAAAGAGGTGTGTTATGAATATGTGATGTGTGAGAATAAATAATCAAATGATGGATAGTAGGAAAAAACAAAATAATAATAAATAAAAAATAAAAATAAAAATTTAATCAAATAAAAACAGAAATCGTTTTTAAAGACTACATTTACTAATTCATCTACAGTACATTCATTATATAAACAAAAGAAATAGCTATACAGGAGAAATAAAAAATGTTTAATGCTTAGATAATAAAGTAATAATGAAAATTATGTAACAAGTAATTATTCAATGGTAATGTTTCCTTTAAATTTTCTACAATATTTTGTCCCTCATACTTTACTGCCATCTTTCTACAGGTTATTCATCAACAGATCATGTACTAATTAGAAAAATATTCTCATCTACAGATACTGACCATTCTGATTTCTGCATATCACATAAGACATATCCCATCCTTCACTTTCCTTCCTTTCAATCAATCTTTAAATTTCATACCTCTCATAAGTCCCAAGCTTCTAACAAACAAACAAACAAAAAAATTATTCATCTAATATATACACCAACTTATTTCTGTATATTAGTACACACACAGCACACAAAATGGGATTAAAGAACCTGCAAGGCTCTAGGGTGCGTGTGGAGCACAAGTGAGAAAGAAACATAAAGGACAAAGACATTCTTATGCGGAAGTGGCAAATAAAGTGAAGGAAAAAGAAAATTAAAGAAAAGAAAAAGGTAAAAAAAAGACAGACAAAAAAAAAAAATAATAAAAATCAGTTTTCATTACTTCTTGGCATAGAAAAATGTCTAAATCTTTATAAAACAATGACAGGTTCTCAGTCTTAATTTTTTTTTTGTACTTCCCATTGTACCTAACATGAATTAATGGTAGGCAATTGTACAGGTTCAGTTTATTTATAATTATCATTGTCACCATGATTATTTTTATCCATAATATTGATTTTATTACCCATATTTTTTCAGATCTGGAGAAATCAACGAAGATTTTGGAAGCCAGTGAAATTTCAGTTTTTAATAATTATTTTGTGATACATTAAACCAACAAAAGAGCACATTATGTACACTCTGATATACAATGGAAAACATCTTTTGTCCCATTGACTTTTATCAATGACAAATTTATAATTACCACACAAAGTCTTATGTTTTCCTGATATATACAATACTTCTTTTTAAAGCATAGATAACCAAGAGTATAATACAAATTTATATGAGATATTTGAGTAAGAGGAAACTCCCACACAATTAATCAGCTAAGACAAATATTGCTTGTAACCACAAAAAGCCCCTGCAACGAGGGATCTGGTGCCAGTGCAGTGTGATCCATGCTTGCTTGCATCTTTCAAAACACTCTAATCTCTAGTTACAATTGCACTCACCACCGTCTCCTCGAGGACTATGGCACCCATCATCTCTTCAAGCCTCTGGGCTGGTGATTGGGTGGGTGATGACTCCAGGGTTGGTGTGGCCTTGGCGGTTTAGTAACAAATATGTATGTAACTCTGCTGAACTTGTGTTAGCCTTACTGCCTATATTTTGGGGAATACTGATGGGTGTGGGGAGGGAGAGTCAACAGAAGGAAGGAGGATATAGCTTGCAACAAGGGAGGGAGCAGGAGGGAAGTGATGCCAAAAGTGGAGACAGAAGGGACTATGGGAGGGAATATTCATGCATAGTGAAGTATTACAAATTGAAGAAATTTGCAATACAGTTATCTGTACTTACAGCTTTCTCAGCATCAACTTTGTTGTTGACCAGATCCTCTAGCCGTTCTCTTAGAGGTTGAGAGCTGCTCTCCTGGTTTCCTCCACACATCTGAGTTAACATAAGGAATCTTCGGTGATTGGCAACCAGCTGACTAAAACGATCACTGACAGCTGATGTAAGGGACTGGACATGGCCAACGCGGTCTTGCAGAGTCGTTAACTGGGTAACAATCACTTCGCTGAAGAACAAAGATCCCATTAAACCATTTTGTAATTATCATGATTATTAGGATGACCTGTAATTATCATTACTGAACTTTTCAATACTAATTAATTTATTCACATTGAAGAAATTACATATCAGATCACTAATACAAAATTTAATTCACTAAATAATGTCTATACATCTATGTTGCATATATGAGCATATGAGCACCTAAACCTAACTTGATAACTTACATGAACATGAGAACACTATAATCCATCAGGTGGACACATTTTGAGAAGTAGTCGATCTTGCGCTTGATAGCATGGCCGACTGAACACATGGACTTGCCCACTGCAGCATCATGTTCTACACTTACCAAGGTTGGGAAGCTTCCAAATTTGACAGCTGTGAAACGAAAGGAAAGAATCAAATTACAGAAGTAATGACCCCTCCTCAAGATCACAAGAAAAGCTCAAAAGGTGCTAACAACTCTTACTATAAAACCTGAAATTATCTGGAAAAAGGCACAGATAAATACATAAGCCTTGAGATAACTGATATCCTTTGACCTGACATTCTGGCACTCCTACCTGGGGTTTCTGGCAGAGTGAGTGTGATGTCATCATCTTGTTTTGAGAAGAGAACCAATGGTGTTCGAGGAGTTGTTGATGGATAAGATGATGATGGCTGGTCTGGAGCCACAATGTCACTCAAGTGTTTCTTGTCATAGAGGAGAAGTTGGTTGACTGGATTCATGTCTGTCTGTTCACATATCAAGTATTGCAGTTCTTCATACCTAGATATGGGAAAGAAAATGTTTTTAAAAGAATCTACAAGGATATTTGAAAATCAAACTCAGTCTGCTCATCTATTTCTTGAAAACATCTATAATTTGTATAAAAAAACTCTCTCCAACTGTCTCATACTTTTGCAAAGTCAATGACTATTGTGCATAATGTATAAAGAACTTAGCAAAGAAAAAAGGACAATAAGATACCCTGATTTTTATTTTCCCAAGTTTTAATTTGTTTTTCATGCACTCACCTGTGTTCTGGATCCATGTATACTGTAAGAGGTTGCACCTTGTTTACAAAGAAGATATGAACCACTTTCTTGCTCAATATCATTGTAACTTCCTGGAAGAACCTCTCAAAGTTCCACATCCTCTGGGGGTCAACTTCAAGAAGGCCTGCTAGTAGGGGAGTCACCAACTTACGAAGCCCCCTGAAAATTAAAAGAAAACAAGAACAATCAAATCTGTCAAAAACTCTATCAAATTCAAGCTAAATGAAGTCTACCATCATGTAAAACTTCTTAATGATTTTCTGGAACATCATTAAAACTTTATCTGCCCTCTCTTGATTTGTACCCACCAAAACATTCTAAATACTTAATATGATTATACACTTACAGGCTCAATTGGCAAGTTTCAGGGAGCTCTGTGCACCAGTCAATTGGCCCATTTTCTGAAGTCTGTACACCTGATATGACTCCTGGGGCCTTCTCTGTTGTTATGTGGTACATGGTCTCTTTGTTACGCCGACCTCCATACGGGCGAAAAGGAAGCTGTCCTGTGGCTACGTGGTAAAGTGTCACACCTGTTGCCATACAGAAAGATGAATTTATTAATGCCTACAAAAACAAACTGAAATCGTGATACTCTGTACTTGTCATTCTTTTAAGTTAATGCAGCCAAGAGATTATCAAGATCCTCAAGTTTTTCAGGCCACTCAATTACAGTTTCTTGCAAACTGTATATATAAAATAATCATATACTTATAGTAATATCTAGTTCATAAACCTTAGATCAGCAGACTCTAAACAACAACTACTGAACAGGCCTACCTATTGACCACAGATCCACCCTGGCTCCAAAGGTCTTTCCGACAGGTTTTCTGAGCACTGCACGTTCATACATGTCAGGGTGCTGCAAGACATGTCAACAGGAATTATCTTGGGTACAAAGTTATCTAATATTAATGCACAGAAATTGCCACTTCTGGATGTTATTATTACATCCTTAAAGTGAAGCTAAAACAGAATTGAGCTTAGAGTTTTGAAACTCACCAAATACTCTTCAGTTCCATAGAGAGACATGAATTGCTGGTCATCCTGTAATTCTCGAGCGGCACCAAAATCTGTTAGCTTATAAATAGTAGACCCATCAACGTCTGTAAACTTCATTATGTTCCCGGGTTTGAGATCCCGATGTACAAGACTATTATCCCTCAAGTGTTTCATCCCTGCAGCTGTAATAAATAAGGAAAATACAGAATTATTTAAACAACCTGAAAGAAGTATTTGTCTAAGTAATATTAAGATTACTTAAAGTTATGGTACTGAAGAAGAAGAAGAAGAAGAAGAAGATAATCTTAACCTGAAAGTAATTATTTAATTTTCATTGTGGAATAAAATAACAAACATGTCACCAAACTTGACAAAAACTATGATGATATGTTGACAAAAGAAAGAAATGAAAAAATCCCATACAATGGACCACTAACCAAGATGTGAAAGCACCAAGATAAACTCATCCTCCTCTAGGCCATGACTATTTTCTGGATCGTCCAGAATGTTGAAGAGCGAGCCTCCGGTACAAAGCTCCATCACAATCACCTTCCCCCGTCCTTCTTGCTGCTCAAAGGGAAACAATTCCAGGTTTGCAAAATGTCAAAATTTAATCCTATTATCCAGTTCTCCTTTGTGATACTAAGATAGGAATCAGTATGCCTAAGGACACTAAATTACAGTACTTTACTTATATTATATGTATAGAGGTTCATCTAATATAAAGTAACACTAGAAATATTCAGTCACAACAGGAATGGCATGTAGCACAACTAAAAGGTACCATAAAAACATTGCTTACCTCTTCTTCTATAGCAAGGAGTTTTACAATATTCTCATGGTTGACCTTCTTAAGTACTTCAAACTCACGCATCTGTACCTCATGTGGTCGCATGTGTGAGAGCTGATTAAACGTTTTGACGGCAACTGGTTCTCCCGTGTGCTAAAGGGATAATATAATGCTATGAAACACTGATTCTTCTTGAATCTCTCAGAAACTTCAGTATTCCCATTTCCTGCACTTTCATTTGACATAAATGTGATTTGACAGTGTTCCTGTATCTTACTAAAAGTAATTCAACTTTGTCATATTTGTACTGAATAAAATAAGAATTTATATCATCCATACTGCATTTGACAAAGACTAGTTCTTCAAAGGGTTCTTCTATAACTATTGTAAAGTGAATTTTTAAATAAGATATTCATTCTGAGCTAATCCTCATTCTACCCTTTATACAATCTCATTCTACTTACTATAGTACTTTAAACTTAAAACATCCAAAAAAATTAAAAATTAAATATTACATGCATATGACTGCAAAGCTCTATTACACGAGGTGGTAGAATAAACACAATGTACACAGTTTTTTTCCTTCAATGCATTCTCCTTAAAGTGCTTACCCTGTTAACGCCCTGAAAGACGGCTCCTGTGGCCCCCTTCCCCAAGACAGAAGTCGTACACCAGACATAGTTGGCTGATCCTCGCAGAAATGACATTCCTGTTACATTCACCTAAAAGTGAAGGCGAGTTAGTATTAAACAGCATTAAGACGAGAATAAAGCATAACATAAAAAAGAACTGAATTTAGAATCTTGGGTCTTTCAAAATGAAGCCGTATCATATATGAATTTCAAAGAGCATAATCCAAAGTAACTGAACATCAACAATTGACTTAATTTTTTTTCATATCATTTATCAAAGGACCATTTACGTTAAGGGTGGGGTGGGGATCTGTATGTATTCAGAATAAATACAATTTAAGCCGGGGGGAAAAAAATCTATAAATACCAGCAATGGCTACAGTAAAAAAACGATTACACCATTTCATCTATTATCTGGTTTAAGCTAAAATGAACAACTTCATAAATCAACATACTAACAAATTAAAACACGTAATAGGGAAAACAAGGATATCTCGACTCAGAGGATATATGCCTTTTGTGTAGAAAAAGTTGTAAGTTCACAGTTCATGAGTTAATAAATGTCTGACTTACTTACCTTCAATTATCAAAAACAGTCTTATGTAAGATTTATCTATTCTCATATCACTGTCATTCACAAACCTTACATAGAAAAGTATTATAAAATAAGTAGATAAAAAAATAAAAAGTGTATTTGGGAAAAATACATCCAAAATAGACTTGTGTCTGAAAAAGGTGCGTGCGTGCATGGGTTTGTGTGTGCTAGCATGCATGCGTGCATTGGGGAGTGTGCTTGGACATGGGGATACTTAGGAATATATGCAGAAGTATCATATAAGTATATGACTTGTATGTGTGTATGCCTGTGTACATGACAGTTTGCACGAGTCAATGTGTGTGCGTGTGTGTGTGTGTAAGTGTGTGTGTAAGTGTGTGTGTAAGTGTGTGTGTAAGTGTGTGTGTAAGTGTGTGTGTGTAAGTGTGTGTGTGTGTGTGTGTGTGTGTGTGTGTGTGTGTGTGTGTATGTGTGTATGTGTGTGTGTGTGTGTGTGTGTGTGTGTGTGTGTGTGTGTGTGTGTTGTGTATGTTGTGTGAGTGTGTGTGTGTATGTGTGTGTATGTGTGTGTGTGTGTGTGTGTGTGTGTGTGTGTGTGTGTGTTTGTGTGTGTATGTGTGTGTGTGTGTGTGTGTGTGTGTGTATGTGTGTGTGTGTGTGTGTGTGTGTGTGTGTGTGTGTGTGTGTGTGTGTGTGTGTGTGTGTGTGTGTGTGTGTGTGTGTGTGTGTGTGTGTGTGTGTGTGTGTGTGTCGTGTGCACATACATATCTGCCTCTCGAAGTAGTGGGTTATGTGATATACTACAGTTATTGATTTTTACTCCATTTATGTGTATTCCATCAGTATTTAGTGTAACTAAGATTTTTGTCCTCAAAAAAAAAAAAAATAATAATAATAATAAAATTTAATAAATAAATAAAAATAAAAATAAATAAATAATATTTAAAAAAATACAATTCAAATGCAACCAATGTGGTGCCTGTACTATGAGTGCCTGCATGTTCCAGAGCCCTCAGAGACGAAACTAAATACGAGTTACAGAACGTGTCACAGGGAGTGATGAGTGATCAATAAATTCACCTGTAGCTTCCACAGCTGACATTTACTCTTATTAAGCTTTAAACCAACTGTGCCACATCATCTCACGTCTCTGCCAACACTTAAAAATTAGTGATGTTACACTCTGCCTATACATAATACTATCAAATCAATAACCCATAACTTTACCTAGTTATGCCAAAGTTGCTTCATCATTGTTGTTGTTGTTGAGATACCAATACAAATAACTAATCTTCATATACTTAGCAATATTCTAATAACAACATTCAACATCATTACAAATATTAGTACCACTAAATGTCAGCATCCAGATTGAAGGACAATAATCAGATCATTTCTTCAAACTTACTTTTTACTGAAGTCACTGACATATGGCTTATATACTGTAGAGTCAACATATGGTAACTGCACCTTGAATAAATGATTGGGGTGCCCTTTCAAAACCACTAACATGTACCTAGAAGCAAACCTACAGACATAGTTATCTGGGTATATACTTTGATAACATTGATATTATAATATATCCAAATACTCTTTTTCAATTAATAGATGAATAAATATATACATAGATAAATAAGTGCATATTTAAATAAATAATAATAATAACAATAATGATGATGATGATAATAATAACAATAATAATAATAATAATAATAATAATAATAATAATAATAATAATAATAATAATAATGATAATAATAATAATAATAATAATAATAATAATAATAATAACAACAATAACATTAATGATAAAACAACAATGACAATGATAATAACAGCATTAATAAAAATGA
>NC_091549.1:11952524-11960024 GCF_042767895.1 Penaeus vannamei
TGCAGATAAACTGGGATTAGGATCACACCCACATCGAGCACTCATCTCTTACCTGGGCCTTCATTTAAAAGTACCCTCCCATAGCGGTTGTTCACGGAAAAATGAGATTCACGCCAGCCTATTCGGCGAGAGGTAAAAATTACGCATTTTGAGTTTAGATTTTTAAATTCCTTCATGAGATATTTGAGATTACACACAGCTGGAAACTAAGCTGCAGATCTGATCCAAGTCTTCAGTAAAGTCTAATATACACGCTTATCATCTATTTTCAGTCGATTCTAACGTACGCTTAATGGACCTCTGATTTTTCCTCATTTACTGCCCGTGTTAGATGGTACCTCGACGAGTCTGAGGCGAAGGAAGGGGCACGTCTTGTGATGTCTTTCATCTTTTTTTCAGGGTAGTCACCTCTGTCGGCCTACATTGTTATTACCAGCTCTTGACAGAGACTTTCGTGGTTTCTCTTTCCTTTTTCATTGAAGTCTGACAGGTTTGCGTGGCCTGGAAGGAAGTTCTGCATTTCAATTTTTGTTCGGGTGTTTTTATTTTCTTCTGTTGCTTTGGTCTCACAGAAGTTTGCGTTGTCTGGAAAGAACTTCGTTTATCGTTTTGATTGTGGTGTTTTGGTATGGGAGATGTATGTGGTGTGGGAGGAAGTTCTGTATTTTTTATTTTGTTTGGGTATTTTTTTTTTTTTTGTCCACTGTTTTGGTCTACTTGCATGGTCTGGAAGGAACTTTGTCTATTTTCTATGCTTGTTTTGATCCTGTATGCCTATTGCGTTAGTCTGCAGACGTATGTTTGGTCTGAGAGAAAGTTTTCTTTTCTGGTATGTCTGTGTACGTCAGTTGGAAGGATTGTTATGGAAGCTGAGTTATGGCAAATTCCATACACCTATAGAGACATGGGTTGTGATTAGTTGTGCTGGTTTGTCATTATTGTCTGTTTGTTAATGGGCATTTGTTCGATATGCATGTCAAGTGCCATGATTCTGGGATGTAGAGTTAGTGAGGATGCTTTGTTGAATTTTCATCTCTGGAGTAGGGGTGGGGGGAGGTTGTTAATTACAAGAGTTTCATAAACATGCTAAGTGAATCCAAATGTGGCATCCATTAATTTCTGAAGATGTGCATGTAAAAGCAAAATCACTTTTTTAGTCCTCTTTGGAACTACTTGGAACCTAATAGAGGCGGCTAGAAGTATGCCTTCCTCCCTTTCGTTTTCTCTTCCCACCCCTCCACATTCTCTCTCTCTCTCTCTCTCTCTCTCTGTTTCCCTTTCTCTCTCTCTTTGTTTCCCTCTCTCTCTCTCTCTCTGTTTCCCTCTCTCTCTCATTGTTCCCCGTCTCTCTCATTGTTCACCGTCTCTCTCATTGTTCCCCGTCTCTCTCTCATTGATCCCCCTCTCTCCCATTGTTCCCCCTCTCTCTCATTCTCTCTGTCTGTCTGTCTGATATTCTCTCTCTCTCTCTCTCTCATTGTTCCCTCTCTCTCTCTCTCTGTTCCCTCTCTCTCTCATTGTTCCCCCTCTCTCTCATTGTTCCCCCTCTCTCTCATTGTTCCCCCTCTTCCCCATTGTCCCCCCTCTCTCTCATTCTCTCTGTCTCTCTCTCTCATATTCTCTCTGTGTCTGTCTCTCTTATTCTCTCTCTCTCATATTCTCTCTCTCTCTCTCTCTCATATTCTCTCTCTCTCTCTCTCTCTCATATTCTCTCTCTCTCTCTCTCTCATATTCTCTCTCTCTCTCTCTCTCTCATATTATCTCTCTCTCATACTATCTCTCTCTCTCTCATATTATTTCTCTCTCTCATATTATCTCTCTCTCTCATATTATCTCTCTCTCTCATATTATCTCTCTCTCTCATATTATCTCTCTCTCTCTGGTAGTTGAAGTTGAAGCTGCTCTTTGTCCCCGGTTGATTAAGATGAGCATCATGCCAATGAAATGTGAGAAAATTTATTTGAGCACTAAATGTATTCAAGCTAAAAATATATGTCCTCTCTGCAATACAAAAGGCTTACAGAATAGTTGCATAGCTTCCATTTTAAATGAATAGCTTAAACAAAGAGTCATTTTCAGCTAAGGTCACACTGGTCTTCTCCGTCCTGAGATCAAAAGACGGCCTCTCCAAAGTCTGGCCGGCTGCAGCTTTTGATTGATCAACCGACCTGACTTTGGTGAAGCTGTCTGAGGATCCCAGGACAGAGCAGACTAGTGACCCTTGCTTTAGATAGAATGAAAAAATACATCTGTTTATCAATAAAATAAGCAGAAATTCTTGGTATTACAGCTATTTAGTTTTGCAAAAGAACTTTTCTGATTACCATAGTATGATTTATCATACTTACAAATGAAAACACTTCCACACAATATATACAAATAAATATATATTCTTGTTAAAAATTACTAGTTCCTCTCATATCCAATGGAAGAAAGATGGATATTACCAAAAGAAAGACAATTACTAAATTAAAGACTGCAAAATTTAACATTTCTTCTTGTACTCTTTATAGGCTTTCTATATAAACTTTATTACAATATTTCAGGCAAAACAAAAAAGATTCTCTTGTATAAAATATACCACATGCACAGAGAAAGCACTGTGCCAAGTAACTTTTCCAACAATGAATGGTAATAAATGGTTGTTACAATCAACATCAAATCCCAGAGCAGAGAAATTGCCACCATGGCCATAAAAGCTAGGATAATCAATGGAGACATTATTTTAAATACACTTTCTAGGTTCTTCACCTCCTTGTCTAGAACCTGAGATTCGTTTCCTTCTAAGGGAGGAGCTCCTCGGAAATATCTACTGAGCTGAAGAAAGTATAACATCTCTTTGCTCTCTTCAATTATGATCATAATGCAGTAGGTCAGCAGAAAGGAATGGCCGGAGATATCGAAGGAGACATACTCATGTTCTGGCCGTTTAACGCATTCTCTTTTGGCGAAGGAGAATGAAATACCGTTGTGAATACAGTAGCCAGTATACCTTTCAATGGTCGGAAAGGTGATCTGGGGAAAGAAGAGATAACTGTATTTAACATATATTTGTATTGTGTTAATACTTGTTAACCACAATTCATATATTTAAATGATATGAATTGTTAACCCAAGTAAATGCTTCTTTACTATATGATTATGAATTTTGAAGTTAGAAGAATCTCAATTTTCTAAGATGACTTTGTAAATTTGGTGTAAATTGGATGAATTCATTATCAAAAGTGGTGGGGGGACGAAAGGGTTGTCTGAATCACTGAAAAGTTAGCATGGTATAGCTTATTATTATTATTATTATTATTATTATTATTATTATTATTATTACTATTATATAACTATTATTCACCTGTAGTGAATACTGTTGTGAAATACATTAAGAGAAAAATATAATACATACCGAGCACCATATGAAAAAAAAGAATGTTGTGATAGCCAAACGTACAGCAATGCACTTCATCCTTTTGATCCAGTCTTTGTGAATTAGTAGAGAAAAAAGACTGAAAATGCCTATAATGGAGAAAGTCCATCCCCATCCGAGTTTCACAAAAACCTGTAGGGAATAATGACAACAATGACACCATTCCGAGGAAAAAATTGTTTTCCAGCTATAAGCTTTTGCACATATTTTGAAAAACATGAATAAAAACTCAACCCATTCATCCACTACTAACTACCCTTAAAGCCACAGGTGTCCATTGGCTGTCAGTCCAGACAAACACTAAAAACAAACACCACCAATAAAATACAAGTATTATACCAAAATTATTTTCGATACACTATGCATCTCAACCACTCACCTGATTAAGAGTACTTTTCTTGCCCGTTAAAAGCTGTAGGTGGGGAACCTCTACACTATCTCCCATAAAGGACATAAAAAACAGTATGGAAATGAAGTAACATATCCTTAGTTTTGGACTTATGTGTAAATATGAGATTCCCAATGTTGTGATGCTCTCAAATAGTGGCTGTGGTTTGGGCTGCTTTACCGAAATCTGGGCTGCTTCTGCAAGAGAGAAGTATTTTTGCAACAGTTTTGGTTGTGCTGGTAAAAGATATATAATGAAAATAAAAACTTTATTATAAAAATAGCCATGATATTCTTGATACAGAAGCAAAACCTTAATGCACACAAACTTAATCAGTTCAAAATTATGATTCAACTAAAACTGGTAAATGTAGAGTATAGAGCAAAATATCACAGCAAACAAACTAAAGAAAGAAACAAGTAATGTTTCCCTTCTCTAAATTTGTCCTTATGAGAATGATTATGTGTGTATCTACAGTTGTAAAACTGAGCTGTTGTTCTCCAAGCATCCCTGTAAATCTTTGTTTTTACTGTACAAGCTCTCCTAACTGGGTTGCATGTCATGACTTTCCTTTCTAGCTATCTTTCCTTCCTACAAATCAATACATCTTCTGGATCAAATGTCTGATACTTTAACCCTTGGAGGCAAGACTTCCTCACATTTATCCTCAGGCTCATCTGATTTTATTTATTTATTTTTTTATTATTATTTTTTTTTTCCCCAAATTTCTCTTTTCTAAAATATTCTCTTCCATTTCCTTCTAATGGAGTTCTCTACCAATGTGAGGTTTTCACATCCCAGCAATCTGAGGGTACCACCTTAAGGTATTAGCCTCAATAGGTTTTATACCCTTAATGTACGAGGAACTATACAACTGATTGGTAATCAGGGAAAATCAGTGTGGTTAGCAAATACTACTGAAAGTATGAAGGAACCAGCAGTCTTTGGGAAGCAAGGTAGGGTCATGAGGCCTGACCAAGGGGAGAGGCAGGAAACAGATATCCATTCTAAACCAAGGGCATGTCACTTGACTTCTCCACCAATGGATGTCTTAACTTTTACCCCTGTTAGGCTAGGTCACTTTTCATCCAAGTAGGCTGTCACCACACAAATCATCTAAGTAGTTTAAGAGGCTTTGTGACATAGCTAGGCTTGTCACAAGAGTCCAAGGTGTCCTCATGGCTATGATCTTGGGAGGATACAATAATTACTTATCTTGATGTCCAGTACTATTTGACCAGTACAGGACATGTAAGAAGCCATTCCTGCATTTCTTTGTTAAGTTATCCTCACTGTTTCTGCAATTAGGGCTCTTCATTTCTAGTATACCTTGTATTGAAGCCTGTTCTCCAACTTAAGAGAAAGTCACTGCAAATCATGGCCCTTTTTCTCTTACCTATCAGCAAAAAATGAGACAAGTACATTCTGTTTAATCTCACCAGTTTAATGCATTGGTTTTATTCATTATGCTTCCTCACCTGAGGCACTAACCAGGGCAGATTGCAACACTCTCCATGGCTTGCTGACCAAACATAGTGAGAGGCATCCAACCAGCTGCCAATAGAAATATTATTGAATTTGTAACTGTACTTCTTGCATTAACCCTTGTGACCATCTTCTGAAAAACTAAGTCTACTTAGCTGGTAGCTTTTTCCCTGGCTTGCTCATAGCTTCTTCAGTGTCGAGTCTTCTGTTACTTGTCTGCCATGATGATTATTCAAAGCTGCTCAACAAGCAGTTAGGGAAATATCAGTCCCATCACAGCAGTGTTCCTAAATGACAATCTTAGACTCTGTGCTAGATTCAAAACTGTCTGTATGGTTGACTGCTTATTATTGTTTGCTATTATGGATTCCCTCCTGAGTGTCTGCTAAGTGGTGGCTAGCTGCCTGCTCCCATAAGTTTAATCTCAATTAAGAATTGTCTGCCTGGTTAAGAAATGTTCTTGCCGGTAGTCTACAAGATCTTCAGGTGCTCGCCTTGCTACAGGTCATCAAGTATTGCCATCTGGCTGACTGCTCTATGGGTTGTTCTTGGCTGATAAATACCTTTATGATTAGATATAAAATATCTACCTCCTTTACTACAATTGTTAGCTGGGTGGTTTTAGGGCAGCAGCCCACACTAATGTGCCAAATTAGATGCTTCTTTTCTAACAAATCAACAGCTCTGGAACATCCACTGTCACTGAATGTTACATTGGGGTATGCCAGACATGTTTTAACTTACATCAGTGACTAATCATCTGTTAGCATTTACTTAGTCTGTTGTAGCCCAAAAATATCTCTCCTCCTTATCTAGATATACTAGCTCTATCAAGATGCTTAAATGTAAAAGATATGTCACTATATGTCATTGTAAGTCCTGTCAATACCCTAGAGACAACAGAGGCAGATGTCACTTTCATATGAACATAATATTACAAAATCCTGTCACTCTCCTACACAACAAAAAAAAGAAGTTGAGGAAGCTAGGGTAAAAAAAGAACTATTAAAAAGCATGCAACTTAGTAGATGTTACAATAACCTCATGGAAGAGAGATTTACTCTCATCATCAAACTGACACCTATAGAACTGTGAACTCCAAGTGTGTGTGTTAATGTCAATTTAGACACTAATAAAACGTGAATGTGCAAGGGAAGAACTATTATCCATTAACAGTGTTGTCTGTTTATTGTATGATCAACCAGAGTGTACAATAACACAGTGACAGGAAAATTATAATCTCACCAGGAGAGACGCTAAAAAAATATTCTTGTTTTACCTTTATTGACAGTATTTTGGAGTTTTTGAGTTGCCTTTTTTACAGCAAAAAAGAAAGAAAAAAAAAGTTTATAAATGTTATTTAACATGGATCAAACTAATTAAGGGTAATATCCAAATTGTAATCTATATTTTTACATTGCACTTATATGGTCTCAAAATTAACATTCTGTCACTGATTCAACTCATTTTTATTTTTTCTCTTCTTTCCTTCAAAAAGGATGACAGATGTGTTCTACACCTGAATGTAAATCTCATAGCAATTCAATATTAATGTTTATAATAAACTGGAAAAAAAAGAGAGAGAGAGAGAAAAAAAAAAAAAACTGAAAAGTAATAATAAATTCTAAATATTGATGACATAGTTGATAACAAATACTAAAACTTACCAAGTTCCTTAAGCGCATTACCGCTGTTACACATTTTATTCCCGTCCAAAAGCTGGCGTTTGACTGTTGAACTGTAAAGAAAGAAGATAGTCAATATCACTTTTTTTTTATACATGAATGCCTATGCAAAAATGAGACACCAATTTTCCACATATTCCCTAGCTTAACTATTATTGTGAAAAAATTGTAACATCTATATTCAAACCTTATATTAACACTCTTACATTAACACTCTCTCAACAGGATGTACCTTTACAGTGACAAGAGTTGCTGATGCATCAAAAAATTATTTAAAACAAAGTTCTCATTATACTATAAGTAAAATCATGATAAACCAGTCTACTAGATATATGTGATTTTCCGGATGACACCACCCTTCCATGTCCATTTTTCCTTTTGAGCACACACTTGCCCAATAAGACCACAGTAAATAAAACACACAGCAGCATTCCCATCCATTATCATACTACCAATGCCTGTGCCAATGGGAGCAGTGTACAAGAAGTCGAGCTCCCTTAACCTTTACATCTTCATACGGTCAA
>NC_091549.1:11967524-11970024 GCF_042767895.1 Penaeus vannamei
TTATGATGACAATCATTTCTGTAGGATATCCTGATGCTAAGCACAACACACCTAAACATTTATGACATTTTAAGGCCACATTTATCTAATTTGACCTTACTAAATCAAGGTCAAGATTATGCACTTAATCTCACGTTTTCTTATCAGTCCATTGTACAACAGCCTGATTTCATTCATATGCAGAAAAAGCTCTTTACCTCTACTGACAGGCCCTGTACAGCTTGAAAAATCTATATTGACCTTTTTCATCAATCTTAAAAAGAAATGATTATAATGAGGAGGCACTTTATTTATAGTATATTGGGTTAACCTTATCTGGAACATAGATATGCAACATGCTATTCAAGCAGTATATAATTTCTTCAAAGAAATTTTGAGTCAACTATTGTTAGTAAACAATTTGCATAAGCTATAATATCTGAGCAAAATGCAATCACCCTTTTTCCATTTATGTGAATATTACTCATAGCCTATTATGGGATATCTTTCAACTTTTTTCAGCTATTCTTTTTATTTAAGTAAAATATTTCCAGCCACAGCCTACTGTAATCAGAAGACAAAAACATATGTAGAATTGTAGATTTGTTACATAATACAATACAATCTCACTTGATTGTTCTTAAAGTTTTGGACTAATCTGAAAATATATAATTTTGGAATGTCTGAGTGAGACCTTGTGACTCCACTATCTTCCCTCTCTATAAGATCCCTATATTTGAGTTATCACTCTGATATGGAACTTATCTTCAAGGTTCTACTAACACACTAGCTGAATTTCTATAAAAGATTTAATAAACACAGCCATGATACCAAAATAATCCGTTGGTCTTAGTCCTAAGGGAGGTCATGACAATGACTTGCCTTTTTCTATCTATAGTGTGATATCTCACACTTCCCACCCAAATTTCCTGACATCATTATTCTAAGAATATATAGCTGTCAAAACCCAATAAGTGGATACTCTAATAAGATTGAAACTTATTATGCTATAATATTCTCCACAACTCTTTGAATTATACAAATGAAGAAAATGCAATCAGAAAATTAAAGAATATCTTCTTTATAATTGGGAGTGTACATTCAAAATCCTTGAAATTTTTCATGTATATGTTAGATGTCCGAGGCAGACTCGGAAATTTTTTGTTTTCCATAGCCATATGGTATAAGGGAAACATGCAGCATGAAATACAAAGGGTAATTCTCCATCTAAAAAAAATATATATTCCTCAATCTAAGTTGCCGTGATTGCGTGTGCCCTTCGGGCACTGCCAAGAGGAGGGTTGATGGGGGGGCTCTGCCATCATATCAACATCTCCTAGAAAACATTGTCTTTACCTCATATGCACTGAAAGATAGACTTCGGCTGAGAGTGGTGCTTTCCACAATCTTTAATAATCCAAACAGGAGAAGAATAATGTCAGAAATAAAGATGACAAGTCTCAAAAAATGCAGTACAGAGAATAAGTCCACAGCAATTGAATGGGGTTTCATCCCAGTGGGTAAATTCAGTGATTGGGTTGCAGTCTACAGGCTCTGCAGTCACATTATAAACAGTTACTGATACTTTCAATTATTTTCTAAACTAGTCATTTGTAATACAAAATGACAAGATTCATGCATATACACCAAGAATAATTGGAAACAAAAAAAACACCGACTTGTGGTTGTCATCCAAACATTTACCATTCTTTTGTGTCTTAACTAATGCATAATTTTGACATCAAGATACACTTTTGTCTGACCTCCTGGCCAACCTCAGAAAGTACGATGGTATATTGTTTTCATTTCTGGCACCTCTAGCTTGCTGTTAACCTAGACATTCGAAGATACAGGACAATGAATTATAGCGTTTTATCTGGAATCACAATTGCCATGTACTAAAGAATGTCAGTCACTGGCCACTTAGAAATTACATTAAAAGCTAGGTAAGCCACACACAAAAAAATAATATGTATATACTACTTAACCTGGTGCTGCAATTAGAATATACATTCAATTCAATAACAAATAGAACTTTTACATAGCACTTAATGCGGCTGAAATCACACATCTCTCACTCAATCTCTTAAAACGCCCATAAAAAAACAATTAAAAGAAAGACCAGAACACCTCGACACTTCTACCTGAGCTGAAGACCTCTATGTCTCTTCCCCGATTCCAGACAAACTATTTAGCACGGACACAAAGGCCACCAGATAGACTACCTCATGATGGAGAATATAATGCCTCTACGGCCTGACGATGACACGAAGAACTCTTCACAGAGAGGCCGCTAATCCTTCCTTCCCGTACGATGTCACGGACTCTTCTGCTTGCCGACGACAGACTGGAACCCAAGGCGGATTCTCGCAGTTCTCTCTCGCAAGCTAGTTTGCGCTCGTGACGTCATTGGCAAGTCAGTTCGGGAGGACAAATCTTCTGTTTTGGTACATGTGTGTTATCTTTGTGTCCTTGATTTTGTACTGGTGATTTTTTTGCTTGTGTTTCATATACTATTTCT
>NC_091549.1:12008714-12018714 GCF_042767895.1 Penaeus vannamei
TATAGCTCTGTACACTGCTACATGTTCTGACAATCCTTGTAATGTCATGAATATGGTTTTGCATTTTGAATTGCAAAAATATTGGAAGTGCTCCTGTGTGTTGTATGTGCTATTGCATCTGGTTCATAGTCTGTGAGCCAGGTTTCTTTACCTTGGCTCTACTTCTAGGCATTTCCTCTAAGCGCACAGAGCCAGATGACAGTTCTACTGTCTGCCGAGCAACTCTTTGCACAAATGCATGTCATATGATTTTGTTTGTTAAGGATTATTGATAAATGAATTGACTTTTTAAGTGTTTGGTTAAAGTATAAGTTGAATATTTTTGTTATAGGAAGACGTGTTATGTATAAAAAGTAACTATGTGTTTGAGTTCAAACTAAAGAGGTTGGATTTTTATTAATTTTTATTTTTTCATTCATAATGTGAAGATATTGTGGTTTCTATAGTACATTGTATTTTAACTGAACTGTGCCATTTTTACATTAATCAAAGAGAATATACCAAAAATACAGTTATAAGAATACTTTTGTGTAATATCATTGTGTTGAGATATGCATCACAGTAATGTTTGTCTGATGTCTAAATCCTTTCAAGACTATTTGCAAGTGTTTTGGTATATATACTATATTATGTCCCTGAAATAAAGATACAAGATATGCTTCAATAAATGGTTCTATTGCTCATTTCAGACAATCTGTGGCTTAAAGGGATGGAGTGACTTTTAACCTTTTTTTCAGGAAGTATATAGAACTTCATTAACCATCTTTTATGCCATACAGGGGCTAATAGTTTTTATTTAGGGGAGCAGGCCTGTAATTTACCTAAAAAATGCATGAATCTTCTTCCCTTGTTTGCTAAGAGGGAAGAAATCTGCTGACAGGTAGAATAGCCCTCTGTTTTTATACTTCGGAGGGTGCAAGCTTCTAATTTACTGACACAAGGGATAGATCTTATTAACTTGACAAGGGAAACGTTTGCGGTTAACGCTTGCCAATAAAAAGAGCATGGGGAGATGTGTGTCACTGAGCAAATTAGGACATGTATACGTGTATTACATGATTACGTTGTGATAGCTATAGCCATATCTGTCACTGAGTTAACAGGGTGGGTAATCCATAATGCCTGTTTTCACTTATTTATTTATATTCTTAAGATGATGCTCTCAGCCTGAGACTTGCAGCTGCTTAAACAGTAGTGTTATTTTGAAGTTCAGTGACCAGGAAAAGTTACTATTTATTTCATATGCTAGGAGTGTAAAACAATTGATGTATCTGCTATGAATGCTTGTTATGTTTCTAATTCCTTTGTTCTTTGTTTGTAGAATGAATTATGGAGTACAAGAAAATACTGAATGGTCAGTAGTAGTTTATCTTTTTTTATGATTAATGGGTTTATTCTTGCAGAAATCTGTGGTTAATTAAACATGACAAACCTCTACCCATTTTTCCATTAAAATTACAATAATGGATATTATTTTTTGTGGAGAAACTGTATTACAGGAGTCATTAAGGCCAAACATGTATTTTTAACCTAACATTTCAAATACTTTAAATTGCTGTCCTTATTTATCATTATAAGGTTAATGTTAGCATAATTCTGTTGTTTCCATTGGTCATCAGGTGATCATATGGAAAGTTTGTGTGTTTCAAAATGAACTTCAGGTTCTTTCAAATTGCATTTGGATGGTTCATATTACACTTCATTTTTTTTGAAATAAAATGTAGATGATTGAAATCAAACTTTCAAATAAACAATAGGTATTTTCATTTAAACTTTAGATGGTTTTGAGGTACTCCTCATTACTTTTAATTTGAAGTTCATTTAGTTTGATTTATGTGTGAAAAGGTTTTAAAGGCTAGCAATGATTATAATACAGCAGTTTTGGTGGAAAATAGAATGTGAATTGTGTGCCTGCTGGTGATTTTTTTCCTCATAGTGACTGTAGGAACAAGGTAAGGAAAGAAACCAGAGAATGCATGCAATCTCAGCTCTGTATTTCTTGGCTTATCTGCAGTCTCTTGAGCTCTTGTCTGCCCACTACCCAACTTGGACTGGCAATTGTGTATGCTAGATGGTCCTCATAGAATTCTCGTAATATGAAGTCAAGCAGTAAAATTTGTAACTGGTAGATTTTTGTTCATTAAAAATATCATTGAATTAACCTTATCAGGTCATATGTTCATCTTAAACTTGCTTTTCATGGTTATTTTATTTGCATATTTGATATTTAGTGACACAGATTTATGCAGATGGTCTGTCCTCTGACATAAGAAATGAAATACAAATATATTTTCACAGACAAATAGAATATTGACTAATTTCCTCATAGTTCTTTGCTCTGGGACATTTTGATCATTTTTTTTTATTTTTGCCACATATATATCTATATTTTGTAGTTGTTCCCTAGACTTTTCTATAATAGATATTTTATGTAATGATAATTAATATTTATTTAGATATGTATACAGGTAGAAATATTATATTTCCCATATGTAAAGATATTTCATATGAATATCCTATGTAATTCTCCTTAACAGCAACTATGTGATTCAGGTCATTCCATATATTTATTATTTGCATTTTGTGAAGGCATTTTCATTCTGTACAATGTATTTCATTTCTAAATTTACAGTTACACCCTGATAACTGTGTCAAGAATGGAAATCTCTTCTTAACCATGCAAAATTATTAGTTTTCACCTTCTACTTGCTTGAGGTATGGCCATTTTACTAACTTTATTTGTGATTGTACATGTAGTCATGAAGGTAGTTCATAGCTTGAAAATTATGTTATATGTACTTGTTTGTTTATCACTAACAGCATTTTTGCTAGAAGTTGTTTACATAGTATTCCAGAAAACATCAACCAGTGAGTGTGCAACATAATGTGATGTGTTTCTAGGTGAATTAAACAATTAAACAATATCCCATAATCATATGAAGTATCCATTAACTGGTCATATGTGAAATGTTGCTCCTTTTAATGTACTTGAATTACATGTGTTGTGATGATGTGGGGTATGTATTGGAAGCTTAGTGTTCTTTGATGAAAGAGATAAGGCCAGTGATTGAATAAATTATTTTTCTGATTGGTATGTATTCAAGAACATTATGTGAATTGCTTGAGCTCATTTGAATGACATAAGTACAGATATACTTACTTGCCACAGAGGTGTTATACAATATTGTGATTAATGACCATGCTACTTTAATTAACAAGATACCTAAATGAAGAAATACAGAAATATTTAGTGCAGCATTACCATGTTATATAATGATTCTGATTAGACGAAGAAGCTTCACAAGCAATAGATAAGGCAAAAAGAAAGTAATAAACAATTACTATTATCTACCATATCTTTGAGTATTCCTTATTAGCAAAATGATTCTTCTGATTCCAAAATGTTTTCCATTCAAAGCCTGTTATATTTAGATTTATTAAGGGGAATTTTTTTTAACTCCTTACTTATTTATACTTGTAAAATAACATTCAAGCAGTACTGAAATGATTGTAGATGATACTGTAGTAGACAATTTCCTGATAGGTGTGAAGTAATTATGCTGTGCTACGTGCAGTTTGCATTTCATCAGTGCATTTAGTGCTTTTGGGGTTTGAAACTGAAATTCTTGTCTTTGATTTTTATCTTGTTTTATTTCAGACTTCACTTCATACTCACAGGCTTGGGTAAATAACAGCATGTAAGGGCATTAGTACCCACTCATGACACATACCTTAGGAAACAACCAAAGTTGATAAGCCAATTTCATTGTATTTGAGATCATACAGCAGGAGTTTAAAGTCCAAACAATTTATCTGGAATTTTATCTGCAACTAGTTTTCTCTTACAAAAACTTAGAGTAATGCTTAAATTGCAGCATAAATAATGATATTGTTACCCAATATATGGAGATGAGACCATAATGACAGAAAAGAGAGATTATGCTATAAAATAACACGAAACACTAATGAGGCGAAAGAATTCACCCACAAAATGCAAATGATGGATACAGATATAATGGCAAGTATTATTAGAAAATCCGTCAGAATATCTTTAAAAATATTTTGTCTGTGTTATATGCAGCAAGCCTGAGTGTTTACTACAAATTACTGTTCCTTTTGAAATTTAGATTTCCTCTTTCTGCACTGAATGAATACATACAATCAGCAACCCAATTAATGGTTCCTAAACTGAATTTATGCAATTTTACTGTTAATATGAAATGTTTTGCAATCTATTTCTAAACATTCTAGTAAAAGTATTCAATCAGGTTTCACGTGGGTAATAAAATGACACCAGCACTTCTCTGTATTATTACACAGAGTGAAATATAATACTTTTTCTTCTACTTTTCTTTCAGAGTGGGGAGCAGAAACAGACTAAAATGTCTTTAAGCTTAAGAGTAAAATCAACTAATGGCCCATTACTTATCACAACACACACTATTTCACTCTTTTTTTGGCATACAACGAACAGTTTTTAACTCATTTACAAACACTTTAGCAGTGGCGTTGTTGGGAATGAGAGCGACTTTTCACCATCTCCGGGCCCTCAAGGGTAGGGGACCCCAAAATGTTTCTATTTTAATTATAAATGTCTTCCTATCAGGAAAACTGATTACTTTTCAAGTTCAAGTAAATAACCACTTTGTTTCTCATTTTATCATGTATACATTTGGCAAATCCAAAAAATCCTGGGCGCCTCTCAAGGGAAAATCCCCCTTCGGGTTCCCAAAATCTCCAATTACGCCACTATGCTTTGTAAGACACCGTGCAACTCATTCTTCCTCATTCCCCACTCTCAAACATCCCCGTTTATCGTCACTCAACCAAGCCCTCTGGTGGCGCCCACAGCTATGGCGATGAATGAGGCAACACCGACGAAAAGGTAGATGAGATATGAGGGATGGGATGAGAACGGGGCACCGGAGGAGGAACCCGTGTCGAAGAAGTCCTCCACGTGTTCCATTGTGCCATTGTAGGCGTGGCACGACAGCTGAAGGGCGCGGCATAGCAGGCCATATACGTCCACTTGTTCGACGACCCCGGATTTGTGGCCTGAGACGAAGGCTGTAAGGAGAGGTCATTTGGTCATTATTTGCATGAGACGAAGAAACCGTGTCAACAACGAGAGGTCGTTAGGGAATCAGTTGAATAAGAAGAGGTCATTTATCTTCATTGGATAAGAAGGGGTCATTAAGTAATTAGTTACATACAGAGAGTTTATTCGTTAATCAGTGAATAAGGAGAGGCCTTTGCATAAATCAGTTAATTTAAGAGGTCATTATGAGATCAAGAGTAATCTGTAAGCCCCTTCCTCCATCCTCTGCCCCACCCCCCTAGTTTTATCTTACTGACGCATCCACCTTCTCCCTAACGCTCCGAAATCCACGTGGACTTACACGGGCCCCAAGCGAACAGGATTCCCCGCATGTCTGGCGTCTGGTCGAGGGTGTGGTCGAAGCCGTGTTGTCCCACAGATGTTCCCTCGCGCTCTGGCAGGGAATAGTTCGTCTCCGGGGATTTTATGTAAAAGCCTGGGAGGAAGGGTGGGTTGGATTGGGTTAGGTTTTCGTTCGTGTTGGTTGATTTATGATTGTCTAATATGGGTTCGGCTAAAATGACGATGGTTACAAGATCGATAACAAAAACCTGTGGTATTTATAAGGCGCATCACTAATTAATATATATTTTTCATATATATTTAAAAAAATCATAACTCATCGTCGTAATCTTATAATAACAATAATGTTACACATAATTACATCATACTTATCATGATCATAGTTACAAATATCAATCAAGTGGCCACCCAAGCTCAGAGGCGAAACCTACCTGGCTTCGGCAATACAATGATCTCGTGGATGAGTCTGTGGTCCTTGTAGTGGTAACGTTCTTTCATGTTCTCCTTCATCACCACTTCAACGTTATCAGAAACGTCCGGGCAGCTTTTCAGCGACTCCTCCACCTGTTGAAACGTTTGAGTATACTGCATGGGCATGTACACGTTTTTAACGATAACTAATATAACTGAAAACTAACTGAAATCGCGTGCTGGATCGTGATCGTCTATCTCATAACATACCTTTCTTTCACTTTATGAATGACTCCAACAGTATCTCAGGTAAGCGTTTAAAACAACGTATCCCACATTACCTGCTCTACGTAGCCTTTAGCAGGGAGGATGTTGATGTAGCCCGCGTGCTCTGTGGTCTTCACAACCTGCGCGTAGTCCAGGCAGGGCGCGAGATCCAGTCGCATTTTGTCCTTCGGTCCCGCGTCCGTCATCCCGTGGTCGCTCAGCACCACCACGTTCGTCTGCGGAGGAGGGAGGGATACGGACTGTTCTATATTTATGTATTTATTTGTATTATTACTTCCGCCAAGAAAGGAAGGGGGAAGGGAGGCGAAGGGAGAAATGGAGGAGAAAGAAAAGGGAAGCGAAGAGGATTTCAGTTGGAGGGGAAGATTAAAAGAAAGAGAGAATTATAATTAAAAAAAAAAGATTGTCAATTCTGAATTAATGTTAATTAAGGGGTTATGTTTTAGGTAGCGTTGGTTAGTTTGTTCGTTCGTTAGTTAACAGGATAACTCCAAAAGTTATAAACAGATTTTTTTTGAGAATTTTACCAACGATGTGTCTTCCCAAGTTAGATGCCATTTGATTTAGGTGGTGATCCGGATCATGGTCCGGATCTAGGAATTTTTAAAAGGATTCATTAGTATTGCGAGGTTGGGACACACGGACGTCACCAGTGTAATTGAGACAGAGGTGATTTTGAATGTAATTCTTCAATGTGAATATTTTTATTGCATCAGTGACCCTATTGCCTTGGCGGAGGTATGCGCTCTCTGGGTGCTTCTAGTTTGGCATATTATATAATATATATTTGATAAATTTTTAAATGTATTTATTTATTTATTCATTTATTCATGTTTATTTACTTATATATTTATTTATTAGTTAATTATATTATGGTATTTTCTATATTGAATTGATTAATTAATCAGTTAATTAATGTGTTTATTTTTTTCTATTTATTTATCTGTTCATGTGTATTTACTTGTTTATTAATTGAATTTTGTTGTTTCGTTTCGTTACCTTTCATTGCAGATAAATAGGCGAAGAAAGGAAGATATGTAATAAAGAGGAAGAGAAGGGGGGGATGATTACGAAAGTGAAAGTCTTCTTGGATCTAAGAGGAAAAAAACAGAACAAAAAACTAGAAGCACTCAGAAAGCGCATACCTCCGCCAAGGCAATAAGATCCCTGATTCAATAAAAAATATGCACACTTGATTACATTAAAATCACCTGTCTCAAGTACACAGGTGACCGTTCGTCAACATAACCGACTTGAGGGAGGCAGGGCAATAGGGGTAAAGATTTTATCATTTAAAAAAATCCTGGACTCGGATCACCACCAAAATTTAATGGAATCTGGTAAAGAATTCATAAGAATCGATTAATAATTTTTTGAGTTAACGTTAACAAACAAACTAACTAATTCATATATATATATTTTTTTGTTAACCTGTAAACAAACAAACTAACTAACCAGTGCGAAAAAAAAACATTATTAGGCGGAGGTATGAAGAGGAAGCAGGGGTGAGGGGCAGCTTTTTTTTGTCAAAATCAGGAAAAAATAAAAGTGACCCTTTGTGTAAAATATTATAGAAAGAAGATAACCGCATACACCAATAACATTTTGACTGCTTAATGGGCATGGATAAGGATGAAGAGTTCCGCCGTGGAAGGACAAAGGCGCGCAAAGGTGTGTTTTCAGACCAATTGCTTTGATGAAATAGTCGTCGATTTAAGCTTTTATCTAAGTCACATCGACATTTTGACATTAGTGCCCAACAGTCATAAAATAAAGTGCATTGGCGTGTAGATGTTGATGCCCATGTTAATTAAACATGTTAATTAATCAATCTGTATATTTGAATTGACAAAGCGTTTAATAATATTGTCTAAGATCCCCTTTGGACGCGATTCCCTTGTCGAGATGCCAGTCGCAAAACGTAAATTGGATAGCGGAGAGAGAGGGAGGGAGGGAGGGAGGGAGGGAGGGAGGGAGGGAGGGAGAGGGAGAGGGAGAGGGAGAGGGACGGGGAGGGGGAGGGGGAGGGGGAGGGAGACAGAATGAGATGGAGATAGGAGAAGGGGAAAGAGAAATAGAAATGGGAGAGAGAGAGAGAGAGAGAGAAGGAGAAAGAGAAATCATATCATGAATCTCTTGACCCTCATTTGCAAGATTACACACATCACAACGATTTTTATTTATTTATTTATTATTTTTTTTTACCGTGTTGAGCATGTCCCTCGCCGCCAGATCCTCCCACAGGCCCTGCAGAGCGAGGTCAACGTCTCGGAGGGCCACGGTGACCTCAGGAGACGTGGGGCCGTAAGCGTGACCTTGCGTGTCGATCACCTCCTCGTAGACCTATAGACAAGGACATGGCAGCCTTGTTAATGGGACGTTGGGTGGCTTGGTTTAATAGGTCTGTTTTGGGGGTTTGTGGGACTTCTAATAGACAAGGACATGGCAGCCTAATCAGTGCGGCGTTGGGTGGTTTGGTTTAATAGGTCTATTTTGGGGGTTTGGTGGGACGTCTATTTGGATGGATACTAGGGGGGTTTTGGGTAATGTTTAGACTATCCGTTGGTGGGGAACACGCAGGCGCATACAGACACGGATATGCACGCATGGAAGGCACGCACATGCACGCATAAGGTCACGCCCACACACGCATGAAGACACGCACATGCACGCATAAGGAAACGCACATGCACGCATGACACGCACACGCACACAAACAAACACACACACACACACACATCCCCCTCCCCCTCCCCCTCCCCCTCACTCGCTCTACCCACTCCCTCCCACCTCCACTCCCCCGAACCCCAACAACAGACGCTTCGGGTACCATGGCCAGCTTGTATCCCTCGTTCTGTATCATGTCGACGGCCTGGTTCAGGTTCTTGACGAAGAGCTGGGTGTTGGGGGGCGTTTCCTCGAAGGGAACGCAGTACTTGGGCAGGATCTTCCCTTCCCAAGGCACGTCGCACCTGGGTTTGGTAAATACAGGTGAGAGGGGAAGGGGGAAGGGAGGCGAAGGGAGAACTGGAGGAGAAAGAAAAGGGAAGCGAAGAGAAATTCAGTTGGAGGGGAAGATTAAAAGAAAGAGATAATAATAATTGAAAAAAAAATTGTCATTTCTGAATAAATGTTCAGGTTGACTAATTAAAGTTTTGTAATGTGTCTGCGTTACCTGATATACAACAAACTAAAGAGATATTTGTAATCATTATAATATCACAGCTATAAACATCAATCGCATAACCTAACGTTCATTTAACACTACAAACTATGATTACGATGGATAACCGTTACAAACCATATCCGTTACAATCATGAATATATTTTACCCATTTTCGTCAAATTCATCAATATATTTTACCCACAAATGAAACTGACAGCTCTAATGATAATAGATAACTCTACCACTATAATTCATAATGACATTCGTAGTTATTATGTAAATGTTCTAGCGTGTTAAACAGCTGTGCGTCATCATTTGGGTCATTTATTTTATTTTATTAGTAGTGTTATTATGAATATCATCTTGTATTTTATCATTACAGTACGTAGAAATTGAGGAAGAGGGATGGAAGGAGAGGGAGGGAAGGAGGGAGGGAGGGAGAGAGGGAGAGAGGGAGAGGGAGGGAGGGAAAGGGGGAGGGAGAGAGAAGGGGAGGGAGAGACAGGGGGAGGGAGAGACAGGGGGAGGGAGAGAGAGGGGGAGGGAGAGGGAGAGAGGGGAGAGAGAGAGAGAGAGAGAGAGAGAGAGAAAGAGAGAAAGAGAGAGAGAGAGAGAGAAAGAGACACAGAGAGAGAGAGAGAGAGAGAGAGAGAGAGAGAGAGAGAGAGAGAGAGACAGAGACAGAGACAGAGACAGAGACAGACAGAAAGAAAGAGAAAGAGAAGGAAAGAAAA
>NC_091549.1:12038714-12041214 GCF_042767895.1 Penaeus vannamei
GGAAGGATAACTAAAGAGAAGTAGAGAAAAAGGAAATAGAAGAGAAAGGAGAGGGGGGGGGGAGGTAGATGAAGAGGAGAAAGAGGAAGGGAAGGAAGAGGAAGAATTTGAGAAAGAAGGGGATGAGGAGGAAAAGGAGGAAGAGAAGGAGTAAGACGAGGAAAAGGAACAAAAGCAGAAGGAAGGGAAGGAAGAGAAGGAGGCTTTGGAAGTGAAGTGGGCGAACGAAGTGGAGGAGGAGAATGATGATTAGAAAGAATAAGCATAGGAAGCGAGGGAGGAAGAGGAAGAAGAGAAAGAAGGAAAGGAAATGGAGAGGAGAAGGAAGAGGAGGAGAGAGCAGACGAAGGGGAAAAAGAAAAGAAAAAAAGAAAAAAAATGAGAAGGAAGAAGAAGACGAGGGGGGGGGGAGGAGAAGGAGAAGGAGGAGGAAAAGAAGAAGGAAAAGAGAAAGGAGAGGAAAATGGACGTGAAGAAACAGGGGTAGATCGGACGAAAGAGGAAGAAGAGAAAAATGAAGAGAAACTGGAAAATAAGGAAGAGGTTCAAGAGACGAAGAAAGAATTTACAAAAATACAAAGAAAAAAAAATCTCAAAGAAAAGATTATAAAAATACAAAAAGTAAAAAAAGGAGTTCGAAGGAGACCGCAGTGAAGCAAAATATTGAAAAGAAAGAAGAAGAAGGACCTGAAGAAGACGGAGAAGGAGGAGGCGTGGGAAGGGGCTCCTGAGGAGGGAGAGCGCGAGGGACCCTGAGGATAAGAGGCCGCCGACGACACTCCAACTCTCACACGCAAATTATCAACTTTACATCTGTTCGCTATTTTTAGTCTGTATTGTTGACATCTTTAAATTCACTCCACATGTGTTTCGCATTTTTCCGTAATTCTGAAGGCTGGGGTATTTACTTTAAGCTCGTTTAAAAATTGTAAACGGTTTTAGGTGAGGATTCGCAGCTATGACGTCATGAAATAAATGACGTCATGACATAAATGAAGGTCGTGTGATAGGCTTTTTTTTTTTTCTTTTTTTCTTTTTCCTATATTAACAAGCGTCTCTTTCTTTCCTCCATTGATAGTGTATTTTAGATATATTTCTCCTTTAACAAATGAGAATTCAGAAATTGGATTATTTGTAAAAATGAAATCTCAAAGAGTTTTATCGAATATCATACATCACATGACAGATATCGAGACAACAAAGGAATGAATACGTTTAACATTTGCAACCTATATAGAGACAATATATCGAATAACATGAAATACTATATAACCAACTTTCTGTAACTAAAAAAAAATAAAAAAAATACAAACACAAGACGAAAAAAACATAAAAAAAAAACATGTATTGCTGGAACTAAGCCCCATCGCGTTTTCTTCATCCGGACTTATCCTGTTGCTCAGCCAGGTAAGAAAGGTTTGGGTGATGAGTCTCTCGGCCTAAGATTCACTAGGAATTTCTCCGTACGTGTCAGAAGTACCAATGAATAGATAAACAAATAGATGTAGGAAAAAGGTGCTAGTCGGAACATTGTCGTTTTTCTTATTGGGAATCACGGTAAATATTTCGTTTGCTCGTGTAAAATACTTTAAGCCCGCTGTTTCATACGGATATGTAGTATCATTCACAAAATATGTGAAAACCGATCAATGTTCGCGTCAACTTTTGCGTCCAGACTAACTGTAATTACCCATAGTTTAAAAGAACATCTTGCAAAAGCATGAGGATGCATGTAAAACGACTGGCTATTCTCTTGAACAAGGAAATGCGTTGTAAATATATATTATTATGGGGGTGTCACACAAGCACAATTTCCGTGGTTCTTTGACGTTTCCGTGTTTTTTCTCGCTACCACTTGTATTTTGGGTGAATGCGATAAATTCCAGTCAAACGATAATTATCGTTTTCGTTGGCAAGTTTCCGTCGTCTTTTTCGTTCAAATGATAAGCTATAATAGATAATCGTTATAGTAATGTAAAAAAAGTATTTATAATATAAAACGATTCAAAAATACAGTCTAAACTGTAAATAATATTTTAAAATTGGCTAAATTCTCTCTTGTATTTAATAAAAACAGATACAAGTTTGTAACTAGCTGCTCGCCCGTTTGTTTACATTTGTCCCCGTCACCTGATTAGATGAGAGTAGCGAGAATACGCCCTTATTTAACCTTATACATTCGTTGTTTCGCATTAAATCGTCGCCACATAGCCAGAATAACGTCCATCATCAGCAGAGCCTGTGCGGGGGTTGAACCCATCTTTCTGTGTTTAGAATTTTGGTCGGACTGTTTCCGTGGTTCTCATCGCTAGTGTGACTGCTCGAGCCAAAATGACCACGATTTCCGTGGTGCCAGCGGAAAAGTAATGCGGAAAAAGTGTTAGTGTGACACGGCCTTTAGTCATCCCACTCGTCATCTCAGCATCCCTTGGCCAGAACAGGGCATATAGACCCACTGGCCAGGAACACAGATCTTTTTTCCCAAGCCCGTGAACTATAT
>NC_091549.1:12046214-12048714 GCF_042767895.1 Penaeus vannamei
TCTCTGGGAAAGAAAAAAATTAACCTACAGCATAATCCTAGCATGAGTCTGGATGATGTATTCACACGCGTCTCCGCATGTGAAGTCGAGAGCAGACCGAGTCCAGCCTCACCTCACTGCGAAGTCATGGCAGTCTCGTGTCCAGCTGGGAAGAGAGCAGCATTCAGGGCCTCACTTCACGTCATCGCACGCCCGGGGATGAGGTATGGGTTGTATGTTTAGTAAAAATTTGATGTACAAAATCTACTGTAAACGGCTTTTATTTTACACGGCTAGTTACTGTGTTGTCTGTGTTCAATAGGCATATATTACATTATTTATACAAGTTCCCTCGGATTGACACTGGGCTCCGAGGAAGATTAAAATGTGAAAACACACCCGATATATAATGTTATTCAAATGTCACGACAAATCAAGGTTTTGTGTTGTACATTATTCACGTTGTTAATTCATTCTGATCTGACAGCAATCTGTGTACAGATTGAAGTTATTTATCCTTTAAACAACCGAGTCTTCAGATCTCACCAAAACAGCTGATTTTGCAATACAAGTTGCCACATGGAGCGAGACATCGAAGTATTCTTACAGTGCCAAAAGTGCAGTCATTTGAGCTAGACTTCCTGGTGCGAGGATCGAAATACATCTGGTACTAATTTATCGGCCAGGAAAACTTGCACTGCAGTCTGACATGATGCACGGAGATCAACACTCACTCTTACACACACAGCCATACACATAGATGGTGCCACATCTCAGGTAATTAGTGCTACGTCTATTTGGCTCCGAGGCCGACCTGGGACAAGTGCGCGTCTCGCACACCTGTCGCTCGCCTTCCCGCCGAGGCTGACCTCTCGGGGACGTTTCCTTATATCCTAAATTACTCCAGATGGCAACCGGGAGATTCACGTGGCACTCAGCTGAACAAATATCCTCCAGTGACTCTTCGCTGCAGATCGCATGAACTAACAGCCCTTCAGGTACGCGCGACCCGAGCAGACCGCCGGCGGCGCCTTCACAGGGCCGTCCGCTCGTCGTACACGATCACCGCCTCGTTCTCCACCAGCGCCGCCGTGTCGGGCTGCGCGGCCACGCTCGTGCTCGTCTGGGCCGTCACCTGCGGGCTCGGCGACAGCAGGCGGCCCCGGGACTTGCTGAGGGCGATCACGGCCGCTGCGTCGCTCCGCATGCGGTTGCGTCGGCGTTTGCTCCAGTGCGGCTGAGGAGGAGGGAACAAGGTCAGCAATCCGGGAAGCTGTGATATTGCCTAAAGTTCCTCACATGAAAGCAGCAATCATTACCATGGCAAATGTGTCATACTCAGACATCACAAAAAACAATTCATACGTGACGTACAGATCAGTCTCAAAGCAAAAGGAACGTATAGAACCTAACATGTCTAACTGCAGTGCACAACTCACCTTCTCATAGATCGTGTTCAGGTCGTCCAAGGTCGTGAGCGGTCGCGTCTTGTTCCTGACCCAGGCTGGCAAGGAGCGGGTCCTGAAGGCCTCGTCCATGGCCGAGGCATCCGCTTCCCTCGTGCGGCCCAGCGGAGACACCGTGTCCAGCGCTGTGGGAGAAGCAGCAGAATCAGACACTATCTAGGGCACTGGTGCTAAACGTATAGCTCTTTTAACTGTAAACTTTGGCTCGAAATATCAGGGATTTATAGTGTCTCCCAACTAAATTCCAACATCTTCTCCAATAAAGGAAGATTTTTTTTTTCCTTCCTGACATCTACACCAAACCTAAAACATATTTCAAACCAAACACCCTATGCCCATCACCTCAATTACTTCTACATTCCCACATATACGTATTTACCATCCTCTACTCTCTTTCTACAACACGAATACATGTTGACAAAAAAGAATAAGTCCGTAACCCACCGCTGGACGAGGCGCTCTGGTCGTCCATGTGGAGGTCTGGGCCGAGGGGGAGGTACACGCCCTCGAGAGTCCTCACGCCGCCCTCGAAGTCCACGCTCGGGTCTGTCGCGGAGGTGGATTCAGATAAACAGAGATAATAGAGATAGTGGATGATAGATAACACATTGCAGAGTAAAAAAGGAGAGAAAAAAGAAATCGCAGATAAAAAAAAAGTTATTTTACAACAAATGCAGAGAAAAAAGAATTGCACAGACTAAAATTTAGAGCAAAAATATCACTGTACTTCAAAGAGGTTTCATCGATACAGCAGTGTTTTTGACACTCAAAAGAGCCATGATTACTATATATTAAAAATGGAAATGGAAAATTGGCTCGCCAGTAGGCATCTGACATTTATCATTATCTTCTTAATGTCTAAAAAAATGTCAGCATACAATACTTATCATAAAGAGCGGATAATTAAATCTAAGATAGCTTCTTCTTTAAAAACTCGCTCAAAATTACAGAGACAAATTGCCATCCTCACTCCAAAACATAATACAATTACACTAGAATTCATTTTGTCTTCCATTTATCCTTTGTTAAGAATAATGCGGAAAATAACCCGTTCT
>NC_091549.1:12058714-12061214 GCF_042767895.1 Penaeus vannamei
ATTATCATTGTCATATTCACTATTATTAGTATTATTATCATTATCATCACCATTATCATAATTATTACTGTAATAATCTTATTATCATTATCATTATTATTATTATCATCATCATCATTATCATTATCATCACTATTATTATTATCATTATAACCAATGTAATTTTCATAATCATTATCGTCATCATTTCCATTATCATCATCAGTATTATCAACATCCTCATTATCATCATTATTGTTATTATAATCCTGATTATAATAATAATCATCATAATCCTACTCCTACTCATCATCATTATCATTATCAATACTGTTATCAGTATCATAATCATTATTAGTATCATCATATTATTTATCATTATCATCATTATTGTTAGTATCATTCTCATCACCATTAACATTATTATTATTACTGTCGTTATTATTGTCTTTGTTATTATCATTACCATTATTGTTATTGTTATTATTATTATTATTATTATTATTATTATTATTATTATTATTATTATTATTATTATTATTACTATTATTATCAGTATTACAGTCATCATCATAATTTTCCTTATTATCATTATCATTATTATTAAGATTTTTTTTTTCATAATAAGAAATAACAACGACAGTAATAATATTGACAATGATTATCATTATCATCATCATAATAGTAATAGTAATAATGATAATAACAATAAAAAACAATAATAATAATGATACTAACAATAATAATGATAAAAATAATAATAATAATAACAATAGTAATAACAACAATAATAACAATGATGATGATGATGATAATAATAACTACAATGATGATAATACCGATAATAATAATGATTATAGTCATAATAATAATGACGACGATGATAATAATGATAATCATTATAGTCATAATAACAATGACAATGATGATAATAATAATCATAAATAAAGATAATAATTACAACTACAATGATGATAATGATGATAATACTTCTGCTACTACTACTAATAATAACTATAGTAATAATGATAATGTTATTGATCCATCATAATAACAACTGCAATAATAACAACATCCCTGATAATAAATCAGTAAAAAGCAGCGATATTAATTTATTGTTATTTACATCCGACATAAATATCATTATCATCGTTATCATCATTACTGTCATTCTAAAAATTATCATGATTGGGATAATCTTTATTGCCGTGAAAGTAATGCGTCATAATCATCATTAAGAATAACATTGTTATCTAATAAGTCATAATCCTTTTCTTTTCCTTTTTACCATTATGACCATTATCTATAACAATTAGAAAGGTTATAAGTAAATGAATTACTTCCATGTTATTGTTATTATTATCATCATTATCATTATATTCAGCATTTTAATTGTCGTTGTTTTATTATAGTTAATATCATAACTTAATTGTCATCATCATCATCATTATTGTTATTATTACTATTATCATTATCCTTGTTATCATCACCATATTTATTACTATGAACATTATTATTATTACTATTATTATCATCGTTATCACCATTATCAGCAGCATTATCAGTATCATCATCACCATCATCTTACTGACAATCTTCATTTTCGCTTCGGCAATCATTATCAGCAATGTCACTGATCGTCATCATCCTATCACCTTCACCATCATCACTATCATTTCCATTTCACTATCATAATTAAGATCATAAGTCGTACCTTGTCATCAAACCAAAATGATAATGATGATTGATTGTTTTTATGATGATCGGTTTATAAACATATTTTTTAGAAACCTGATTATGTAAAACAGCAAACAAACAAAAGAATATTTTTACCCTTCCTTCCCTACATTTAACAACAAGACGTGGATTAAAAAAAAAACAAATCAAGAAATTTTTAGATATAATTTTGGTAAAGAGAAATGACTCTTACTTTTTCCTGATGTGTTTCTTATCAACTCATCTTGACAAGATGGCTGAGTGTCTCCCTTGGGGCATCCAAATTCTGAAAATACGACAATTTTGACCTCTTGTGCCTGAACGGAAATAGTGCCGTGTCATCATTGGCTTCGCGGGGTAGAGAAGACATGGGTAGTTTAGCGTGTGTGTGCATGCATGTATCCTTAACATAGCGATGGAGGAAAGAAAAAATATCTATCGGTATCATATATGGCTTTAGAGATACGGTATTCCATCCCTGTTATACTAGGAAAACCATACATTAAACGTAATGATAATAAAAATAGCAAACGATTGAGAATAAACATATGATTGTCATTCGATTCAAATTCTATACATCTAAGTTGTACATCATCCCTATGTACTAAGAAAATGTAACAAGAAATTAATAAAAAAATAATAAAAACAACAGCAAACGAATATGAATATACAACACATAATCATTCGATTCAATTTCCTTACATGAAAGTTGTACCTTTTTAATACCAACACTTTGCAAGATAAAGATCTATTTCAAAGTTATTTGAATTCTACAACAGAAACCTAACTAACTTAAATGGATACA
>NC_091549.1:12072076-12077076 GCF_042767895.1 Penaeus vannamei
GTAAAACTCCGGACTTAATATCGTGATAAGTTTGTTGGCCGAGTGATTTTTCTCTCTTTTCTTTTTGTGCATTATTGTCCGTCTCTGCTTCTCTGTTTATCTCTCTCTCTCTCTCTCTCTTTGTCTGTCTTTTTTGTATTTTTTGTCCCGTCTCTGTCTCGTTCTCTGCTTCTGTTTATCTCTCTCTCTCTCTCCTTGTCTGTCTTTTTTGTATTTTTTTGTCCGTCTCTGTCTCGTTCTCTGCTTCTATGTTTCTCTCTCTCTCTCTATCTCTATTTGTCTGTCTGTCTTTTTTTTTGTATTTTTGTGTCCGTCTGTCTCGTTCTCTGCTTCTCTGTTTATCTCTCTCTCTCTCTCTGTTTTTTTTCTTTTTTTTCTTTTTTTGTCCGTCTGTCTGCCTGGCTGTCTCTGTCTTTGTCTGTGACTCTGCTTTTCTTTTTGTCTCTGTCTAGCTGTTTGTATCTGTCTCTCCGTTTTTACTTTTTTTATCTGTCCGTCTACATGTCTTTCTTAATCCTTCACCTCCAGTCAATCTCTCTCTTTTTATATCTTTTACACGTGCGCGCGCGTGTGTGTTTGTGCGTTCGTATTTGTGTGCGTGCGTTCGTGTTTAAGCGTGTGTTCGTATTTTTGTGCGTGCGTTCATATATGTAATATTAATTCATATCCACGTGCCAGGATATTGATACGTAAATGGCCCTCTGTATTTTTCCTTTTCATTACATATATCTATCTTATCTCATCTTTTCTTCTTATCTCATCTTTTTGTTCTTATTTCATCTTTTTCTTCTTATCTCATCTTTTTCTTCTTATTTCACCTTTTTCTTCTTATCTCATCTTTTTCTTCTTATCTCATCTTTTTCTTCTTATCTCATCTTTTTCTTCTTATCTCATCTTTTCTTCTTATCTCATCTTTTTCTTCTTATCTCATCTTTTTCTTCTTATCTCATCTTTTCTTCGTATCTCATCTTTTTCTTCTTATCTCATCTTTTTCTTCTTATCTCATCTTTTTCTTCTTATCTCATCTTTTTCTTATCTCATCTTTTCCTTCTATCTTCTTCTTCTTATCTCATCTTTTTTTTCTTATCTCATCTTTTCCTTCTATCTTTTTCTTTTTATCTCATCTTTTTTTATCTCATTTTTTTCTTCTTATCTCATCTTTTTCTTCGTATCTCATCTTTTCCTTCTTATCTCATCTTTTTCTTCTATCTCTTTCTTCGTATCTCATCTTTCTCTTCTATCTCTTTCTTCTTATCTCATCTTTTTCTTCTTATCTCACCTTTTCCTTCTATCTCTTTCTTCTTATCTCATCTTTTCCTTCTATCTTTTTCTTCTTATCTCATCTTTTCCTTCTTACCTCACCTTTTTCTTCTTATCTCATCTTTTCTTCTTATCTCACCTTTTCCTTCTATCTCTTTCTTGTTATCTCATCTTTTCCTTCTATCTTTTTCTTCTTATCTCATCTTTTCCTTCTTACCTCACCTTTTTCTTCTTATCTCATCTTTTTCTTCTTATCTCACCTTTTCCTTCTATCTCTTTCTTCTTATCTCATCTTTTCCTTCTATCTTTTTCTTCTTATCTCATCTTTTCCTTCTTACCTCACCTTTTTCTTCTTATCTCATCTTTTCCTTCTATCTTATTCTCCTTATCTCACCTTTTCCTTCTATCTCTTTCTTCTTATCTCATCTTTCTCTCCTTCTTCCACGTGCAGGAGGCGGGCGAGCGAAATGGCAGAAGGCATCAAGGGAGCCAGCCGTTGATGCCGGACGGATGCTGTTTGCTGCAATTTTCTTCATCTTCTCGTCTCTTTTCTTATTTCTTTTTTGCTTCTTTTGCATTTCTCGTTCTGGAAATCTGCAATTTTTCTTATCTCATCTTTTCTTCTAATCTCATGTTTTCCTTCTATCTTTTTCTTCGTATCTCATCTTTTCTTCTTATCTCATCTTTTCCTTCTATCTTTTTCTCCTTATCTCATCTTTTCCTTCTATCTCTTTCTTCTTATCTCATCTTTCTCCTCTTCTTCCACGTGCAGGAGGCGGGCGAGCGAAATGGCAGAAGGCATCAAGGGAGCCAGCCGTTGATGCCGGACGGATGCTGTTTGCTGCAATTTTCTTCATCTTCTCGTCTCTTTTTCTTATTTCTTTTTTGCTTCTTCTTCTGCATTTCTCGTTCTGGAAATCTGCAATTTTTCGTATCTCATCTTTTCTTCTTATCTCATCTTTTCCTTCTATCTTTTTCTTCTATCTTTTTCTCCTTATCTCACCTTTTCCTTCTATCTCTTTCTTCGTATCTCATCTTTCTCTCCTTCTTCCACGTGCAGGAGGCGGGCGAGCGGAATGGCAGAAGGCATCAAGGGAGCCAGCCGTTGATGCCGGACGGATGCTGTTTGCTGCAATTTTCTTCATCTTCTCGTCTCTTTTTTCTTATTTCTTTTTTTTTTTTGCTTCTGCATTTCTCGTTCTGGAAATCTGCGATTTTTCTTATCTCATCTTTTCTTCTTATCTCATCTTTTTCTTCTGATCTCATCTTTTCCTTCTATCTTTTTCTTCTTATCTCATCTTTTTCTTCTATCTTTTTCTTCTTATCTCACCTTTTTCTTCTTATCTCATCTTTTCTTCTTATCTCATCTTTTCCTTCTATCTTTTTCTTCTTATCTCATCTTTTCCTTCTATCTTTTTCTTCTTATCTCATCTTTTCCTTCTATCTTTTTCTTCTTATCTCATCTTTTCCTTCTTATCTCACCTTTTCCTTCTATCTCTTTCTTCGTATCTCATCTTTCTCTCCTTCTTCCACGTGCAGGAGGCGGGCGAGCGAAATGGCAGAAGGCATCAAGGGAGCCAGCCGTTGATGCCGGACGGATGCTGTTTGCTGCAATTTTCTTCATCTTCTCGTCTCTTTTTCTTATTTCTTTTTTTTCTTCTGCATTTCTCGTTCTGGAAATCTGCAATTTTTCTTATCTCATCTGTTCTTCTTATCTCATCTTTTCCTTCTATCTTTTTCTTCTTATCTCATCTTTTTCTTCTTATCTCATCTTTTCTTATCTCATCTTTTCCTTCTATCTTTTTCTTCTTATCTCACCTTTGCCTTCTATCTCTTTCTTCTCATCTCACCTTTTCCTTCTATCTCTTTCTTCGTATCTCATCTTTCTCTCCTTCTTCCACGTGCAGGAGGCGGGCGAGCGAAATGGCAGAAGGCATCAAGGGAGCCAGCCGTTGATGCCGGACGGATGCTGTTTGCTGCAATTTTCTTCATCTTCTCGTCTCTTTTTCTTATTTCTTTTTTGCTTCTGCATTTCTCGTTCTGGAAATCTGCAATTTTTCTTATCTCATCTTTTCTTCTTATCTCATCTTTTTCTTCGTATCTCATCTTTTTCTTCTTATCTCATCTTTTTCTTCTTATCTCATCTTTTCCTTCTTATCTCATCTTTTTCTTCTTATCTCATCTTTTCTTCTTATCTCACCTTTTTCTTCTTATCTCACCTTTTTCTTATCTCATCTCACCTTTTCCTTCTATCTCTTTCTTCGTATCTCATCTTTCTCTCCTTCTTCCACGTGCAGGAGGCGGGCGAGCGAAATGGCAGAAGGCATCAAGGGAGCCAGCCGTTGATGCCGGACGGATGCTGTTTGCTGCAATTTTCTTCATCTTCTCGTCTCTTTTTCTTATTTCTTTTTTGCTTCTTCTTCTGCATTTCTCGTTCTGGAAATCTGCAATTTTTCGTATCTCATCTTTTCTTCTTATCTCATCTTTTCCTTCTATCTTTTTCTTCTATCTTTTTCTCCTTATCTCACCTTTTCCTTCTATCTCTTTCTTCGTATCTCATCTTTCTCTCCTTCTTCCACGTGCAGGAGGCGGGCGAGCGGAATGGCAGAAGGCATCAAGGGAGCCAGCCGTTGATGCCGGACGGATGCTGTTTGCTGCAATTTTCTTCATCTTCTCGTCTCTTTTTCTTATTTCTTTTTTTTTTTTGCTTCTGCATTTCTCGTTCTGGAAATCTGCGATTTTTCTTATCTCATCTTTTCTTCTTATCTCATCTTTTTCTTCTGATCTCATCTTTTCCTTCTATCTTTTTCTTCTTATCTCATCTTTTTCTTCTATCTTTTTCTTCTTATCTCACCTTTTTCTTCTTATCTCATCTTTTCTTCTTATCTCATCTTTTCCTTCTATCTTTTTCTTCTTATCTCATCTTTTCCTTCTATCTTTTTCTTCTTATCTCATCTTTTCCTTCTATCTTTTTCTTCTTATCTCATCTTTTCCTTCTTATCTCACCTTTTCCTTCTATCTCTTTCTTCGTATCTCATCTTTCTCTCCTTCTTCCACGTGCAGGAGGCGGGCGAGCGAAATGGCAGAAGGCATCAAGGGAGCCAGCCGTTGATGCCGGACGGATGCTGTTTGCTGCAATTTTCTTCATCTTCTCGTCTCTTTTTCTTATTTCTTTTTTTTCTTCTGCATTTCTCGTTCTGGAAATCTGCAATTTTTCTTATCTCATCTGTTCTTCTTATCTCATCTTTTCCTTCTATCTTTTTCTTCTTATCTCATCTTTTTCTTCTTAGCTCATCTTTTCCTTCTTATCTCATCTTTTTCTTCTTATCTCATCTTTTCTTCTTATCTCACCTTTTTCTTCTTATCTCACCTTTTTCTTATCTCATCTCACCTTTTCCTTCTATCTCTTTCTTCGTATCTCATCTTTCTCTCCTTCTTCCACGTGCAGGAGGCGGGCGAGCGAAATGGCAGAAGGCATCAAGGGAGCCAGCCGTTGATGCCGGACGGATGCTGTTTGCTGCAATTTTCTTCATCTTCTCGTCTTTTTTTCTTATTTCTTTTTTGCTTCTTTTGCATTTCTCGTTCTGGAAATCTGCAATTTTTCTTATCTCATCTGTTCTTCTTATCTCATCTTTTCCTTCTATCTTTTTCTTCGTATCTCATCTTTTCTTCTTATCTCATCTTTTTCTTCTTATCTCATCTTTTTCTTCTTATCTCATCTTTTCTTCTTATCTCATCTT
>NC_091549.1:12082076-12084576 GCF_042767895.1 Penaeus vannamei
GATGATGGTGATGATGATGATAATGATGACGTTGATGATGACGATGATGGTGATGATAATGATGATGGTGATGGCGGTGATGATGACGATGATGGTGATGATGACGATGATGGTGATGATAATGATAGTGATAATGATGATGACGGTGATGATGATGATGATGACGATGATAATGATGACGATACTGATGCATCAAAACATTTATTTAGAAATATCATATAAAAAGATCTGCGGGCCGAGTGCAGTCAAGATCTTTTTCTCCCTTATTTTGAGGGTGTGAGTGATGTTTATGCTTTTTGTATGATTTAGCTTATTTTATCATTATTATTCTTTTTGTGAGGGAGAAGGTAATAATGTTTGTGATTTCTTTTTATGGTATTTGCATAACTTTTTTTTTTTTTTTTTTTTTTTTTTTTGGGGGGGGGGGGTGTTAATGATTGTTTACTTTCCTTTTATTGTTGTTTTTTTTTCGTATCATTCCGGTTTTGAATAGTCGCCCCGGATATCTACCTCTCCCTCCAAGGTAATTTTGGGATCGAAAAATGAGTTATTTTGATAATCTTGATAAAAAACTGGTAAAACGGGTAATTTTCCTGTTGTTATCCCCCCACACACATGTACAGGATAAAACAAAACAGAGAACACAGAAGAAGAATAAAATATATATCAACAATATATATATTTTTTCTGATGACAAGGCGCGGAGGAACACGTCACATAGCCCCCCCCCTCCTCCCCCCATAACCTCAGCTCCTCCATCTTCCACGACAATCTTTTCACAAACGAGAAAGTTGAAAAAAAAGAAAAAGAAAGAAAGAGAGAGAGAGAGAGAGAGAGAGAGAGAGAGAGAGAGAGAGAGAGAGAGAGAGAGAGAGAGAGAGAGAGAGAGAGAGACAGACAGACAGACAGAGAGAGAGAGAGAGAGAGAGAGAGAGAGAGAGAGAGAGAGAGAGAGAGAGAGAGAGAGAGAGAGAGAGAGAAACTTGTCAAAATACCTTAAAAACACCAAGGAGCTTTTATGCGTTTTCAAAAAAGTCCGTTTGAAAGGACCACGCGTCTCATCTTTCTAACCCCGTGCTAGTGTGTATGCATTATTAAATACCCGTCTTTTCTCCCTCCCTTACGTAGCAACACTCACGCCGCTGAACAAAACAAACAACCTACAGTAACCATCACGACAAGAAAGAGAAAGAAAGAAAGGAAGAAAAAGAATAAAAGAAAAAGCATCTCCAAACCGAAGTCACCAGGCAGCCATTAGGACGCCTGCCCTCCCCTTGTTAACCCGCGTAATTTGTCACTGCGAGAGACGTGGAGAGCATATACGGTATTTCGTTGTGGCTTTTCGTTGTTTGTTTCATCTCTTTCCCCCTGGCGTGCTCGTGTGCAACTCTCACGGGGCTAAATGAGTGTGTTTGGGCGTTTCGAGTTCGGTCAACGCGGGAACGGGCGGGGGAAATCTGAGCGACGTGGCTTCTGCGGTCGAGGCCGTTGTCGCGAAATCAATACAAACGTCCGGACGTGCGCATCTGCATATATACATGTATACATACATCTATAAATTAGCACACACACACGCGCACGCAAACACACACGCACACATACACCCACCCACCCCCACACACACACGCGCATACACCCACCCACACCCACAACCACCCACCCACCCACACACTCCCCTCCCCCTCCCTCCTCCCGCCACACACACACAAACGATTTCGCTGCTTTATTGCCTCGGAAACTCTGGATGCCTTTATAGAATACAGAATATAATTTCAACACTGGAAATGCCGCGGAGGAATGGGGAATATTTGCTCTTTCGAAATTCTTTTCACAGAAGTCTGGCACGAAAATATTCCGGTTTTTGAAAGTCGTGTAATTAACTCTCGCGGCTTTTTAGTTGTTTTCGTATTCATGGCACTCGCGTCCTGTGTATTGATTCCTTCTTTTTATAGTCGGTAAGAAAGGGAGAAGGGGAAAAAAGGAAGAGACAAGAAAAGCGAAGAAAGGAAAGGAGGAAAAAAAGAAGAGAAAGAAAAAGGAAGATAGGAAGAAGGGAAAAAAGAAGAGAAGGAAAAAAAAGAAGAGAAAGAAAAAGGATGATAAGAAGAAGGGAAAAAAGAAGAGAAAGAAAAAGGAAGAAGGAAAAAAAGGAAAGAAAAAAGAGGAAAGGAAGAAGGAAAAAAAGAAGAGCAAGAAAAAGGAAGAAAGGGAGGGAGGGAAAAATAACATCTTCCTACTATAAAAGGGAACAGATGAACAAAGCGTTGAATTGCTTTCCAAATAAGGTTCATTTTCTTACTAAATTCTAGCGGTATGGCGACCATATGTGCACTCGAACGTAGAACAGGGAGCTTGCGTCTGACAAATGCTTTAACATTAATTACTCTGGGAAGGAGTTTAACAGGTCTAGGAAAGTACTGTGTGTGTGTGTGTGTGTGTGTGTGTGTGTGTGTGTGTGTGTGTGTGTGTGTGTGTGTGTAAAAATACATACACACATACA
>NC_091549.1:12114576-12119576 GCF_042767895.1 Penaeus vannamei
TTCATTCTTCTCCCTTCCGCTCCTTCTTTCTCTCTCGCTCTCTTCCTTTCTTCTCCCTTCCGCTCCTTCTTTCTCTCTCTTCCTTTCTTCTCCCTTTCGCTCCTTCTCTCTCTCTCTCTTCCTTTCTTCTCCCTTTCGCACCTTCTCTCTCTTTCTATTCCTTTCTTCTCCCTTCCGCTCCTTCTCTTTCTCTCTTCCTTTCTTCTCCCTTCCTATCCTTCTCTCTCTCTCTCTTCCTTTCTTATCCCTTCCGCTCCTTCTCTCTCTCTCTCCCTTCCTCTCCTTCTCTTCCTTTCTTCTCCCTTCCTCTCCTTCTCTCTCTCTCTCTCTCTTCCTATTTTCTCCCTTCCGCTCTCTCTCTCTCTCTCCAACTCTTAGTTACGTCAGTCTTGGGTTACTCGGTTCCATTCTGTCCCTCCCTATCTGTTTCCATCTCCCTTTCCTTGTGCCCTTTCTTTCTCTCTCTTGTATGCACACTCTTTTTTTCTTTTTTACTTTCTCTCTTCCTTCTCTCTCTATTTCTTTCTCTCTCGCCCTCTTTCTTTCTTTCTTTCTCTATCTTCCTTCTCCCCACTCCTCTCTCTCACCCTCTTTCTTTCTCTCTCCCTTCATTAGTCATCTTCACTTCGTCCCTCCCTCCATCCCCTCTGTTATCTTTCTTATTTCGCTCCTGTTCCCCTTCGCGCATCTTCCTTCCCTGCTTCTCCCACTTCCCCCTCTCATCCTCTCTCTTCTTTCCTCCCTCCCTCCCTCCCTCTCCTTCTCCATCTCCCCTCACCCATCCTCCCTCCCCCTTCTCCCCATCCCTCATCCTCACCCATACTCCCTCCCTCCCTCTCCTTCTCCCTCCCTCCATCTTCGCTCCCTCCCGTCACCCATCCTCCCTCCCTCCCCTCTCCCTCCCTTCCTCTCCCCTCACCCACCCTCCCTCCCTCCTCTCCCTCTCCCCCACCCATCCTCCCTCCCCATCCCCCTCACCCGTCACCCATCCTCCCTCCCTCCCCTCTCCCTCCCTCCCTCCCCCCCTCTCCCTCCCTCCCTCCCTCTCCTTCCTCCCTACCCCTCCCCTCTCCCCATCCCTCATCCTCCCTCCCTCCCTTCCTCTCCTTCTCCCTCCTCCTCTCCCCTCACCCTCCGTCCCTCCCTTCCTCTCCTTCTCCTTCACCCCCATCCATCCCCTCTCCCCCTCTCCCCCATCCTCCCTCCCTCCCTCCCTCCCTCCCCCTCTCCCTCACCCTCTCCCTCACTCATCCTCCCTCCCTCCCCATCCCCCTCACCCGTCACCCATCCTCCCTCCCTCCCCTCTCTTTCACCCATCCCTCCCTCTCTCCCTCCCTCCCCTCTCCCTCACCCTCCCTCCCTCTCCTTCTCCCTCCCACCCATCCTCTCTCCCTCTCCCCTCTCCTTCTCCCTCCCTCCCCTCTCCCCTCACCCTCCCTCCCTCTCCTTCTCCTTCTCCCTCCCTCCCTCCCTCTCCCTCTCACTCCCTCCCTCTCCCTCTCCCTCCCTCCATCTTCGCTCCCGTGAACACCGCGCTTGTAAAAGACTTCTCGGAAATAACACACTGCCTCCTCCTCCATCATGTTTATTGCACGGGTATTTCTCCTTTTTATAGACGGAGAAGAAGGAAAAAAATCTCATTCTATTGCGCTCTCCCTTCTCTTGTCTCTGTTTGTCTGTCTTTCTTTTTCTCTCTCTTTCAGTCTCACTTTCGTTCTCTCTCTAACTCTAACTCTCAATCAGGTTCTCTCTCTCTCTCTCTAACTCTAACTCTCGATCAGGTTCTCTCTTTCTCTATCTTTCTCTTTCTCTCTCTCTCTCTAACTCTCACTCAGGTTCTCTCTCTCTCTCTCTCTCTCTCTCTTCTTCTCTTCTTCTCTCTCTCTCTCTCTCTCTCTCTCTCTCTCTAACTCTCACTCAGGTTCTCTCTCTCTCTCTCTCTCACTCTCTCACTAATCTCATTTATTTGTCTGTTTTCTTGTTTAATCTCCGACTTCGTTCGTCCTATTCCGTGTCGTTCTGTTCCGCACCGTGACCTTCCTTTAGCAAATATATTCTTACGCCAGTGTTTTGCTCTTTATAGTCTATTTTTGGCGAAAAAGGACTTGGAAGGAATAGTGTTATATATGCTTGACCTTTAGAGAGATAGATAGATAGATAGATAGATAGATAGATAGATAGATAGATAGATAGATAGATAGATAGATAGATAGAGATAGACAGACAGATGGATAGAGAAATAGATAGATAGAGAGAGTGAGGGAGAGGAGAAAAGGAGAGAGGGAGAGAGAGAGAGAGAGAGAGAGAGAGAGAGGGACAGACAGAGAAATAGAGAGAGAGACAGACAGAGAAATAGAGAGATAGAGAGTGAGTGTGTGTGTGTGTGTGTGTGTGTGTGTGTGTGTGTGTGTGTGTGTGTGTGTGTGTGTGTGTGTGTGTGTGTGTGTGTGTGTGTGTGTGTGTGTGTGAATGCTTGTATATTTGCACAAATATGTTTATATATTCACACATCTACGTATCCATGTAATAAAAAAGAAGAAGAAGAAATATCATCAAACTGATCCTTCACTCTGTCTCTCTTGGCAGACGATCGGCAAAGACATAAAGGGGGAGGGGGGTGGAAGCCTGGGGGGGGATCTCGCTCACGACCTCGCTCGCTTAGTCCTCCCTCTTTTTCTTTCTAGTTTTTTCTTTCTCTCTCTCTTCCTCCCTCCCTCCCTCCCTGCCACCCCTCTCTCTCTCTCTCTCTCTCTCTCTCTCTCTCTCTCTCTCTCTCTCTCTCTCTCTCTCTCTCTCTCTCTCTCTCTCTCTCTCTCTCTCATCAATACATTTCTATGCACCATATTTTTATATAGATCTTTTAAATATATTTTTTTTCTCTTTTTATCTTTATTCGCGGCCGATTTATGCGCAGAGTGAGCGGAACGTGCGCAATGTTGAGGAAATTATGCGCAGTGTGAGGAGATGCTGAAGGAGGAGAGTGTTAAATGGGCGTGCGAGATGGAGAGTACTCGGAGGCCGCCCCGGGTGAAGTGTTACGGGCGTGGGTGAGATTTTACGATTATGGCGCCACCCCTTCTTCTTCTTCTTCTTCTCCCCCCCCCTCTCCTCCCCGGGGTGTCTCGGTACTTCCTCTTTCTTTTCCTCTTTGCTCTTTGTCTCGCTGTCTGGGGGGTCGCTCCTTACTTTTCTCCCTTTCTGTTGTGTTTTCTTTCTCTCCTGTCCTTCCTTCTTCTTCTTCTCCTCTCCGCTTCCTCTTCCCTTCCTCTCTTTCTCCTTCTCCTCCCTCTTCCTTCTCCGTTTCCTCTTCTTCCTCCTCCTCCCCCCTCCCTCCCTCTTCCTTCTTCGTTTCTGCTCTCCCTCCCCCTCTTCTTCCTCCTCCCTCCCTTCCTCTCTTTCTCCTTCTCCTCCTTCTCTCCCCCTCTCCTTCTCCGTTTCCTCTTCTCCCCTCTTTTTCATCTTCCTCCCTTCCTCTCTTTCTCTTTCACCTTCTCCTTCTCCGTTTCCTCTTCCCCCTTTTCTTCCTCCTCCTTTCCCCTCCCTCCCTCCTCCTCCCGCGTGTTAGACAGTGACCAAATCCAGCCCAAACTGACCACGCCCACATGCAGCCACTTCCTCGTAGCCACGCCCACTCTCGTCCATTACTGCAATGTCGCCCTTTCTATCTCCCTTTACTTCTCTTCCTCCTTCTTCTCTCTCTTCATCTTCCTTTACTTCTCTCCTTCTCGATCTCCCTTTACTTCTCTCCCTCTCGTCTCCTCTTTCTCCCTCCTTTCCATCTCCCTCTTCTTCTTCTCTCTCTTTTTCCATCTCCCTCCTTCTCTCTCCCCATCTCCCTCTTTCTTCTCTCGCTCTCCCTCTTTCTTCTCTCTCTCCATCTCCTTCCTTGTTCTCTCTCTCTCCATCTTCCTCCTTCTTCTCTCCCTCTCTATATTCCTCCTTCCTCTCTCCCTCTCCCTCTTCCTCCTTCTCTCCCTCTCAGTCTTTCTTCTCTCTCTGTCTCCCTCTCCACCCCCCTCCTTCTTCTCTCACGCTCCTCCCCCTCCTTCTCTCAGAATACGCACATTCCATCTATTACTCGCGCCATTCGATATATTAAGCAAATACAATAAAAAACGCAGAGAGCATCCATTCCCTGAGGTCGATTTACCCATCCATTCCCCCCTCCCTAACCCCCCTTCCCTCCCTTCCTCTCACCCCCATCTCCCTCCCTTCATCCATCTATCTAGGTCCCTATCACCCTCCCTCCCTCCCTCCCTTCCTCCAGTATCAACCTCGTTTGCTCCTTCCATTTTTCTCTCTCTCTCTCTTCTCGCTCTCTCTCTCTTTCTCTCTCTCTCTCTCTCTCTCTCTCTCTCTCTCTCTCTCTCTCTCTCTCTCTCTCTCTCTCTCTCTCTCTCTCTCTCTCTCTCTCTCTCTCTCTCTCTCTCTCTCCTTCTCCATCCCTCTCCCTCTCCCTCTCCATCCCTCCCTTCCCTCTTTCTCTCTCCAACCCCTCCCTCCTAAAGATGGAGGAGTAGGAGAGAAAAGGGTAATGAGGGAAATGGAAAAAGCTAACGACGTAGGAAGTGAAAAAGAAAGTATTAGAAATAATGGGGGGGGGGGGAGGGGCAGGAAACAAGAAAGAAACAAGAAACGATAAAATATAAGATTGAGAAACGAGAGAGAGAAAAAAAACAACGAAAAAAAACGAACGGAGAAATAAATAAAAGATACCAATAAACAGACATAGACAAATCAGAAAAGAACACCGACAAACACCGAATAAAGAAATAATTGAGAAAAACGAATGATTGGGGGGAATGAGGCAGATCGTGATGACAGATGGGCATATAATAACGATGATAATTGTCAGGGGAGTGAAAAGACAAAGAAAGAGGGGGGGGAGGGAGAATGGAGGAGGAATAAAGACAAGGAGAGAAGGTATAGAGGTGGGGAAGAGATGGGGAGGAAGAGTAGGGGATGGGAGGGGGAGGGATAGAGAAAGGGGGAAGAGGGGA
>NC_091549.1:12127076-12137076 GCF_042767895.1 Penaeus vannamei
GCAATCTTTTCTTCTTATTTTTTCCCTCTCACTCTCCTCCATGTCTCCTTGCCCTCTTACCCATTATCACTCTTCCTTCTTCATCTCCCTTTCACCTTTTCGCTCTTCCTCTCGTCACCCTCCTTCCTTCTTTCCATTCTCCCCCTATCTCTCTCCTTCCTCCCCCATTTATCCGCCTTCCTCTAACTCTCCCATTTCTCCCTCTTACCCGCTCCCTCCTTTCTCCCTCTCCACCCTCCCTTCCTCCCTCACTCCCCTTACCCCTTCCACCCTCCTCTTCCTCCTATCTCCCCGTCTTCTCTCAATTTCCAACCCTTTTTTTCTCTCTCTTCCCCCTCCTCTCCCTCCCCTTCCTTCCTCGCATCCCCCTTTCTCCATCTCTTACCCTCCTCCCTCCCTCCCTCCCCTATTCACTATCCCTCCCTCCCTTCCTTCCTTCCCTCGAATCCCCCTCTCCCTCCCTCCCTCCTCCTCCCCAATTCACTCTCCCTCCCCTCTCCCTTATTTCCCCTCCTCCCAAATTCACTCTCCCTCCCTCCCCTTCCTTCCTCGAATCCCCTTTCTCCCTCCCTCCCTCCCAATTCACCCCCCCACCTCTTCCTTCCTCGAATCCCCTTTCTCCATCTCTCTACCTCCCTTCCCCCTCCTCCAACCTCCCTTCTCCCTCCCTCCCTCTCCCCCTTCCTTCCTCGAATCCCCCTTTCTCCTTCTCTCCCTCTCCAATTCACTCTCCCTCCCTCCCTCGAATCCCCCTTTCTCCCTCCCCTTCCTTCCTCTCTCCCTCCCCCCCCTCCATCCTCTTCTCCCTCCCCTCCCCCTCCATCCTCCTTCTCTCCCTCCTCTTCCTTCCTCTCTCCCCCTCCCCAATCCACTCTCCCTCCCTCCTCTTCCTTCCTCGAATCGCCCTTCCCCCCCCCCCCCGTGCATTGCGACGCAGAGCAGCTTCCTCGCAACGGAGCGACGAAGCGGAAGACTCGCCTCGTAAGCCCTTCTTGTCTGTCTTTTTGTTCTCCTTGTTCTCGTGTTCTTTTGACTTACTCTCTTGTTCTCTTTTCTTTTCCCTTTGACTTCCTCGTTTGTTCTGTTTTTCTTCTTTTGTCTTTCTTTTGACCCTTTTTTTTTCCTTTTCTTTTGACTTCCTCTCTTGTTCTTCTCTTTCTTTTTCTTTTGACTTCCTCGCGTCTCTTTTCTTTGGACTTCCTCTCTTGTTCTCTTTTTCTTTTGACTTCCTCTCTTGTTCTCTTTTCTTTTGACTTCCTCTCTTGTTCTCTTTTCTTTTTCTTTTGACTTCCTCTCTTGTTCTCTTTTTTTCTTTTGACTTCCTCTTGTTCTCTTTTCTTTTGACTTCCTCTCTTGTTCTCTTTTCTTTTTCTTTTGACTTCCTCTCTTGTTCTCTTTTCTTTTTCTTTTGACTTCCTCTCTTGTTCTCTTTTCTTTTTCTTTTGACTTCCTCTCTTGTTCTCTTTTCTTTTGACTTCCTCTCTTGTTCTCTTTTCTTTTTCTTTGACTTCCTCTCTTGTTCTCTTTTCTTTTCTTTTGACTTCCTCTCTTGTTCTCTTTTCTTTTCTTTTGACTTCCTCTCTTGTTCTCTTTTCTTTTTCTTTTGACTTCCTCTCTTGTTCTCTTTCTTTTGACTTCCTCTCTTGTTCTCTTTCTTTTTCTTTTGACTTCCTCTCTTGTTCTCTTTTCTTTTTCTTTTGACTTCCTCTCTTGTTCTCTTTATTTTTTCTTTTGACTTCCTCTCTTGTTCTCTTTTCTTTTCTTTTGACTTCCACTCTTTTCTTTTTTCTTTTAACTTCCTCTTTTGTTCTCTGTTTTTCTTCTCTTTTCTTTTTCTTTTGACTTCCTCTCTTGGTCTCTTTTTCTGTTTACTTCCTCTCTTTTTCTTTTCACTTCCTCTCTTGTTCTCTTTTTCTTTTTTTTTTCTTTTTCTTTTCACTTCCTCTCTCCTTTCCTTTTTTTGTTATTTTAAAAGCGTTATCATCACTCATGATACTCCCGTTGTATTTTAAAAATATATATGGATATTAAGTTTTTTTAAATTCAAGTTTATTATTATTATTTATTAAGTTAATGATTATTATTTTATTAAGTTTATTATTATTATCTTATTAAGTATATTATCATTATCTTATTAAGTTTAAGTTTAAGGATATTAAGTTCATTATTTAGATATTGTTTAGATATCAATATTAGTATTATCATTAGTATCAGTACCAACATCGTCATCATCATTATTATCATTATCATTCGTATCTGCATCATTCATATCATCATAATTATATTTTCATTATGATTGTCACTATTACTCTCTTATCATATCTGTTAGTACTTTCCCCTTTTTCATAATTTCCAGCACTTACTAATACGATAATTATTACGAACGAGACCTAGCAATAAGAAATTACCGTTAACAACCGAATAAATGAATAGAGAGATAAGAAGATAAATATATGAATGTAATAATGATAACTGGCGTCATTGCACTTTTTCTACTCTTTCTTTATTTTTTTCCCATATTTTTTCCCTTTGACTTTTACGTCTTGCTCCTATCAACTACATTTCTATTTCTTTTTTTCTCTCTCAGTCATACTTTTTCTGCTTCCTTTCATTTCTTCCCTCTAATTCCAGCTCCTCCCCCTTGCCTCTCTCTCTCTCTCTCACTTCTCGCTCTCCCTTCATCCCTTCCTTCCTCTATCTGCCACTTCCTCTCCCTAATTCTCATCTTTTTTTCTCTCTTTATCTTTCTCAATTTCCTCCTTTCTCTCCCTCTCTCTTCCTACCTAACCCTTCCCTCACCTCCCTCCCTTCCTCTTCCTGTCCTCCTTCTTCTCACCCCCTTCTGCCCCATCATCTCATTTTTTATCTCTCCCTCCCCTACCTCCCCTCTTCCATCATCTCTCATCCCCTCTCTCCCTCCCCTTCCCCTCTGCCCTACTATCTCATCCTTTCTCTCTCCCTCACTTCCCCCTCGCCTTCCCCTCTGTCCTGCCATCTCATCCTTTCTCTCTCTCTCTCTCTCTCCCTCCCTCCCCTCCCCTTTCCCTCTGCCCTACTATATCACTCTTTCTCTCCCACCTCCTCTCTCTCCCTCCCCTTCCCCTCTGCCCTGCTATCTCATCCTTTCTCTCACTTTCTCTCTCCCTCTTCCCCTCCCCTTTCCCTCTGCCCTACTATATCACTCTTTCTCTCCCTCCCCTTCCCCTCTGCCCTGCCATGTCATCCTTTCTCTCTCCCTCCCTCCCTCTTCCCCTCTGCCCTGCCATCTCATCCTTTCTCTCTCTGTCTGCCTCTCTCTCTCTCTCTCTCTCTCTGTCTCTCTCTCTCTCTCTCCCTCTCTCTCTCTCTCTCTCTCTCTCTCCCCTTCCCCTCTGCCCTGCCATCTCATCCTTTCTCTCCCCCCCTCTCTCTCTCTCCCTCTCTTTCTCTCACTCTCACTCGCTCCCCTTTCCACCTCCACTCTTCAAACGGATTAGAGATGTATCAATCATTTCGAGTGGCTGGGCTGATATCCCTTCCTCCAAGAGCGTCTATTCTGTTTGTTTGCTTGTTTGTTTCTTTGTTTACTTTTTTTTGTTTGATTGTTTTTTTATGAGTTTTAGTTGTTTGTTCTGTATGTCTGTTTATTTCTTTTTTTGTTGTTTGTTTGTTTAGTTGTTTGTCTTTATCTTTTGTCTTGTTTATTGTCTTGTTCGTCTTTCTTTTGTTTATCTGTGAATGCTTGTCTGTGTGGCTGTGGTTTAATCGTCTGTTGCTGCGTCTAATTATTCTCTCTGTTTTTATTCTTTCATGATTCTCTTATCTCCCCTTTTTATTGTTTTTTTCTTTCGGTCCTCGTGTCTGCGTCCCTTTCACTGCCTCTCTCGCTTATTCCCACCTCTTCCTTCTTATCTCACGCCCTCCCTCGCTCCCTTTCTCCAGTCTTCTCCTTATCTTTCCCTCTTCCTTCCTCCCTCGCTACTTCCCTCCCTCGTCCTTATCTTGCCCTTTCCCTCCCCCTCTCACTCTCTCCCCTTTCCTCCTTCATTCTCTCTCTCTCTCTCTCCTTTCCTCCCTCCCTCCCACCCTTCCTCTTCTCTCTCTCTCTCTCCTTTCTCCCTTCTCTGTCTCTCTCTCTACCCCCTCCCCCCTTATCTCTCTCTCTCTCTCTCTCTCTCTCTCTCTCTCTCTCTCTCTCTCTCTCTCTCTCTCTCTCTCTCTCTCTCTCTCTCTCTCTCTCTCCCCTTTACCCCTTCTTTATCCCTCTCTCTCTTCCCTCCACCATAAGCCTATATATATAATAAACACCCAGCTCGGTCCTGAAAGTTCCTCTCGGACATGTTGGCGATGCTGCCTCGTTTTTCTTCCTCGGAAACACAACACGAGGGAGAGACTAATTTGACTGTGCGTGTGCGTGTGTGTTTGGGGGGGTGAGGGGGGTATTTGTGTGTGTGTGTGGGGGTTATGTGTGTGTGGGGGGGAGGTGGTGTTTGTGGGGGGAGGTGTGGGGGTTGGGGGAGGTGTGTGTGTGTGGGGGGTATGTGTGTGTGTGGGGGGGTATGTGTGTGTGTGTGTGGGGTGGGGGTGTCGGTAGGTGTGTGGGTGTGGGGGGTGTATGTGTGTGTGTGTGTGTGGGGGGGTTATGTGTGTGTGTGTGGGGGGTATGTGTGCGTGTGCGTGTGTGTGTTGGGGGTGTATGTGTGGGGGTGTATGTGTGTGTGTGTGTGTGTGTGTGTGTGTGTGTGTGTGTGTGTGTGTGTGTGTGTGTGTGTGTGTGTGTGTGTGTGTGTGTGTGTGTGTGTGTGTGTGTGCGCGCGTGTGAGTGTGTGTTTCGGTGCGTGCGTGCATCCGTGTGCGTGCACATGTGTATGTATGCCTGCGAGCGTGTGCGTGTATGCGTGCGTGTACAGTGGATGAGGGGGACTAATTACGGAGGCACAAGTAGTGATACGAGGGGAGGGTTGGGGGTGCGGTGGGGTGGGTTGGGGTGCGGTGGGGTGCGGTGGGGTGGATTGGGGGTGCAGTTGGGTGGGGGCGAGGGCGAGGGAGAGGGAGGGAAAGAAAGGCTTGGTGGGGAGAAAGGGGAGGAGAGTTAGAGGGAGAGAGAGAGGGAGGGAGGGGAGGGGAACGGAGGGAGGCGAAAGTAGCGATGGGTTGGGTGGGGGAGGGAGGGAGGGGGAGAATGGGGAGGTATAGAGAGGAAGTTGGTGGAAAGAAGGGCGGCAAGGAAGCAAAGGGGAGGAAAGGGAGGAAAGGAGAAGAGGGTAGGGAGAATAAAGGAAGGGAGACACAAGAGGGAGAATAAAGAGGCGGAGGCACAGAAAGAAGAATAAAGGAAGGACGCAGACAGAAGAAAGAAAACCAAGCAAAAAGGGATAATAAAGAGAAGGAAGCAAAGGAGAGAGAATAAAGGAGAAGGGGAAACAGAGAGGATTAAGCTCTATATATATGCATCGTCATCAAGTATTTCCGGTTCACATTCGAGAGAAACCGCGACTTAGGTTAGACAAGGCGCCAAGACCCGTTAGGAATTTTGAAGATGAGGTTAGACAAGGCGGGAAAAAAACACGGGGATGAATCATATAATTTTTTGTATTTTTATATTTTTATATCTAAAAAACACGGGGATGAATCATATAATTTTTTGTATCTTTATATTTTTATATCTAAAAAACACGGGGATGAATCATATATTCTTTTGTATTTTTATATTTTTATATCTAAAAAACACGGGGATGAATCATATATTCTTTTGTATTTTTATATTTTTATATCTAAAAAACACGGGGATGAATCATATAATCTTTTGTATTTTTATATTTTTATATCTAAAAACACGGGGATGAATCATATAATCTTTTGTATTTTTATATTTTTATATCTAAAAACACGGGGATGAATCATATAATCTTTTGTATTTTTATATTTTTATATCTAAAAACACGGGGATGAATCATATAATCTTTTGTATTTTTATATTTTTATATCTAAAAACACGGGGATGAATCATATATAATCTTTTGTATTTTTATATTTTTATATCTAAAAACACGGGGATGAATCATATATTCTTTTGTATTTTTATATTTTTATATCTAAAAACACGGGGATGAATCATATAATCTTTTGTATTTTTATATTTTTATATCTAAAAACACGGGGATGAATCATATATTCTTTTGTATTTTTATATTTTTATATCTAAAAACACGGGGATGAATCATATAATCGTTTGTATTTTTATATTTTTATATCTAAAAAACACGGGGATGAATCATATAATCGTTTGTATTTTTATAATTCTATATCTAAAAAACACGGGGATGAATCATATAATCGTTTGTATTTTTATATTTTTATATCTAAAAAACACGGGGATGAATCATATAATCGTTTGTATTTTTATAATTCTATATCTAAAAAACACGGGGATGAATCATATATTCTTTTGTATTTTTATATTTTTATATCTAAAAACACGGGGATGAATCATATAATCTTTTGTATTTTTATATTTTTATATCTAAAAACACGGGGATGAATCATATATTCTTTTGTATTTTTATATTTTTATATCTAAAAACACGGGGATGAATCATATAATCGTTTGTATTTTTATATTTTTATATCTAAAAAACACGGGGATGAATCATATAATCTTTTGTATTTTTATATTTTTATATCTAAAAACACGGGGATGAATCATATATTCTTTTGTATTTTTATATTTTTATATCTAAAAAACACGGGGATGAATCATATATTCTTTTGTATTTTTATATTTTTATATCTAAAAACACGGGGATGAATCATATAATCTTTTGTATTTTTATATTTTTATATCTAAAAACACGGGGATGAATCATATAATCTTTTGTATTTTTATATTTTTATATCTAAAAACACGGGGATGAATCATATAATCGTTTGTATTTTTATAATTCTATATCTAAAAAACACGGGGATGAATCATATAATCTTTTGTATTTTTATATTTTTATATCTAAAAAACACGGGGATGAATCATATATTCTTTTATACACATAACACATACATACATACACATAGATGCAAGAAGCACACATAAGCATTATCAATACATACATGTACAAATGAACAAACACGTATATAAAATGCACATCTATACATAAATAAACAGAGAGAGAGAGAGAGAGAGAGAGAGAGAGAGAGAGAGAGAGAGAGAGAGAGAGAGAGAGAGAGAGAGAGAGAGAGAGAGAGAGAGAGAGAAAGAAAGAAAGAAAGAAAGAAAGAGAGAGAGAGAGAGAGAGAGAGAGAGAGAGAGAGAGAGAGAGAGAGAGAGAGAGAGAGAGAGAGAGAGAGAACGAGAGAGAGAGAGAGAGAGAGAAAGAGAGAGAGAGAGAAAGACAGAGAACGAGAGAGAGAGAGAGAGAGAAGAGAGAGAGAGAGAGAGCGAGACAGAGGCAGAGAGAACCAACACACCTGAGTGTCAACGAGGCAATAAGTCAATAAAGTCCATATTCCCTTGCGAGCGTGTAATCCCAGAACCGAGAAGGGGTTTAACGGCAAGGGGATAATATGCCCCCCTCCCCCCCCTTCTCCCCCGTCTCTCCCTCCCCTTCTCCCCCGTCTCTCCCTCCCCTTCTCCCCCGTCCCTCCCTCCCCCAACCCTTTCGCCTCCCCCCTTAAAACCTCCCCTATGTTTCATCCTTTCATTCACAATTTCCTCTTTTCCATATTTCAATCACCGTGTCGACCATCCAATCAGATCATATAACCGGCTCTCGCTAGGTTGTTAATTTGTCCGTTATATCTTTTTTTATACGCCACGTTCAATATTCAAACTTTTGTCATATTTCCTTACGGTTCCCAAAACGCCTGTCATACTAACTTGTTAATATACTCGCCTTCGTGTTATACTCGAACCCGTTATATCTTTACCCCCCTTCTTTTTTCTCTCTCGCCCGCCATCATATTCCGACCCTCGTTATATTTCTACCCCCCCATCATATTTCGACCCCCCCTTTTGTTTTGAATTTTTTCGCCGTCTTCTCAATTCTTGTGTATTCTTCCCCTCCCTGTCTCCCTCTCCCTTTCTCCCTCCCTATCCCAGTTCCCTTCCCTTCCACCTTCCTCTCTCCCCTCCTCCCCTCCCTCCCTCCTTCTCTCTTCCTCCTCTCTCCCTCCCCCTCTCTCTCTCTCATCGCCCCTCATTCTCGTCCATCCTTCATCTCCTCATCTCCCCTCAGCCTCCCCCCCCACACACACACACCGTTCCCTCTTGTCCGGCTTTTAAAAAGTTTTTTTTTTTTTCTTTTTTTCTCTATTTTACGCTTGGTTCAAATCATTCTCTCTTTGTTTGTTCGCTTTGTTTGCTTTCGATGATGTTCGAGCGAGTGTTGTTGAGAGGGAGAAGGGGGTGGGGGGGGGGGGGTTGGGGGGGGGGTGGGGGTGAGGGGGTGGGGGCGGAGAGGGAGAAGGGGGTGAGGGGGTTGGAGGGAAGAGGTAGCGGGATGACGGGGGTGGGGGTTGGGGGAAGGGGTAGGGAGGAGGGGGAGTGTGTTCGTGGGGGGAGGGAAGGGGTTGGGGATGAGGGGGATGGGGGTTGGGGGAAGGGGTAGTGTGACGAGCAGGAGGAGGGGGGCAAGGGAAGGGGGCGAGGAAGATGTGGGGAGGGGAGAGGGAGATGTGGGAAATGGGTAGGGAGATGAGCAGGAGGGGGGCGAGGAAGATGTGGGAAGAGGGAGGAGGGAGATGAAGGGGGAAGGGAGATAGTGGGAAGGGGGGAGGGAAATGTGGGAAGGGGGGAGGGAGATGTGGGAAGGGGGAAAGGGTAAAAGGGGGAGGGATAAAAGGAAGGGTGGGGGTTGGGGGACCTAGTGGAAAGATACATGGAGGGGGGGGTAGAGGGGAGGGAAGGAAGGGAGTAGGGGGAGGTAGGAGGACAAGTGAGAGGGGGAAGGGAGGGGGGGATGAGAGACAGAGACCCAACGTCGCCAAAGATGAACTAATAAATTTCCGAGTAATGCCATATTACGAGGCGCATAGACTGTCCGAGGAGGCAAAAAGAGAAAAAAAACGATAAAAAAATGAAAAGAAATAAATAAACGATAAAAAGTGAAAATAAATTATAAAAAACAAGTGAAAATATATAAATAACCGATAAAAACAGTGAAAGTAAATAAATAAACGATAAAAAGTGAAAATGAATAAATAAACGACAAAAACAGTAAAGATAAATAAACAAACAAAAAAACAGTGAAAATAAATAAACAAACGATAAAAAAACTGAAAAAATAAGAGAAAACACACTGAAAATAAATAAACAAACGATAAAAAACAGTGAAAAATACAAATAAATAAATAAACTATAAAAAACAGCGAAAACAAACAAACAAATAAACAGCATCCTTCTCAAGTTCCACTTTAAAGGCTCCAGCCTCAGGATACGATTGTTCTGAGCCAAGGACACTACCGCTTCCTACTACGCACTATTATGAACAATGAACAATCCGTTGAACATGTTGAACATAATCCTCCTCCCTCTGGCAACGGGGTCTGCGATGACCAGACAAGATGGGATTCTGTGTCTGTCTGTCTGTCTGTCTTTGTCTCTTTGTGTTTATTTTTCTTCTTTTTTTCCCTCTTCCCTCTTTCTATTCTTGACTGTCTGTCTGTCTTATCTTTTCTTTTTCTCTTTGATTGTGTCTGTGTCTCTGTAGTTCTGTCTCTGCCTCCGTCTTTCTTTTTCTCTCTCATTATCTCCCGTCTTTTTTCCTCTCTCTCTCTTTCTCATCTTTCTTTTTCTCTCTGTGTCTCTCTCTCTTTCTCTCCCTCCCACCTTTCCTCCTCTCTCTCTCTCTCTCTCTCTCTCTCTCTCTCTCTCTCTCTCTCTCTCTCTCTCTCTCTCTCTCTCTCTCTCTCTTCCTCCCTCCGTCCCTTTTTCTCCTACTTCCTCCCACCCTCTCCTTCTCCTCTTTCCCCTCCACTCTCCCCTCTCCTTCTCCCTCCCACCCTTTTCTTCTCCCCTCCTCTCTCCTTC
>NC_091549.1:12142076-12147076 GCF_042767895.1 Penaeus vannamei
GAGTGGGAAGAGGGGAAAGGGGAGGTGGAGGAGGGAGGGAGAGGGAGAGAAGGAGGAAGGAAGAGGAGGGAAGGAGAGGTGGCGGAAGGAGGTAGAGGGAGAGCGAGATGGAGAGGAGGAGGAGGAGAAGGGGAAGTGGGAAAGGAATGGAGGGGGAGCAGAGGAAAAATGCCCGAGAGGAAGTGAGAAATATGGGGAAAAAGGGGAGTAGGGAGGGGAAACAGGTGTAAAACTGGTGGGTGGAGGGAGGGAAGGAGGGAGGGAGGGAGGGAGAGAGAGAGGCATAAACAGAGACAGAAAGAGAAAGAAACAGAGACAGCAAATAAGAAAAAGAAAGAAAAAAGAAAGACCCAGCCAGACAGACAGAGAGAAAGCAACTGGCCCCTTCCCCACCCCAAGAGCACCCGTGTGGCACAACCCCCCCCAACCCCCACCCCCGCCCCTTAAGCCTGCTTAATGGGGCGAAAGGAGATCGGGCGACTAAGTTAAGCTCGCCATCATCTGCTACGTGTTCAGCAGACGCAAGCAGGACACGCAGACACACAAAAGGGGGATTGGCCATTGTGTGTCTGCTTTTTATCGTGAGGAGATGCCGTTCTAGGCTGCACGACGTTATATCAAGGTTGCGTACACGATGGGTATTGTTGATGTCATAATAATCGTTATTGGTAGTAGGAGTAGCAGTTGTAGCATTAGTTGGGGTGGCGATGGTAGCAGCGGTAGTAGCAGAGTGGCATTAATAGCTATAGGAGCAGTGGCAGCTGTATTAGCAATAGTAATAGTAGTAGCAGTCAGTAGCAATAGCACTACTGGTGGTAGTAATGGCGTTGGTGGTGGTAGTAGTAGTAGTAATACTAGCAGTAGTGGTAATATTACAAGTAGTAGTAAAAGTAATAGTAGTAGTAGTAGTAGTAGTAGTAGTAGTAGTAGTAGTAGTAGTAGTAGTAGCAGCAGCAGCAGCAGCAGCAGCAGCAGCAGCAGCAGCAGTAGCAGCAGCAGTCAGTAGCAGAAGAGGTTGCGCTGGCAGGAGCAGTAATCGCAGCCCAACTCATCAAACATTCCCCTCGAATCCTTGCCATTAGGGCTTCAACATTACCCGCAGTTCACGACCAAATTGAAGGGGGAAATAGCATCCGACCTGAAATAATGTTTAAAAAAAATGGAACACGATATCTCCAAACCAATACTATTTATTCATCCATTCATTTCAACTTTATTTCTTATTTCTTACCTATTTTTTCACAGATAAAATCTTTTTTTCCGTAACGACTTCAAATCAATACTATTTATTCATCCATTCATTTCAACTTTATTTCTTATTTCTTATCTATTTTTCACATATAAAATATTTTTTTCCGTAACGACTTCAAACCAATACTATTTATTCATCCATTTCAACTTTATTTCTTATTTCTGATCTATTTTTCACATATAAAATCTTTTTTTCCGTAACGACTTCAAACCAATACTATTCATTTATTCACCCAATTCAACTTTATTTCTTATTTCTTATCTATTTTTCACAGATAAAATCCTTCTCCATAACGATTTTTTTCAGAATCGATTAATAACGGCAGCAAAGGAAGGGATGAAGCGCTAAGTACAATGTATGTTTGAGATTAAATAGGGAATCCCAGCGTAGGCGCGGCCATAAGAGGAGGATTAGAGGCCACTAAAAGAAGGAGTAGTTGTAGCAGTTGTTGTAGGAGTTGCTGTGGTAGTAGTCGTCGTAAGTGTTGTAGTAGTTGTTGTAATTGTTGTTGTTGTTGTAGTAGTAGTCGTGAATGTTGTAGTATTTGTTGTTGTTGTTGTTGTAGTAGTAGTCGTAAATGTTGAAGTAGTTGTTGTAATTGTTGTTGTTGTAGTAGTAGTCGTAAATGTTGTAGTAGTTGTTGTAATTGTTGTTGTTAGGAGTTGCTGTAATAATAATAGTAGAAGTAGTAGTACTAGTAGTTATTGTTGTTGTCCTGGTAGTAGTCATAATTATCATAGTAGTAGTAGTACTAATAGTAATAGCAGTAGAAGTAGTAGTTGTAGTAGTTGCAGCAGCAGTTTTAATAGTAGAATCAGTTGTAATAATAGCAGCAGCAGCAGCAGTAATAGCAGCAACCACTAGTCGCAAACGAAACAGCAGCATCAGCATTAACGACGTGAAGTCCACCACAGGAACCGCACAGCATCACACGCCACCTCCCCCACACGCGGTCCAGACTAAGCGCGAGATGGCGGCGTAGACAAGGCTATAAGGGGGAGATTGAAGGACATAAAAAAGCAGAAGCAGAAGCAGTAGTTGCAGCAGTGGTCGGCGCCATCACGGAGCTGCCATGAGCCTCCCAGATAAAAAAAGGGACGTTATACACAAACGAGATATTGCGATAACAATAAGGGGGGATGGAGCTTATTTATTTATTCAAAAAGTAGTCGTAGTTATAACAGCAGCAGCAGCAGCTGCCGCTACGCAGCAGCAGCAGCAGCAGCAGCAGCAGCAGCAGCAGCGGCTGCCGCTGCCGCTGCTGCCAGCAGCAGCAGCAGCAGCAGCAGCCTGCCGTGCTGCCGCTGCTGCTGGCAGCAGCAGCAGCAGCAGCAGCGCTGCTGCCGCTGCTGCAGCAGCAGCAGCGCCAAGCAGCAGCAGCAGCAAGCGCTGCCGTTGCCGCAGCTGTTGCTAACAGCAGCAGCTGCAGCAGCAACAGCAGCAGCAGCAGCAGCGTTGCAGCAGCAGCAGCAGCAGCAGCAGAGCAGCAGCAGCAGCAGCAGCAGCAGCTGTTGCTGCTGCCGTTGCTGCCGCTGCTGCTGCCTGCCGCTGCTGCCGTTGCTGCCGCTGCCGCCGCAGCAGCAGCAACAGCAGCAGCAGCAACAGCAACAGCAGCCGCAGCCGCAGCCGCAGCAGCCCCAGCAGCAGCAGCAGAGCAGCAGCAGCAGCAGCAGCAGCAGCAGCAGCAGCAGTAGCTGCAGTGCAGCAGCAGCAGTAGTAACAGCAGCAGAAGTAGCAGCAGTGGTGGTGGTGATAGTGGTAGTAGTAGTAGTAACAGTAGCCGCAGCAGCAACAGCAGCAACAACAGCAACAGTAATAACAATTGTAATGAAATTAGGTAGTAGTACCATCACAAACCACTACAACCCAAACACAGAGATCAACCGTCATGGAGTGGAAAGCATCACTCGGAACTAAGCGACATCAAGTGCAACATAAAACATTTACCAACAAATGCCACAATCATGACCATAAGGGGGGGATTAAGAGCCGCAAAAGGGACTGAGGTTTGGTGCTTCGCTAAGGAGAGGAACTTAGATGGACCGTGAAAATATACCGATTTATGAGAGGGGATGGGAGGTAGAAAGAGAAAGATAGGGAGGGTGAGGGAAAGGGAGGGAGGGAGAGGAAAAGGGAAGGGGGGAGGGAAGAAGAGGGAAAGGGAGGGAGGGAGAGGAAAAGGGAGGGTGAAAGAGAGGGAGGGAGAGGGAAAGATAGGGAAGGAAAAGGAGGGAGGGAGAGGGGAAGGGAGGGGGAAAGAGAGGAGGGAGGGGGAAGACAGGGAGGGTGGGGGAAAGACAGGGATGGAGAGGCAAAGAGGGAGGGGGAGAGAAAGGGAGGGAGCTGGAAAGAGGAAAGAGAGAGTGAGAGAAAAGTGGTGTGGAGGCAGACAGAAATTCAGACGTGAGAGAGTGGAGAGGCAGAGCAAGGCAGCGATGGAAAGGGAAAGAAAAAAAAAGATAGAAGATAAAGAGAGAGAGAGAAAAAAAGGAAAGAGCAGGAAATAAAAACATCATCTAACCAACCAAAAACCCAAAAGACTATGTTAATATACCGATGTTTAGAGTCAGAAAGGAAATGGAATGCAAAAGCTGATAGCGCTGCATTCGACATTGCTATCTGGGTCTCCTCGGCCAGCAGAGACGCATCCCTGCTTAATCTTGGTTCATCTTGAGGGAATTGCCGGATCAGGCAAGTCCTTGCAGAGGCGATTCTGTTGCAGGTGATTAATTGGAGTCCTGGAGGATCGGTGCAAGCATGAAGGCAGTGAGCGCGCGTGTATGTACAGGTGCACCTCCGCGTAAAAGTACACAAATAAACGGGCACACATATAAACGCGCACGCAAGCAAGCACATACATACACACACGCACACACACATGCACACACACACACACATACATACATACACGCGCGCGCACACACACACATACACACACACACACACACACACACACACGCACACACACGCACACACACACACACACACACACACTCTCTCTCTCTCTCTCTCGCACACACAATCAGGTTGTAAACAGGCTTCGGAAAGTGTCCCCCTTCCCCGCTAATAACTCCGGCCGCCCCTCGCAAAGTGGTTTAGGCCATCCTTTTATGAGTGCATATCGGTGACCCTCTCTCAACACCCCCACCCCCACCCCCACCTTCTCTCCCTCTTTGTCTCCCACTTTCCCCTCTCGGCTTCTATCTCCCCGCCCCCTTTTCCTCCCTCTAGGCTTTTACTTTTATTCCGTCTCTCTTTCTCTCTCTCTCTGTCCTTTTCTTCTTCCCCTTCCTGCTCTATCTTCGGGTTCTCCCCCTCGTCCCTTTCTTTGTCATTTTGTGTCTCCTCTGTCTCTATTTCCTCCTTTCCGGTTTATTCCTCGGCCTCTCCTCCCCTTTCCGTTCCAATCTTCGTCTCACTCTCTCTCTCTCTCTCTCTCTCTCTCTTCTCTCTCTCTCTCTCTCTCTCTCTCTCTCATCTCTCTCTCTCTCTCTCTCTCTCTCTCTTCTTCTTCCTCACTCTATCCTCTTCCTCTCCTTCCCCTTCCCCTTTCTACTTCACTCTCTACTCTCCTTTCCTCTGCTTCGCTCTCCCTTCCCTCCCTCTACCTCTCTTTCCCCTCTCCCCCTCCCTCTACCTTTCTCACCCCTCCCTCCCTCCCTCTCCCTCTCAACCCTCCGTCTCACCCTCACCCTTCCTCCCCTCTCCTGCCCTTTTAACCATCTGCCTATCCTTTGCCTCCCTCCCT
>NC_091549.1:12174576-12179576 GCF_042767895.1 Penaeus vannamei
GAGAATCATAAGCCACTGTCCCCAGGGCGCCTCGCAGCAGACGCGCTGACTGACAGAGAGACATTCAGGGGCTGACATCGGGCTGACATCGGGCCGGGCGAGGGGCGGGCGGCAGACGGGCGGGCGTGCGGGCGGGCGGGCGGCGGATGGGCGTGAATGACAAATTGTATTAGGACTCGACAGCGAGAGATGCGGAGGATGGGGAGGAGAGGGAGGGAAGAGGGAGAGAAGCGGAGGCTGGAAAGGAGAGGGAGAAGAGATGGAGAATAGAGGGATAGGAGAGGGAGAAGAGAGGGAGAGGAAATGAAGAGAGGGAGAGGAGATGGAGAAGAAAGGGAGAGATGTGGAAACTAGAAAGGTAGAGAGAGAGGAGAGGGAGAGGAGAGGGAGAGATGCGGAGGTTGGAAAGGAGAGGGAGAAGAGATGGAGAAGAGAGGGATAGGAGAGGGAGAAGAGAGGGATAGGAGAGGGATAGGAGAGGGAGAAGAGAGGGATAGGAGAGGGAGAAGAGAGGGAGAGGAGATGGGGAGCAGAGGGAGAGATGTGGAAACTAGAAAGGTAGAGAGAGAGGAAAGGGAGAAGAGAAGAAGAGGAGAGGGAGATATGCGGAGGCTGGGGATGAGAGGGAGAGGAGCGAGAGAGGAGAGGGAAAAAAGAGGCAGAGACGAGGGTGATGATAATGCTGAAAGTGACGCTGATAAGAGTGATTCTCGAATTAATGCTGAAGGTTATATGCTAATCTTGACGCTGCTGCTGCAGATCATGCTGAAAAGTTATGCTGCAAGTGATGCTAAATATGATATAAAAGAAATGGCGCTGAAAGTAAATGTTAAAACTGACATAAAAAAAAAAGAAAATGGCGCTGAAAGTGAATGCTAAAAAAACAGAAAAAAAAAGTGCCGCTGAAAGTGAATACTAAAAAAGACAAAAAAAAAAATAAAACGCTGAAAGTGAATGCTAAAAAAAAAAAAAAAAAAAAAAAAAAGTGGCGCTGAAAGTGAATGCTAAAAAAAAAAGAAAAAAAAGTGGCGCTGAAAGTGAATACTAAAAAAGACAAAATAAGAAAATGGAGCTGAAAGTGAATACTAAAACTGACATTGATGCTAAAAATCACGCTGAACGTTAAGCTGAAAGTGACGATGAAGGTGACGCTGGCTGAGAATTCTGAAAGTGACGTCGACACTTTCACGGGACATGGAAGCAGCGAGGAGACAGAAATACCAAACGCTTATGCACTCGAGATGTCTGTCGTCTTTGACACGGTACGACGGTATTCCTTTCTTTAGTTATTTTCTTTTTACTGTTTTATATTTTCTATTCTTTTACTTATTATTTTTTCCCCTTTCTACTTTTTATTTATTTATTTTATTTTTTTTTTACTTTTAACTTTTTTTCCTTTTACTTTTTTAATTATTTTTTTGCTTTTTTATTTTGTTTCCTTTTTATTTTCTTTTTCTTTTTACAGGACATGGAAGCAACGAGGAAACCGAAATACCAAACGCTTATGCACTCGAGATGGCTGTCGTCTTTGACGCGGTACGGCAGCGGATCTTTTTCTTTCTTTCTTTCTTTGATTTTTACTTGACTTTTTACTTTTTTTTACCTTTTACTTTTTTCCTTTCTACTTTTTTTTTATTTATCTTTTTACTTTTAACTTTTTAATTGTCTTTTATTTCTTTTTTCCTTTTTTCCCCTTTTTTCTTTTTAATCTTTTAATCTTATTTCTTTTTTTTTTTTTTTTTTTACTTTTTACTTTTTTCATGGTCTGTCCGAAGATACGGAAATAACAAATAGTTTATGCATACAAGCTGTATTTCGTCCTTGACACGATACAAGGGCGTATATCTATCTATCCATCTATCCTTCTATCTATCTATCCATCCATCCATCTAGCTATCTATCCATCTATCTTCTATCTCTCTATCTATCCATCCATCCAGCTATCTATCCAGCTATCTTCTATCTACCTACTTATCTATCTATCTATCTATCTATATATACAATTCATGACAGAAGTCTGCCCGAAGAAATTATGAAAATACCAAACTTATTATGTACAGAAACTGCCTTTGTTCCCAAATACGGGACATAAGCAATTTTCGTTTCGCGAGATGCGCTGGAAGTCCGTCATGTCTGTAAGGTCATGTCAGTCTATTACAGTTCACCACACTTCATTTCTTGTTCTGGTTCTTATTCTTGATTTTGAGTGTTTTTATTTTCTTTTTTCTTCCATCTTTTTTTTGCATCTCCTTCTTCACTTCTTCTTGTTCTTATTCTTAATTTTGAAGATCTTTTTTCATTTTCTTTTTTATTCTTCTTCTTTTTTTTTGTTTCTCCTTCTTCACTTCTTCTTGTTCTTATTCTTAATTTTGAAGTTCTTTTTTTTATTTTATTTTTTTTCCTTCTTCCTTTCTTCATTTTCTGTTCCTCCTCCTTCTTCCACGAGCTTTTCTCATCTCAGTAGAATATTCTAATTCTCAATTCGTGACAATATTTTTCCCGTTTCACATCGATCAGCAGCGTATCACGTCACACTGTCACATAAAGCAATTCTGGCCCCTATAGACATAGTACAGAAGAGCCATATTTCTGTACATCATCGCATCCGGATACAGTATGGGAGTAATGCATAGGATCATTAATTTGTGGGGAAAAAAAATATTTCGCTCGTAATTCCTGCAAAACATTACGAGCCTAAAGGTGAAACGTCGACATGTATGAAAATATTTTGTTGCATTAGGACAGCGATGCGTGTTGTTGCGGCGGACGGGAAAAGGCGGCCTCTTTCTCGTGTTACCGCCGTCCGTCAGCGCACGCACATATATATTTTAAATGCACATACATACATACTTACATATATACATACGTACATACGTACATACATACATGCACACACGCACACATACGCACGCACACAAACAAACACACGCACACATACACACGCATAGACACACACGCACACACATTTGCACACACACACACACACGCACACGCGCACACATTTACACACATACACAGACACATACATACACACACACACACACACACACACACACACACACACGCACGCACGCACGCACGCACACACACACCTGCACGCACACATTCACACACACACACGCACACATTTACACAAGCACGCACACGCGCACACACACAGACACACACACAAGTACGCATACACACACAAACTTTCGTTAGAAGTTTGCAGAAACAAACAACAATTCTCTGCGATGCGAGACGAGACAGACAGGGGGAGGGAGGGAGTGGTGGAGGGAGGGAGGTTGAGAGGGGAGGGGAGGGAGAGAGAAAGAAAGAGGGAGGGTGGGAGGGAGGGAGTAAAAGAGAGAGAGAAACAAAGAGGTTACAGTCAGGCAGGCATACATACACCCCTTCACCCTCCCCCTCCAACCCTTTCACTCCTCCACCCCCTTCTCCACCCCCTCCACTTTGGGCACCAATTTCTCCCTCCTCCACCCCTCTCACTTCCTCCACCCCTTCCTTCCAGTCCGCTCCGTGAACCCCTTTGAGAAAGCCCCTTCACTTTTGGCAAACAGCCAGCCTTGCAAGGAATCCAACAGATTTCCTGGTTGTTTCTCAGTGCCGACGCTCCTCCTCCCCTTTCCATTTGTCATTTAGTTCGAAGGTGATTGCAAATTACGATTGCAAGTTATAGGTAGATGGGTTGGGAGGGGGGGGGGGGAAGGGGAGAGGTGGGGAGGGGGAGAGGGGGAGGGGGGAGGGGTAGAGAGGAGGAGGGGGAAGGGGAGGGAGGGAAGGAGAGAGGGAGAGGGGGAGGGGAATGGGAGGGGAAAGAGGGAGGGGGAGGGATGGGGAGGAAGAAGAGAGAGGGGGCAGGGAGAAGAGGAAGGGAAGGGAAGGGAGGCAGAGAGGGGGGAGGAGGAGGAGGTGGCAGGGTGGGAGGGAGAGAGTAGGGAAGAGCAGGGGAAGGGAGGAAGGGAGGGACGAGGAGGAGAGGGGGAAGAGGTAGGGGTGGAGGAGGGATGGGGAGGAGGAGGAGGTGGATGGGGGGAGGAGGAGGAGGAGGTAGAGGGAAGGAGTGGAAGTGGGAGGGACGAGGGAGGCGATGATAGAGTGGAAGAGGAGCAGGAAGGAAGACAGGGAGAAGAGGAAGATGAAAGGAAAGAAGGAGAGGAGAAGAAAAAAGGAGGAAAAGGGGAAGAGGACAAGGCAGAAAAGTAAAGAAAAAAAGAAGACAGATAAACAGCAATCAAACCGTAACATTACCAATAATGACACGAATACGAACATCGAACATATTATGCGTTTTTTTTTTTTTCCTCAACGCTAAAAAAAAAAAAAAAAAAAAAAAAAAAAAGTTTGCAACAAAAATGCAGCTGATATACCACAACGCTATAATAATAAAAACAAAAACAATGTTACATTTTTTCCGGCGCTGTTGCTTCAATACAATTAGCAATTCCTGAAACAAAATACGAAATATATTTCATCTGCCTTGTCAAATCTGCACAAAAATACAAATTCGAAATAACAAATATCTTTCACAGACAAGAGGATGTTTTGAAAATGAATATATAAAGGCATTTAAAAGCGAGTGTGATTTTCAAATGTTCATCTGATTATCCTCCAATTAAGTTAATTTCATCTAAAAAAAAAAAAAAAAAATCCTTTTTTGGTTTATCTTATTCCTCTTTTAGTTCGTTTTGTTATAGAACGAAAAAAGAAAAAAGAAATAAGAAATAACTATAGAACAATATGAAAATGAAGATAGAATAAAAGGGAAGACAAAGAAAATAAATCGGGGAAAAATAGCAAATACGAAATAAGGGAGATAAAATATCGAAAAAAACAAAATGGAAAAAAGTGAGAAAGGGAAGGCCAAAAAAGGTAAACAAAATAATGAAATAAAATGATAATTATCATATAATAGAGAATAAAACAAAAATATAGCAAAAAAAAGGAAAACCAGACAACCTATGAGGAGGAATCAAATAAACTTAAAAAAGAGGAAAACAAGG
>NC_091549.1:12202076-12209576 GCF_042767895.1 Penaeus vannamei
TCATACTCCTGAGCACCCGTTCGCGTTTCCCGGCGCCGACGTCCGCGGGAGAGAACGTCGAAATTTCCCCTCTTGCCCACCAACTCGCGTGCACGGGCAGGGACGGCGCTTATCGTTGTTTTTTTTTTCCTCGTTTTATTCATCGAATCATACCGATTTTGTTTTGTTTTTGCTTTTTTTTACGCGATTTTTTTCCTCGGTTTTATTGATCAGATCAAACCGACTTTGTTTGTTTGTTTGTTTTATCTTACGCGATTTTTCCTCGTTTTATTCATCAAATCACACTGACTTTGTTTTTCTTTTTTTGTTTTTTTTACGCGATTTTTCCTTTTTATTAATCAAATCACAGACTTTGTTTTATTTTGTTTTTTACGCGATTTTTTGTTTGTTTGTTTTTTATTTTTTACGCGATAACAGATTGGCGTGAAAATCGCATATAACCAAATTATCGTATTTTTCCCCATTTTATTCGCGATTTCTCCTTTAATATATGTAGCGTTATAATTCAGACTAGCATGATATTCGCTTATCAACATTCTTTCTTCTTTTATTCAATGATTAATTTTGGTTTAACATCCGTAACGTGATGGCATAGAAAAATAGCAATCAAATCATTTTTTTTTCTCACTTTAGCGTAATATTTCAAACTAGCTTGAAAACCGCCATCAACAAATTTCAATAATCTGTTAATCTCTCCTTAATTCCTCCTGCCAATCCTGCTTTATCACCCGTCACTTATCCATCGCTTATCAAGAAATCCCCTTTCAGTCCCTCTCATTTACCATATACGCTTTTTTTTTTTTTTGTTTCAACTTTTATTTTACTTTACTTTTTTTACTTCGATATTTGTCACTTTTTACTGTTTTCTTTTTTTTTTTTACTTCGATATTTGTCACTTTTTACTGTTTTCTTTCTTTTTTTTACTTCGATGTTTGTCACTTTTTACATTTTTTTTACTTCGATATTTGTCTCTTTTTATTGTTTTGTTTTTTTTTTTACTTCGATATTTTGTCACTTTTTACTGTTTTCTTTTTTTTTTTACTTCGATTTTTGTCACTTTTTACTTTTTTTTTTTTTTTTTTTACTTCGATATTTGTCACTTTTTACTGTTTTCTTTCTTTTTTTTACTTCGATGTTTGTCACTTTTTACATTTTTTTTACTTCGATATTTGTCACTTTTTACTTTTTTTTTTTTTTTTACTTCGATATTTGTCACCGTGTTTTCTATATTTTTTACTTCGATATTTGTCACTTCTTCCTATTTTCTTCTTTTTTTTACTTCGATATTTGTCACTTTTTACTTTTTTTTTTTCTTTTTCGCTTAATTTGTCACTTTTATTTCTTTTTTTTTTTTACTTCGATATTTGTCACTTTCCCATACTTAAAGACAAGTTCCCTCAACGGATTAATAATTCTCTTTAAACGGGGATGGAGGAGGAGGAGGAGGAATTAGTGGGAGGAAGGGGGGGGGGTTGTAGGGAAGGGAATATTGATAAACGGGGGGGAGGAAGGGGGGAGGTGAGGAATTAGGAGGGGGGGGGGGGGATTGTACGGAAGGGAATATTGATAAAGATGGGGGGGAGGGGAGGGGGGGTCCGATGACTAAGCCAAGGGAAAAAGGGAGAATTTGCGGTGTGTGTGGGGTGTGGGTGGGGGTGGGGGGTGAAGAGGAGGGGTAGGTTGTGTTTGTATGGAGGGTATTTGTGCGTGTGTGTGTGTGTGTGTGTGTGTGCGTGTGCTTATGCTTATGCTTATGCGTGTGCTTGTGCGTGTGCGTGTGCATGTGCGTATGCGTGTGCGTGCAGAAGGGTTGTAAGTGTGCGTGGGGGATGGTTTTGCATGGGGGGAGGGGGGAGGGGGGGGAGAAAGGCAGTACACACGCACAGAGAAACCCGCCGTTGTGTCTGCATTTTTTTGCATGTCTGTGTGTGTTTAACCGCTAGAATTTGCAACACACACACACGTACCAATGCACGATATTCGCCTCTGAACCGATCACCAGTAACGTACACCAGTCTATCTTAAATACAACCAGACGATTGAATCCTCCTAAACTCTCACCATAGTCACCATACCACACCATACTGTATTGTGACTCCTCATACAATCCCACCATACTGTATAGTGACTCCTCATACAATAGCGTCAATATTGAAGGTTATTCCACATCGTTCATAAACATCACTCATGCATTTTATCTCATGTTTTTTTTCCCTTGTTCATGAATAACTTCAAAATATCATGAATTTTGAATACTTTTCTTAAGGCGCTGAAAAAATTTAGATAACGTGATATGGCATACTCTCAGTCAAATATATTCATGATATGATATGAAAAGCTGCGTTCAAAATGAATGGAAAATAATGATGATATGAATAATACCGATAATAATAATTACATGATGATGATGATGACAATGATGATGATGAAAATAACAATGATGATGATAATGATGATGATGATGATGATGATGATGATGATGATGATGATGATGATGATAATGATAATGATGATGATAATGATGACAATGAAGATGATGATGACTATGATTATGATGACAATGATGATGACGATTACAATGACGATGTGATGATGATAATGATAATGATGATGATGATGATGACGAAGACGATAATGATAAGATGATGATGATGATGATGATGATGACAATGAAGATGATGATAATGATGATGACAATGATGATGATGACGAAGACGATAATGATAACAATGATGACGATGACCACTCCCCCCCCCCCCACCACCACCACCACCAGCAGTCCTACCTCCTTCCCTCCGCGAGCCTCCGTCTCATCCTGGAAACGCCAAGAGTGTCATTCTGAAGGATAGTTCCATCACGGGTTTTTCCTTCTTTTTCTTTTCCTTTATTTTCTTCGGCTTTTTCCTTGACTCTCCTCGGGTTAGCACTGTCTTGCCTCTCCTTCTCCTCCTCCTTGGCTTGGCTTGGCGCTGTCTTCCCTCGGATGGTCTCGAAGGGCGAATCAATCGTGATGAGATTAGGGGTGATCGACCTTATGGTGGAAAGGGGGGGGGGGGGGGGTGCTGCAGCGGGGGGTGAGGGATGGGGAGGGGGAGGGGGGTGACAAATGGGGGTTAAAAAGGTGTGGGGGGGGGTGAAGGTAGGGTAAAAAAGGGGAGGGGATGGAGAAAGAGGGGAAGGGGTAGGGAGGGGTAGAAGAGGGGCAAATGGGGAGAGTTTAGAAAGGGGAGAGGATGGGGAGGGGGAGAAATGGGAGGAGTTTGGGGGAGGGGTACAAGGGGAGAAGGAATGGGGACAGAGAGCGAAAGAGGTCGGAGGAAGAAATGAGAGACGGACGGAGAAAGACGAGAAATGAGGAGAAATGGAGATAGAGGATGCAGACGGATTAGGAATGGAGAGATGTAGAAGAAAGATCAGAGAAAGTAGGAGAGAAATGTAGAAGAAAGATTAGAGAAAGAAGTAGGGAAGAGAAATGTAGAAGAAAGATTAGAGAAAGAAGTAGGAGAGAAATGTAGAAGAAAGATTAGAGAAAGAAGTAGGAGAGAAATGTAGAAGAAAGATTAGAGAAAGAAGTAGGAGAGAAATGTAGAAGAAAGATTAGAGAAAGAAGTAGGAGAGAAATGTAGAAGAAAGATTAGAGAAAGAAGTAGGAGAGATGTAGAAGAAAGATTAGAGAAAGAAGTAGGAGAGAAATGTAGAAGAAAGATTAGAGAAAGAATTAGGAGAGAAATGTAGAAGAAAGATTAGAGAAAGAAGTAGGAGAGAAATGTAGAAGAAAGATTAGAGAAAGAAGTAGGAGAGATGTAGAAGAAAGATTAGAGAAAGAAGTAGGAGAGGAATAGAAAGAGATGGGAGGGGTCCTAAAACGGGAGAATCAAAGAGCAAAAGAGGGGAATGAGGGAGGGCTGGGTGGGGGGAGGGGGGGGGTCGACTTTAAAAAAAAAGGAGGGGGGGGAGGGGAAGGGTTGAACCGGGACAAAGATAATGTACAAAGGGGAAAAAAGAATTAGTACAGAATCAACTTCTTTTTATTACGTCGTGTTTTGAGGGGGTGAGGGTAGGGTTGGGGGGGCGGGGGGGGAGGAAGGGTTAATTAGGAAGTAATGGATGGGGTAGTCGGCAGTAAAGATGAGGAAAGAGTAATAATAACGGGGGAATAATCACGAGGAAACAAACGGGAAAACACACTATTTTATAGAAAATAAAAAATGGAAACTCCAAAACATCAACGTGCAAAATAATAATAATAACATCAGTAATAATAATAATAATAATAACAATAATAATTATGATGATGATAATAATAACACTAAATTCACAACAATCATGATAAATGAGTAAATACAAAGATAGTATAAGTACCCCCTAAACAACAAACAAAAACAATAAGATAATAATAACAATGCCAATAATAATAATAATAATAATAATAATAATAATAATAATAATAATAATAATAATAATAAAAACAACAACAACAACAACAATAATGATGGTGATAAACAAAAAAACAAAGGGAATAGACAGATATTGAAAAAATAGAAAAAAAAACAACAACAACGAGAGCGCGCGCATCCCGACGCCCAGAAACAAATGAAGTCTGTCACCGCGCGGCCACATCGAGATTGCATCTGTCTCATACTGCAATGACTATTCAATTATCGCGCTCTGCATATGTTATCTAATATTAATCCAACGCCATTGCACTCGGTATCAACACGCCGATGCAACGCTATCCATTAGCCGTGTCAATATTATTTAGATAATTATCCCCGCAGTGAAAGGCTAATTTGGCAACACCGCATTCGTGCGGTTGGATACAGACGTACCCAATTTCATTTACAATTTGCATCAAACTCGTACTTTTAATTCTTTTCTATTTTTCAATTTTGTGTACAAAGTGACAACCCTGTTTGAATCATTTCACGTTAATGAAAATATTAAATGGAATTTTACAGGATTTAGCACCTAATATTCTGGTTTGATGCTTTCATAATTTATGAGCATAAATATGCGTAATAAGACAATGAGTTCCGATGATACAAAATTTAAATTGCATGAATGAAAAAAGTCATGTCATCAGGATACATTTTAATAAAATGACAACTCCATTTTCACAGAATGAAAATAACACGTTTGGCGGCCAAAACACGGCAACGGCTGCTCTGACAAAACAAAACAAATAAGCAAATAAAATACCAATAAAAAATATATCACAATAAAAAAAAAATACACAAGAAAATAAATGGCGGGAAAAATTTTAAAGCACTATTTGATTAAGAATCGTTTTAACCTGACTCCTGCCTTGGAAAAGATTTTTCTACCATTACTTTCTTATGTTCTTTTGTCTTTTCTCTCTTTTTCTACGTTGCTCATCTCTCTTTTTCTTTTTCTTTGTCATTTACCTTTATCTTCATTTCTTTCTGCTTGACGTTTCTTTTTCTTCTTATTCTTCTTCTCTTCCTCTTCCTCCTCCCCTCTCTTCCTCCCACTTCTCCTTCTCCTCCTTCCTCTTATCATTCCCCTCCTCCTCCTCCTCCTCCCTCACTTTTCCTCTTCCCCCTCCTTCCTCTTATCATTTCCCTCCTCCTCCTCTTCTTCCCTACTACCTGTCCCCCGGCCCTTACCTTCCTCTAGGCAATTACCTATGGCATCGCCGCGGATCAAGTAAGGCTTAATGAAGCGTCGTCTACACCTATATTATCGCCCTTAATGATCTTCATGAGGCCCGTTACACCCTTAGCTTATAATTATAACCCCTGCTGGGGGCTAGTTGGGGTAGGGTAGGGGAGGGGGGAGGGGGAGGGGGAGTGATGAAGGGGGTGAGGAAGAGGAGGAGGAGGGGGGAAGAGGAGGAGGAGGAGGAGGAGGAGGAAGAAGAAGAAGAAGAAGAAGAAGAAGAAGAAGAAGAAGAAGAAGAAGAAGAAGAAGAAGAAGAAGAAGAAGAAGAAGAAGAAGAAGAAGAAGAAGAAGACGAGGAGGAGGAGGAACGGGGGAAAGAGGAGGGGAGAGGAGGAGGAAGATGAGGTAGTGCAGGGGAGCAGAAGGAAGATGAGGAAGAGGAGGGGGCGGGGAGGGGAAGCTCATACTTTAGGTGAAGTGGGAAGGAAGGAAGGAGGGGAAAGAAAGGAGAAAGAGAGTCACACAACTATGGTGAAGGAGGGAAGAAGGGCATGGGGGAGGGAAGGAAGAGGAGGAGGAAGAGGGAGATGATATAAATCTGTGGAGAGGGGGGGGGGGGCTAAAGGAGGAGGAAGAAAAAAGAGGAGGGGGGGAGAGAGTAACACAACTCTATAAAGGAGGAGGAGGAAGAGGACGACGGAGATAAAGAAGGGGAAGAGAAGGAGAAAGAAGAGGAAGAGGAGGAGAAGGAGGAGGAAGAGAAAGAAAGAACGAAGGAAGAGAACGAGAGAGGAGGTGAAGGAGGAGGAGGAGGAGGAGGAGGAAGAAGAGGAGGAGGAGGGAGAGAAGAGAAGAAGGGGAAAGGTGTCCAGAAGGGCCAAACTCCCGTGCATTATCTCGGTCGCTTGCCTGCCTGCTTGCTCGTCGCTGCGTTTGGGGTGGGGCGGGGAGGGGGGCGGGGAGGGGGGGAGGGGACGGGGGGCAGGGGACGGGGGGCGGGGAGGGGGTGGGGGTATCTGAATGCCACTCCCCTTCACCTGCTGACATTGTTTATGCTTATAGTGCTTGTTTGTCGAGGCAAGGGGGGCGAGAGGAGAGAGAATGAGAGAGTGAGAGAGAGGCAGACAAAGGAGAGAAGACGAAGGGGAGAGATAAGAAATGTGAAGGAGGGGGATGAGGAGGAGGGGTAGTGGAATGGAGAGGGAGAGGGAGATGGGGAGGGAGAGGAAGAGGAGGAGGAGGGCGGGGTAGTGGGAGGGAGAGGAGGAAAAGAGAGAGAAGGAAGGGGAGTGGGATGATGATGAGGAGGAGGAAGAGGAAGGGAGGAGTAAAAAGGGGGGGAGGAGGAGGAGGAGGAGGGGAAGAACCATCCCCTAAAAAACACCTCCAACTCCCAAAGCACAACCCAATCACAGCCACCAAGACACGACCCCGCCCCCCCCCTCCCTTAGGATAGACTCGCGCCGCCACCTTACCCTCCAACCCCCTCCCCCCACCCCCAACTCCCGCCCCCCCTGGCAGCCTTCCTCATAAGGCTCTTTGAACCGCGTGTTATTATTAGAGGAGTTCAGGTCGCCGAGGAACAACTGAGGGAGGGAGGGAGGGAGGGGGAGGGGGGGGGGGGGGGAGGGAGGGAGGGAGGAGGAGGGGGAGGAAGGGAGGGAGGAGGAGGGGGAGGAAGGAAGAGAGGAGGAAGGGAGGGAGGGAGAAGGAGGGGGAGGGAGGGAGGGAGGAGGAGGGGGAGGGAGGGAGGAGGAGGGGGAGGAAGGGAGGGAGGAGGAGGGGGAGGGAGGGAGGAGGAGGGGGAGGGAGGGAGGAGGAGGGGGATGGAGGAAGGAGGAGGGGGAGGGGGAGGGGGAGGGGGAGGGAGAGGGAGAG
>NC_091549.1:12222076-12229576 GCF_042767895.1 Penaeus vannamei
AGAGAGGGAAGAAGAAATGGGAAGAGAGAGAGAAGAGATGGAGAGAGAGAGATTTTGAAGATTTAGTTTTAATTCCATTTGTTACAATGGACATACGGTCTGTTTTTATTTTGTTTCTAAATCTCCCCCTTAGGGGTAGCGGACAAAGCCAGAGAGAATGAGAGAGGAGAGAGAGAGAGAGAGAATGAGAGAGGAGAGAGAGAGAGAGAGAGAGAGAGAGAGAGAGAGAGAGAGAGAGAGAGAGAGAGAGAGAGAGAGAGGGGGGGGAGATATAGAAAGAGGGAAAGAGGGAGAGGGGGGGAGGGAGGGAGGGAGGGAGGGAGGGAGGGAGGGAGGGAGTGAGGGAGGGAGGGAGGGAGGAGAGAGAGAGAGAGAAGAGAGAGAGAGAGAGAGAGAGAGAGAGAGAGAGAGAGAGAGAGAGAGAGAGCGAGAGAGAGTGAGAGAGAGCGAGAGAGAGAGAGAGAGAGAGAGAGAGAGAGAATAATAATCAACTGTAATTCAGTTCATTCCATTTGTAACAGAGGTTACTTTGTTTGGCGTGACAAGCTGCCTGTTAATTTCGCTTCTAAATCACTCCCTGTGTGCAAGGAATGACCGGGGTTACTAGACGAGAGAGAGAGAGAGAGAGAGAGAGAGAGAGAGAGAGAGAGAGAGAGAGAGAGAGAGAGAGAGAGAGAGAGAGAGAGAGAGAGTGAGAGAGAGAGAGAGAGAGAGAGAGAGAGAGAGAGAGGAGTAATGAATAGAAACATATAGACAGATAGATATAGTTAAATTTGAAAATAAGAACATTAGCACACAACGTATAAAACAAAATAAAAAAAGATCATAAAAACAACAACCTACTTTACCAAGAATTGATTTGAATAAAATGATTCAATAATTGAATTAAAATGCAACAGAGTGACCTTATACAGGAAACCAAAACCTACGAAATAAAATAAGGTCAACTACAACATCCTTCCAAAGCTAAAATAGCAACAAATATACAAAAAAAAAAAAAACAAGAATGAGAATAATTTTAATTGAATTAGCAAATTAAATTGAAAGAATGAATAGTTCCAAAACAGCGCTGGTGCGGGGATGACGTTTCGCTCTCCCATCTTCGGCAGAATTATATGAATTCCGAATGACGCAATTCTGGTGAACATCTGATATCGAAAAAGCCAATTGGATATTTTGCATCGTGGGGGTTATTTTCATTTCTATGCTTATTTTTCATTATTATTCATTATTTTCACGGCTTACACTGCTGCATAGGTAAGTATTTGTGTGTGTGTGTGTGTGTGTGTGTGTGTGTGTGTGTGTGTGTGTGTGTGTGTGAGTGTGTGTGTGTGTGTGTGTGTGTGTGTGTGTGTGTGTGTGTGTGAGTGTGTGTGTGTGTGTGTGTGAGTGTGTGTGTGTGTGTGTGTGTGTGTGTGTGTGTGAGTGTGTGTGTGTGTGTGTGTGTGTGTGTGAGTGAGTGAGTGAGTGAGTGAGTGAGTGAGTGAGTGAGTGAGTGAGTGAGTGAATGAATGAATGAATGAATGAATGAATGAATGAATGATTGAGTGATTGAGTGAGTGCGCGCGCGTGTGTGTATGCCTGCGTGCGTCCGTTCTCGTTCGCGCGGATAACAAGCAAATTCATTAATGAAATACAATCCCCCATAGAGACAGATAAAAAACCGGCACAAACGCACACTCCAACAAACAAGTATCACAAACGATCACAAATCCAAAGCGCAATCAAAACACATAACGCGGGGGACGTATCCGCTGACAGGAGAGGGGAAAATACAACGAGATAGGTGATGATACATGGAAAAAAAAATGTACATATGTTTACGATCATACGGTTCAGCAAAGGGGAGTTTATGATGGTATAAATTAATAAACTTTATGATAATGTGCATTAATAGAAGGGAGTGGGTATGCGATTACACTTAATCTCCGCTCGGCATAAGAGTCCTTCAGTACAAGGGTGGAGATCTATATGCTTGTGTTTGTCTGTCAATCTATTTTGTATGTTTGTCTATCATTTGTTCTCATTACTCTCTTTTCTCTTTTTTTCTTCTCTACCCTCCCTTCACACACATACATATATTGATAGATACATATAGATAGATAGATTGATGGATATTTAGAAAGAGAGAGAGAGAGAGAGGGAGTATGAGTGACGGAGGGAGGGAGGGAGGGAGAGGGGGAGGGAGAGAGGGGGAGGGAGAGAGGGAGAGAGAGAGAGGGAGAGGGAGAGAGAGAGAGAGAGAGAGAGAGAGAGAGAGAGAGAGAGAGAGAGAGAGAGAAATAGAGAGAGAGAGAGAGAGAGAGAGAGAGAGAGAGAGTATGAGATGGTCAGAGAGAGAGAGATTTATATGTATATATATATAGACAGATACATTATCTACACACACACACACACACATATATATATAATATAGATAAAGAGATAAGTAACCAGATAGATAGAGAAATTGATTACATATACATACACACACACACACACACACACACACACACACACACACACACACACACACACACACACACACACACACACACACACACACACACACATATATATAAATATATATATATATATATATATATATATATATATATATATATATATATATAAACATACATACATATATCCCACCTCAACCTCACCTAAGTTTGCATTGAGCTTCGCCGCCGCTCTCCCGCCTCCATCTATCTTTAATGGAATCATCTTCATCTCTCGGATTGCAGCAACGCCTCCGCAAAGACGACCTCCGCCGGAATGGAGTTTACTTAGCGTTGAATTCCATTAACATGCGCTTCTTCTGCTTTTTCTTTTTGCCCACTCCCTCTCGTGTTTTTTTTTTTTTTTTTTTTTTTTTTTTTTTTTTTTTTTTTTTTTTTTTTTTTTACTTCTCATTCTTATCTTTATTCTTCTGTTGGTCCCTCTCCTCTCTTTTTTTTTTCTTTCCCTCTTTCTCCTCTGCTTCTTCTTCCTCTTTCTCTAAACTTATTCTCATTCTTCTTCCTCTCTCCTCTCTACCTCCCTCTCTCCTCTCTTCTCTACCTCCCTCTCCTACCTTCTTCTCTCCCTTTCTCTCTCCTCACTCCCTCCCTCCTTCTCTCCCTCTTCCTCCTCCTCCCCTCCCTCTCTCTCCCTCTTCTTCCCTCCCTCCGTCCCTCCTTCCATGTCTCCTCTCCCTTTCTCTCTCCCTCCCTCTATCTCTCCCTCCTTCCCTCCTCCTCCCTCTCTCCCTCCTCCTCCCTCCCTCCCTATCCGTTCCAACCCAACACCGAGATTGTTATAAACGAGAAAGGGGTTTTTCATTATCGGGAGTCCGTGTAACGTAAGGATTAAATCTGACGGACCCTCACTCCCCTCGCCTCTCCCCTCTTCTCTCTCTCGTTCTCTTTCTCTCTCTCTCATAATTTCTTTCTTTCTCTCTCTCTCTTTCTCATAATTTCTCTCTCTCTCTCTCGTTTTCTCTCATAAATTCTTTCTCTCTCTCATAATTTCTTTCTTTCTCTCTCTCTTTATCCTCCTTCCTCTTTCTCATTCCCTCCCTCTATCTCTTTCCCCTCTCGCTCTGCCTCCCCATCTCCCTTCGAATCCCTCTATTTCCCCCTTTCTCCCTGTCCCTCCTCCTCTCACCCTCTCTTTCTCTCCCTGTTCCCCTTTCGCTCTCCCTCCCTCCACCCCCACACTTTTCATCCATTCCTTCTCCTTCTCCCTCTCTCCCCCCTTCCCTCTTTCTCCCTCCCTTCCTCCCACAAGCAAAAATACACGAACAGACCCTCCCCCCCACCCACCCCCACCCAACCCCGTGACACTGAACAATAACAGTACCTGAACAATAAGGCGATGATTTGCACAGCGCCTCCGGGGATGAACAGCAGTGCACGTACGAATTACCTGCTTGACACCCTCCATTACGGGAGCTGGGTTAAACAAACGAAGTCATAAGGGGGGGGGGGACGGGAAGGGGTCATGAGGGAGGTAGGGGGCGGCGGGAAGGGAGGTAGGGGGGCGAAAGGAGGGAGGGACGGGAAGGAGACATGAGGGGGGTAGGGGGAGGGACGGGAAGGGGTCGTGAGGGGGGTAGGGTGGACGGGAAGGGGGTCATGAGGGGAGGTAGCGGGGCGGCGGGAAGGGGGGTAGGGGGGCGAAAGGGAGGGAGGGACGGGAAGGAGTCATGAAGGAGGTAGGGGGGGACGGGAAGGGGTCATGAGGGGGGTAGGGGGGACGGGGAAGGGGTCATGAGTGGGGGTAGGGGGGAGGGACGGGAAGGGGTCATGAGGGGAGTAGGGGGACGGGACGGGAAGGGGTCATGAGGGAGGTAGCGGGGCGGCGGGAAGGGGTCATGAGGGGGGAGGGGGGCGCAAGGGGGAAGGGACGGGAAGGGTTCATGAGGGGGGTAGGGGGGAGGGACGGGAAGGGGCCCCCTGATTAGCAACATTAGATTGGAAGCTGAAGTTGGAGTTATGTTGCCGCATTAGAATGTAAAAAAAGAAGTTTGTGTTGCAGGCATGTTGCAATTTCACGACGAAATGTTCCCCGCAAATCTAATTGCGAACGAGGCAATTAAGTGATTTGGGTATCGATCTCTCCGTCACTTATTATTATCCCCTCGTCCTCTCTCTTTCTTTCTTTCTTTTTCTCTTTCTCTTTCTCTCTCTTTATTAATCTGGCTATCTGCCTGTTTGTGTATATGTACGTGTATGCCTGTAAGGGTTTACTTGTGTATGCATTTTCTCTGTCTACATGCATACATGTGTGTGCACATGATGTAAACATACTTTTTTGCATTCATACACATATACATACATACATACATACACACACACAAACCCCTCTCTCCCCCACACACACATATATATACAATTTTTAGTACATGTGTGTACGTAACCCCTCTACCCACACACATATTACAATTTTTAGTACATGTGTGTACGTGTATGTATGCGTGCATGTACATGTATGTGTGTGAACATTATAACCTCTCCGATCGGGATTCGATCCCTCGCCGCCAATGCACGTGAATGCAAGACGGAGAAGTTATAATGTTCACGATAAAAAATGCGGTATTGCATTATTATATTATCATATCTTTTATGTATGTGTGTGTAAAATAGAGACTGTGAGCGTATACTCGTACGCTTGTCTGTGCGTGTACATAAACCAACCTATAAATATGTACGTTTCAGGAAGCCCAAGCGTACACTCGCAAGCACCCTCTCCAGTCTCTCTTTGATGAAAGATCTTGCAATTGCACTCTACCTGCAACCTTGGGGCTCCTCCGCAAATGGGTCAACTTGAGCACTCACCTGGGGAAGAAAGAAGGAAAAAAGTTAAATTAGTCTCTCTTTGTTAAAGTTGCGCCTTTCATCTCCAGGGCTCGCTTCTTACTCTCGCTGCAAGACATTTAGAAAAGATCTTTCAGGTGTAGATGAGAAGAGGTGAAGAAAGAGGGAGATCTTTAAAAAAATTGTTATTAATGTCGTTATTTTTGTTATTGTTATTTCTCGTTTTCGAACTTCGCTTACTACTATCGAGACTATTTTACTACTATTACTACTTCTACTACTACTACTATTAACTACTACTACTACTACTACTACTAAAGGTATTACTGGTACTATTATCATTAATATTTATTATTGTTGTTTTTGCTATTTTTCCTAATGCTTTTCTAAGTTCGTTAACTACTATCATTTCTATTACTCTCACTAGTACTACTACTTTTATCTCTAGTATTAATATTATCACTGCAACTACTACCATTATTGTTAATACCAAAACTAGTTTAATTACTGTATCATTCCATATGTTGATATTAATCAGACTGTACCATTATAGCCATGATTATCACTGCCAATTTCTGAAACAAAATTATTCCCACAAAAAAATCACAACCTAAATTTTTTTTTATTTATATATGTAAACAAACAAGAAAGATAAAAAAAAAAAAACACGAAAAAAAACAAAACGCAAAAAAAAAAAACAATGAAAAAATACACCAACAAACAAAACTTGCCCCTCGACCCCCGTTAAGACCGAACCGGAAATAAAAAATCATAAAAAACACCAAAAACATATATTTTTTTCCCGCCTTTCCCCGCCGCCTCTTTAACGGCTTCCCGCGGCCTCGTTGGTGTTGCAATGTCAACCATTAAGGCGAAACTCGCAACAATAGTGGGACTCAGTGACGCGGAAAACCATTTGTCGGTTGTGGGTTTTCTCGCTGACCGAACGACGAAAGATAGACTGAAATAGTTTATGAAATTGGGGATCTTACTATTAAGAGAGGAAGGGATGCGATGTCCGAATAAGGGGATAAAATTGTTCGAATTAGGGATGAAATGTTCGAAATCCGTATCAAAATGTCCGAATTCGGGATCAAAATGCCCGATTTCGGAATAAAAATGTCCGATTCAGGGACAAAATGCTCGAATTAGGGATATATAGTTCGATTTAGCGATAAAATATCCAAGTTAGGGTCCTGGGGCCGGATACTCAAAAGAGCCTTAAGGTTAAAGCGCGCTGGAGGCCTTAACCTTCCCGCGGCGACCCAAGTCACGGCCCGCCTACAGCGCCGTATCTCGGACATAACTTCGTACACACGAACGTTATTTCCGGCGCCGTGTCCCCGCCTTCTGATCCCGCATTGCTCTAAATCACTTACGGCGTTGGATCTTCAGTGGCCAATCACAGCTGCTGTTTCAGGCGACTTTTGGGGAATCTTGACCAATCACAGCTGCTGTTTCAGGCGGCTCTTAGCGAATCTTAACCAATCACAGTTGCTGTTTCAGGCGGCTCTTAGGGAATCTTGACCAATCACAGGCCGTAAGTGCTAATCAGCTGAGTTTGTAAACACAATTCTGTGTCCAGTCTGTGGCATAATGAAACTTTTTAACTAATATGTTCTAGAATTAGTAACGCATAAGAAACATGAAAGATTACTTAAAAAAATAGTGATCCTATTAACTCGAAAGGATGGTTAATATTACGAGAGTAACTTTAGCTTTGGTTTTCATACCAATTACAAGTTTAAGTGTGGTGTTGGAATGTTATCAGCTGGCGATCGAAACTTTTGGCGGGAAAGATTACGATTTCCTTTTCTCTTTTTACCGTCTCTTCTCCTTCCTCCCTCCTTCGTCCTATCTTTTTCTCTTGCTCTCTCTGCTGTCTCCGTTTCTCTTTACACTTTCTTTTCCTTTCTCTACACTCTCCATCGCTCCTCTCTCCCTTCTCCCTCCCCCACTCTCCATCTCTCCTCTCTCCCATTCCCATCCCCCTCTCCCTCTCATTCTTATCTCCCCTCTCCTTTCTCTCTCTACTCCCTTAACTACTCTCCCATCTCTCTCTATCCCCTTACCCACTCTCCTCTCCTCTCTCCCCTCCACCCCTATAACCACCTCAAACTCCCCTCTCTCCCAATATCCCTCTCCCTCTCCCACCATCCCTCTCCCATTCCCACTCTCACCCCTCTCTCTCCCCACCATCCCTCTTCCTCTCTCACTCCCC
>NC_091549.1:12234576-12237076 GCF_042767895.1 Penaeus vannamei
CGTCCGAACGAGAAGGATAACACCTCGCCCGCAGCCACAAATCCCGGAAAATCTACGACCTTGCTCTCTGACCGCCGCCCACCCACCCTTCTCCCCCTTCCCCCTTCCTCCCTCTAGCCTCTCCCCCCCCCATCCAAATCCTCTCCTCCCTCCCGCCCTCGGAAGTCAAATCCGAAGTCAAGATCAAAAGACACCCGGCGGAAATCGGGACGAATCCCTCCCGTAAATATCCCCGGATGACAATGGAGGAGGAGGAGGAGGAGGAGGTAGTGGTGGTGGTGGTGGAGGAGGAGGTGGAGAAGAGAAAGAAGAAGAATGAGGAGAAGGAAGAGGAGGACGATGAGGAAGGGAGGAAGGACACGGGACGGGGCGCCGACAACCATTTCGATTCTAAATGGTAATGATGATTTTAGCAATAATTCAGTTAATTATGATGATTTTAGTGATTATTCCACTATAATTGACACCCATACACCCACACAGACACACACACTCACTCACTCATACACACTCACATTCACAAACACACACACACACACACTCATACACACTCACATTCACAAAGACACACACACTCACTCACACACACACATGCACACTCACAAACACACATACACACTCACAAACACACACACACACTCACAAACACACACACACACACACGCACACAGATATACATATATATATATATATATATATATATATATATATATATATATATATATATATATATATATATATATATATATATACATATACCAATTGCCTTTAAAGACCTGGACACGGCCCATAAGCAAACGGTCGCGTCGATCAGCAGATGATTTGCGATAAAGTCGCGTAGAGAGTATGTATGTATGTATTTATATATCTATACATTTATGTATACATTTTTTTATTTAGCTATATATATATATAATATATATATATATATATATATATATATATATATATATATATATATATATATATATATATATGTATATTATTCATCTAATGTATCTAGCTCTACATATACATATATAGACAGACAGACAGATAAATAGATAGATGGATGGATAAAATATATATATATATATATATATATATATATATATATATATATATATATATATATATATATATATATATATATATATATAATTTTACTGAACTTTTCCTTGGAAGTTTCGCGGAATTTCTTTTCCACTTCTTCACACTCGTCTTGTAGTATTTCGCGGGATGTTGTGGATTTTTACGCGAATCGTCGAGTAAACCCTTTTCTTTTTTTCACTTTTTCACGCTCGTCTGGAAAATTTTCGCGGAATTTAAGGGGAAAAATGTCTTTTTACTTTTCCTTTTTTTCGCGGAAAGGCGTTAGGAAAACACTTTTCGTTTTCCCTTTTTTCGCGCTCGTGTAGAAGAATGTTGTGGAATTTCTTCGGGTATCTTTAGGGGAAAAACTCCTTTTCCTCAGATTTTTCTTTTAAGGATTTTTTTTTTTTTTTTTTTTTCTTTTTTTTTTTTTTTTTTTTTTTGCTTTTTTCTGTGCCGATCTTGAAAAAAATCCGCGGAATTTCTTCAGGGAAAATAATTGTTTTAACTTTCCTTTTTTCGCGCTGGTTTTGAAGAATTCCGCGGAATTTCTTCGGGAAAATAATTGTTTTAGTTTTCCTTTTTTTGCGCTGGTTTTGAAGAATTCCGCGGAATTTCTTCGGGAAAATAATTGTTTTAGTTTTCCTTTTTTCGCGCTGGTTTTGAAGAATTCCGCGGAATTTCTTCGGGGGAAAATAATTGTTTTAATATTCCATTTTTTTGCGCTGGTTTTGAGGAATTTCGCGGAATTTCTTCAGGGAAAATAATTGTTTTAATTTTCCATTTTTTACGATGGTTTTGAAGAATTTCGCTGAATTTCTTGAATAAAGAAAAAACTTCACCTTTTTCCTTTTATTTTTCCACTCATGTAGAAATTCGCCGAGACTATTCTCGTTTTATAAAGAAGAGGAGAGAGGAAAATAATGGAAAGGTTTAAAATGCTTGACACAAGACTGACCGTGAGGACGGGGGGGGGGGGGGGGGGGGGGCAGATGGCATCACTTTTCCCCCTTTCTCTATTTCCGCTCTTACTCCTCTGATTTATCTTAATTCTCCTCTCCCCCTTTCTTTCTCTCTTCTCTCCATTTACTCTCTCCCTCTCTTTCTTCGGTCTTTGTTCTCCTCTCTCTCTCTTGCCTCTTCTTTTCTCCTCTCCTTTTCAGTCTCTTTTTCTCCTCTTTCTCTTTGTGTTCTTTTCTTCTTTTCTCTTTCTCGTTTTCTGTCGTCTCTTCCCTCTCTCTCTTCTGACCTGCGTTCTCCTCCCCTACTCTCGTTTACCGCCTTTTCTCTCTCTTTCTTTCATCCCTTCCCTCTTTCTCCTTTTCTTTATCTTTTCTTCTCTCCTTTCCGTGACTTCTTCCCTTTTTCCCTTTTTTCTGCTGCCTCGCTTTATATATGCCCTCTCTCCCCTCCCTTCCCGTCTCTTCTC
>NC_091549.1:12242076-12249576 GCF_042767895.1 Penaeus vannamei
CCTTACCCCTCATCCCCACAACCCCTCCCCATTCCCCAACCCCTTCCCTTAACCCTTTCCCCTATCCCCAACCCCTTCCCCTACCCACTTTCCCCCTCCCTTTCCCCAACCCCTTCCCCTTCCCCTTTCCTCAACTCCTTCCACCTCCCCCATTCTTCCTTCATCACCACAACCCCCTTTCCATTCCCTTACCCCCTTACCCTGTCCCTAAGCCCTCTCCCTACCCCCTTTCCCCAACCCCTCCCCCTACCCCCTTTCCCAACCCCTCCCCCTACCTCCTTTCCCCCAACCCCTCCTACCCTTTCCTCAACCCTACCCCTACCCCCTTTCCCAACCCCCCCCCCTACCCCCTTTCCCTACTACCTCCATTCCCTAACCCCATACCCCATTCCTCCCCAGGCCTGCGAGGAAGGGCCAAGATCCCTCAGGGGCCAGTTATGAATGTTGTTATTCTTTCCACTTCTGCCTTTCCATTGCTTTATTCTCACCTCCTTTCTCTCTACTTCTTCTCTTCCTCGTTCGTTCGATCGGCTATCCGCTTATCAGTCTGTGCTTTGATTACTCATTCGTCTAATCCGATCGTCAATTGTTTCGATTCTTCTCTTCTGTAATCATCCGATCCAATCCTCTATTCTTTCTTTACTTACCCTTTTTCTTTCCGAATCGTCCGATCCAATTCCTTCCTATTCTCTCTTCCCCAATCTATTTCCTTATTCATATATTCGTATATGTGTAAGAGAGGGAGAGAGTGAGAGAGAGAGAGGGAGAGAGAGGGAGAGAGAGAGAGAGGGAGAGAGAGGGAAAGAGAGAGAGAGAAAACAGAGAGAGAAAGAGAGAGAGAGAAAACAGAGAGAGAAAGAGAGAGAGAGAGAGAGAGAGAGAGAGAGAGAGAGAGAGAGAGAGAGAGAGAGAGAGAGAGCCAGACAGAGACAGAGAGAGACAGACAGACAGAGACAGAGAGCCAGACAACGAGAAAGACAGAACCAGATAGACAGGCAGACTAGAAAGAGACAAAATAAAGGATACAGAGATTTTAAAAAAGATGAAAAGAAAGAGACTTTGAGGGAGAGAAAGGGAGACAGACACACAGGAAGAGAAGACACACACCCACGAGATCCTGTTTGCCAATCGGTCCTAACAAGAAGGGAGGGGGGAGTGGGGGAAGAGGTGGGTAGGTGGGGAGGGGGGGGGGGGGGGGAGGGGTTAGAGGGAAGGGACGGGGAGAAGGGAGTGCGGTAGGGGGTGGGAAGGGAAGGGGAGAAGGGGTGCGGTGGGGGGTGGGAAAGGATTAGAGGGGAGGGGAGGGGAGAGGATTAAAGGAAAGGAAGTACGAAATGGAAAAAGGGAGGAGAAACAAGAAGAGGAGTAGGGTAGGGGGAGGGAGGAGGAAAGGGAGAGGGTTGGAGAGGAGGAGAAAGGAAATGGAAAGGGGAAGGAAGGTAAAAGTAAAAAAAAGGAAAAAGGCAGGGGAGGGGAATGGGAACAGGAAACGTAAAAGGAGGAGGAGGAGGGGAGAGATAAAGGAGGGAGGAGGAGGAGTAGAGAGAGAGGGAAGGGAAGAGATAGGGGTAAGAGCAGAGAAGGAAGGAAAGGGAAAAATACAGGAAAGAGGAAAAAAGAAGGAGAAAGAGAAAAAGGTAAACAGTGAGCAAAGAAGAAAGTGGAGACGAGCAGATACGGGGGCGGGGGGGGGGCGCAGGTTAAATTTGCATGATTAACGTAATATGAAGTAAGTGGACGCAAATGGACGAAACATTCCCTCCCCCCTCCCCCCCTCATCCACTTTCCTCTACGCCCCTCTTCATCCTCCTCCTCCCTCCCCCTTCCCCACCCAGGCTCCTACCCCCTTCCAGCTATCTCTTCCCCTTCTCCCCTCTCTCTCCATTCCCTCTCCTACTCCACCTCCTCCTCTTCTCGTTCGTTCTTCCCTCCACCCCTCCCTCCCTTCATCCCCCTCCTATCCTCCCCTCCTCCCCCTCCTCTCGCTCATCTCTTCCCTCCTCCTCTTTCCTTCATCCTCCTCCTCTTCCCCTCTATTCCCCTTCCTACCCTCCCCCTCCCACCGCCCCTCTCCCGTCCTCCCTTCCTTCCTCCTCCCTCTTCCTCCTCTCCCCCCCCTCCCACCTCCCACTTCCCACCTCCTATCCTCCCCTCCTCCTCCTCCTCCTCTCCTCCCCCTCCCACCTCCCACCTCCCCTCCTCTCCTCTCCTCTCCTCCCCCTCCCACCTCCCCTCCTCCCCCTCCCCCCTCCCACCTCCTATCCTCCCCTCCTTCTCCTCCTTCTTTCCCCTCTTCCCAATCACCAGGATTTCTTGCCGACGCCACAGATCCGCTTGGAGTAGAGGAAAAACTCCAAGGAAATAATTGATTGCTTCATTATATATTCATAGCGGATTCGGGTGGGGGGGAAGGGGAAGAGGATAGGGGGGGAGGGGGAAGGGGAAGGGGAAGGGGAAGGGGAAGGTGATGGGAAAAAGGAAAAGGGAGAGGGGAAGGGAAAGAGAAGGAGAAGGAGAAGGGGAATAGGAGAGAAGGAGAGGGGAAAAAAGGGGAGGGGGAGGGAAGAGCGTAGGGAAGCGAAGTGGGGAAGGGGGAGGGAGAGGAAGGAAAAGGGAAAGAGAAGGAGAAGGGGAAGAGGAGAGAGGAGAGGGGAAAGAAGGGGAGGGGGAGGGAAGAGCGTAGGGGAGCGAGGTGGGGAAAGGGGAGGAGAGGGGAAGAGGAGAGTGAGAGAGGGAGAAGGAAGGGGAAGGGGGAGGCAGAAGGGGGAAAAGGGATGGGTAGAGAGGAGGAAGAGGATAGGCGAAAAGGAGATAAGCAGAAGGAAAAAGGAGGGGAGAGGGAGAGGGAGGACGCGGAGATACGTCGAGAGAGATAAGGAGAGAGGGAGGGAAAGGGGGGGGCGGTGGGGGGGGGGGGTTGGAGGCGGAGAGTGAAGTCACGGAGAAAAGGTTTGAGGATGATGAAGTTAACGAGAAGAAACGTGAGCGTCAAAGAAGGGAAGGCGTTTTACTGGGCATCAAGAAGATCTGGAGAAGGAAATGTGTGAATTCATAAACGCACACACACACACACACACACACACACACACACACACACACACACACACACACACATATATATATATATATATATATATATATATATATATATATATATATATATATATATATATACAGAGAGAGAGAGAGAGAGAGAGAGAGAGAGAAGGAACATGGATAAAAAGAGGAGAGAGAGTAAGAAAGAGTGGCAGACAAGACATGCAAGCAGAGACGCAGAGAGACAAACAATCAGCCAAAACAGACAGAGACTAAGTATCTAAATCGAACTGAACGACCTTGTCTGGCCGAGGTCAAGGTCACAGGAATACGGAGAGCGGCATAATGAGAGGCGATCAGATAACAGCCTTTTTTATAATCAAATTCCAGACCGTTGATAGAGAATGATTTCGCAGAACATAGCAACCATTTCGTATATTTCCGAGCCAATTTCTCTCTAAAAACATATATACCTTTGGGTGTCTGGATCTATATAGCGTTATTGCGAAAAATACTTTTTGAAAATCGACTGAAATTTCTACTTTGATAATCTGTGTTTTGGGAATTCGTCTGTTTTGATATTTTAGTCTGAGAAGATATCTGCCTGGACAATCTATGACAAGAATACATTCTGAGATTTGGCTTTGAGGATCTGTCCGTTTTAAGACATCATTTTAGTCTAAGAAGTGATCTGCTTGGATAATCTGTGCCAAGAATACGTAGTGAGATTTTCGTTTTTAGCTTTTTTGTCCGTTTTAAGATCCTATTCATCTTTTTTCTTTTTTTTTTTTTAGAATCTCAGAGATCATGTCCATTTTCATAATCTATGTACTTTTGAGAATCTATTTAGACCCCGATATATAGTTCGTATATTTAAAGACTATTTAGTTTCAAATTCTGCTGCCAACTTAACAAAAGAATTCATCTACTCAGGAAATTTAATTATTAAGAACTTAATAATTGATCTCTTTTGGGAATTTCTAAAGAATCCATCAAAAAAAGTTAATCTATTTCGAACATCTATTAAGAGTATATTCGTTTAAAGAATCTATTAGAAAACCCTATTAAAGAGATTATCTATCTCGCGAATCGCTTTATGGCGGGAATCTGCTGGTATATCACTCTCAAATTTCATTTCAATCCGATCTTACGGTGGAATTCCCTGAACATTATTTTTTTGTGGTTTTATTTCTGATTCGGTGTACTGGATTCCGTTCACATTTTCTGATTTTATTTCATTTTATCTCTGGCTGTCTGTTTCTGATTTTATTTGGTTTTATTTTGCTTACTGTCGGATTCCATTTGATTTATTTTCCGATTCGGTGAACTGACTTCCGTTTAGCAGAGTTGCCAATTATTGCTGGCGAGGAATAACTTTGATCTATTTCTTGGATCTGCGTTATATATATATATATATATATATATATATATATATATATATATATATATATACACACAAGTCCATGATGTGTGGACAGAGAGTGTGAGTGTGTGTGTGTGTGTGTGTGTGTGTGTGTGTGTGTGTGTGTGTGTGTGTGTGTGTGTGTGTGTGTGTGTGTGTGTGTGTGTGTGTGTGTGTGTGTGTGTGTGTGTGTGTGTGTGTGTGTGTGTGTGTGTGTGTGTGTGTGTGTGTGTGTGTGTGTGTGTGTGTGTGTGTGTGTGTGTGCGAATTAATTCAGCGATTAATCCAGGTACGAAATAAAGTCCTCCCTTTTAAATTCAAGTCCTTAGAGGTTTGAATTTAATATTAGTTATTACTGCGGACTTCGGGGCAACTTTGGGCGTAGTAATATTTTTTGGGCTTTAATTTTCACGAGACTCGGAATATTTTTAATTAATAAAATGTAATTGAATAATACGTGAAAGCGTGTGTGCACGCGTGCGTATGTGCGCAAATGTGTACAATTCATACGTACATGTGTATCAGCACCTGCGATGTGTGCGGTGTGTTTGCTTGCATGTGCGTGTGCACGTACTATCACCTTTACGAGGATCTGCATGTTTAATCGTTTGGCGTATTTGTCCAGGTGTGTTTACCTATCAGACAAAGCAATAAACGTGATGAAGAGACCGAAGGGACGAGAGACGCGAGAAGAGAAAACAGAGAGGACGTGAAAGGACGTAAAATAAGAGGAAAAAAAAATGGCGGGAGGGGAGACGAGGGAGGAGGGATGGCGATATAGCAACAGAGCTCCGGTCAATACTAGATCAGGGTTGGGGAATAGACGTGCGAACTTACCACTCCGGAGTCCTATAAAGGGTCCTATGACAAGGATGGGATGGGACCAGCCTAGAGGGACAGCAGAGAGAGACGGACACACAGACACTAATCTGAGGTTGTGTAATCGAGATATTGCAGGTAGGTTAAGGAAACGAAACAATGATATAGATGGACTGACACTAGACTGAGGTTGTGTAATCGAAATATTGTGAGCAGGTTAAGTAAACGTAACACAGTGGTATAGCAGATACACAGACACTAAACTGAAGTTGCGTAATCAAGATATAGCGAGTAGGTTAAGTAAACCAAACACAATGACACACATACACAGACACTAAACTGAGGTTGCGTAATCGAAATATTGTGAGCTGGTTAATAGAAATACAATGGTTTAGCAGATACACAGACACTAAACTGAGGTTACGTAATCGAAATATTGTGAGCTGGTTAATAGAAATACAATGGTTTAGCAGATACACAGACACTAAACTGAGGTTACGTAATCGAAATATTGTGAGCTGGTTAATAGAAATACAATGGTATAGCAGATGCACAGACACTAAACTGAGGTTACGTAATCGAGATATTGAGGGCAGAATGAACGAACATAAATACAAAGCTAGAACAAAGGGCCCAGGGAACAGACAGACATTATACTGAGGTTGTGTAAACGAGATTCTGAATACAGGGGTAAGCAAGCGATACAAAAATATGGCAAAGGGTTAGAGGGAAAAGGGAGTGGGGAAATGCCACTAAACTTGGGCTGTGTAATCCAGGCATTGAGAACAAGATAAGCGGGTAGGATGTAAGAATATAAAAGAGAAATGAGAGAGAAAGAGAGGGGGATGGGGGAGAGAGAGGGGGGGAGAGAAGGAGAGAGAGAGAGAGAGAGAGAGAGAGAGAGAGAGAGAGAGAGAGAGAGAGAGAGAGAGAGAGAGAGAGAGAGAGAGAGAGAGAGAGAGAGAGAGAGAGAGAGAGAGAGAGAGAGAGAGAGAGAGAGAGAGAGAGAGAGAGAGAGAGAGAGAGAGAGAGAGAGAGAGAGAGAGAGAGAGAGAGAGAGAGAGAGAGAGGGAGAGAGGGAGAGAGGGAGAGAGAGAGAGAGAGAGAGAGAGAGAGAGAGAGAGAGAGAGAGAGAGAGAGAGAGAGAGAGAGAGAGAGAGAGAGAGAGAGAGAGAGAGAGAGAGAGAGAGAGAGAGAGAGAGAGATTAGATAAAATCCAACAAATATTGCAAGCAACTGAAATCTGATGGAGAAACCTTTCAAAAACGAGCAATTGCAACGAACACAGGAGGAAGTCGACGAGAATTACATTTTGCAATTATTTGGTGTATCCGTGTCTTTTTATTTTGTGTTTGTTTATGTGTGTAGGGGTGTTTAACAGATTAGTTATTACTGCAGATAGAATAAAATGGAATAGATGGATAGAGAGAGAAAGAGAGAGAGAGAGAGAGAGAGAGAGAGAGAGAGAGAGAGAGAGAGAGAGAGAGAGAGAGAGAGAGAGAGAGAGAGAGAGAGAGAGAGAGAGAGAGAGAGAGAGAAAGAGAGAGAGAGAGAAATAGAGACAGAGAGAGAAAGACAGACAGAAACAGACATAAAAATGACGGAGAAGAGAAAGAGAGAAAGCATACGTGTATATATGTATAAATACGTGTGCGCATGCGTTCGCGAATACGCACGTGTCCGCGTTCGTGTACGTAAGCACGTGCGTACGTGAGCGAGTGCGCGCACGTATCCGACAGCCTCAGCGCGGCTTAACAGCGGGAGATGTCCACGACATGAGATAACAAGATTTCCAATTAAAGAGACCCACTAAATCCCTTGATTGCCTATTTTCGGGGGATTTATTTGCAGCAGGATGTCTTTGGGGTTTCAGAAGGAGATCGGGAGAGAGAGTGAGAGAGAGAGAGAGAGAGAGAGAGAGAGAGAGAGAGAGAGAGAGAGAGAGAGAGAGAGAGAGAGAGAGACAGAGAGAGAGAGAGAGAGAGGGAGCGGCAAGAAAGATTGGAATTGGAAAGATAGGGAGAAACATGGTGGGGGTGAAAGGGATGAGGAGAGGGAAGGGAGGGGAGGGAGAGAGGGAGAGGTGGGAGAGGGAAAGGGGTATAGAAGAACGAAGAATAGAATATGGAGTAAGAGAGAGAGAGAGAGAGAGAGAGAGAGAGAGAGAGAGAGAGAGAGAGAGAGAGAGAGAGAGAGAGAGAGAGAGAGAGAGAGAGAGAGAGAGTGAGAGAGAGAGAGTGAGA
>NC_091549.1:12254576-12257076 GCF_042767895.1 Penaeus vannamei
GGTCGGCGGTCACCGGGGAGCGCTGTGCCCGGCGAGGACTGCTTTGAATGTCGGGTTTCGGGAGGAACAAGGGCGGGAAAACGCAGCCCCGACGCTGATGAACTGCCGGCTCGTCCGCTCTCTCTCTCTCTCTCTCGCTGTCTCTCGGTCTCTTTCGCTGCTTTTGTTTCTGTGTTTCTCTCTCTTTCATAGTTTCTGTTTGTTTCTGTCTCTCTGCCTGTCTCTCGCTGTCTGCCTCTCTCTCTCTCTCTCTCTCTCTCTCTCTCTCTCTCTCTCTCTCTCTCTCTCTCTCTCTCTCTCTCTCTCTCTCTCTCTCTCTCTCTCTCTCTCTCTCTCTCTCTCTCTCTCCCTCTATCTCCCTCTCTCTGCCTCTCTCTGCCTCTCTCTGCCTCTCTCTGCCTCTCTCTCCCTCTCTCCCTCTCTCTCCCTCTCCCTCTCTCCTATCCCATCCCTCTATCATTTCTCCCCTCCCCCTTCTCTCAAAACTAAGGAAAAAAAAAAATAAAATAAAAATAAAAACAGACCGAATTTCTTCCCAGGATCCCGACCACCTCCGGCGCCGGCAGATAAAACCCGAGCATTTTTCCGATCATAGTGAATCGTAAAAAGGTCAAGTCAAACCAAAGCAATCCAAGCCAAGCTAAATCAAACCAAGGCAATCCAAGCTAAACCAGGGCAGGCCAAGCCAAGGCAAGGTAAGCCAAGCAAAGGCAAATTAAGGCAAGGCAAGGCAAGCCAAAATGAAGCCAAATCAGGTGAAACCAAGCCAAGTTAAGATAAACCAAGTCAAACCAAGTCAAGCCAAACCAGACCAAGTCAAGCCGAACCATGCCAAGTCAAGCCAAACCAATCCAAACCAAACCCAGTCAACCCAAACCAAACTAAGTCAACCCAAACCAAACCAAGTCAACCCAAACCAAACCAAGTCAACCCAAACCAAACCAAGTCAACCCAAACCAAGCCAAGTCAACCCCATCCGCCGCTAACTCGAAGATAAAAATAAATCTCAAGCTAATGTGTACATACGAGTATATACACACCCTGTGGGATGTTCTCCGGCCGCTCTCCCTTAAAGGAGATTAATTAGAACTTCAAAGTCCGAACTTGTATTTTGAGAGAGAAAAAAAGAAAGAAAAAAATGAGAAAAAAAGAAAAAAAGAAGAAAAAAAAAGAGGAATCAGAAAGAAAAAAAGAGAAAAAAGAAAGAAGAAAAAAAGAAAAAAAGAAAAGAAAGAAGAAAAAAAAGAGAAAAAAAAGAAAAGAAGAAAAAAAGGAATAAGAAAGAGAAAAAAAGAAAAAAACGATATATAAAACCTCAAGGAAAATTTTCTTAGCGGATTATTTCCCTCTTCCAATCTCGCTGTTTGCTAGAGATACATCGGGAGGTTTACCCACAGCCGAGCCTGCTGCGGAGGGTCGGTGGGCCGGGCGTGCGAGAGCAAGAGGAAGGCTGGAATTAGGGAAAAAATAGATAAATAATAATAATAATGTAGTGAGCGAGAGCAAGAGGAAGGCTGGAATTAGGGAAAAAATAAATGAAAAAAAACAATAATGTAGTGAATTAGGGAAAAAATAGATAAATAATAATAATAATGTAGTGAGCGAGAGCAAGAGGAAGGTTGGAATTAGGGAAAAAAAGAATAAAAAATAATAATAATAATGTAGTGAGCGACAGCAAGGGGAAGGTTGGAATTAGGGAAAAAAAGAATAAATAATAATAATAGTGTGGTGAGCGAGAGCAAGAGGAAGGCTGGAATTAGGGAAAAAAAGAATAAATAATAATAATAGTGTGGTGAGCGAGAGCAAGAGGGAGGTTGGAATTAGGGAAAAACTAAATAAATAATAATAACAATGTGGTGAGCGAGAGCAAGAGGAAGGTTGGAATTAAGGAAAAAAATGAAAAAAAAAATGTGGTGAGCGAGAGCAAGAGGAAGGTTGGAATTAGGGAAAAAAATAATAAAAAATAATAATAATAGTGTGGTGAGCGAGAGCAAGAGGAAGGTTGGAATTAGGGAAAAATAAATAAATAATAATAATAATAGTGTGGTGAACGAGAGCAAGAGGAAGGTTGGAATTAGGGAAAAATAAATAAATAAATAATAATAATAGTGTGGTGAGCGAGAGCAAGAGGAAGGTTGGAATTAGGGGAAAATAAATAAATAATAATAATAATAGTGTGGTGAGCGAGAGCAAGAGGAAGGTTGGAATTAGGGAAAAATAAATAAATAATAATAATAATAGTGTGGTGAACGAGAGCAAGAGGAAGGTTGGAATTAGGGGAAAAAAATAAATAATAATAATAGTGTGGTGAGCGAGAGCAAGAGGAAGGTTGGAATTAAGGAAAAATAAATAAATAATAATAATAGTGTGGTGAGCGAGAGCAAGAGGAAGGTTGGAATTAGGGGAAAAATAAATAATAATAATAATAGTGTGGTGAGCGAGAGCAAGAGGAAGGTTGGAATTAGGGGAAAAATAAATAAATAATAATAATAGTGTGGTG
>NC_091549.1:12262076-12264576 GCF_042767895.1 Penaeus vannamei
GGGGGAGGGAGGAAGGGAAACTGGGGGAGAGGGAAGAACGAGACTGGGGGAAAGGGAGGAAGAACGAGACTGGGGGAGGGAGGAAGGGAGACTGGGGGGAAAGGGAGGAAGAACGAGACTGGGAGAGAGGGAGGAAGGGAGACTGGGGGGGAGGGAGGAAGGGAAACTGGGGAGGGAAGAACGAGACTGGGGGAAAGGGAGGAAGAACGAGACTGGGGGAGGGAGGAAGGGAGACTGGGGGAAAGGGAGGAAGAACAGAGACTGGGAGAGAGGGAGGAAGGGAGACTGGGGGGGGGAGGGAGGAAGGGAAACTGGGGAGAGGGAAGAACGAGACTGGGGAAAGGGAGGAAGAACGAGACTGGGAGAGAGGGAGGAAGGGAGACTGGGGGGGAAAGGGAGGAAGAACGAGACTGGGAGAGAGGGAGGAAGGGAGACTGGGGGGAGGGAGGAAGGGAAACTGGGGGAGAGGGAAGAACGAGACTGGGGGAAAGGGAGGAAGAACGAGACTGGGAGAGAGGGAGGAAGGGAGACTGGGGGGAGGGAGGAAGGGAAACTGGGGAGAGGGAAGAACGAGACTGGGGGAAAGGGAGGAAGAACGAGACTGGGGGGAGGAGGAAGGGAGACTGGGGGGGAAAGGGAGGAAGAACGAGACTGGGAGAGAGGGAGGAAGGGAGACTGGGGAGAGGGAGGAAGGGAGACTGGGGGGGAGGAAGGGGAGACTGGGGGAAAGGGAGGAAGAACGAGACTGGGAGAGAGGGAGGAAGGGAGACTGGGGGGGAGGAAGGGAGATTGGGGGAGGGGAGGAAGGCAGACTGGGGGGAGGAAGGGAGACTGGGGGAGGGAGGAAGGGAGACTGGGGAGGGGGAGGAAGGGAGACTGGGGGAGAGGGAGGAAGGGAGACTGGGGAGAGGGAGGAAGGGAGGAAGAACGAGACTGGGGGAGAGGGAGGAAGGGAGACTGGGGGAGAGGCAGGAAGGGAGACTGGGGAGAGGGAGGAAGAACGAGACTGGGGGAGGAGGGAGGAAGGGAGACTGGGGGGGAAGGAGGAAGGGAAACTGGGGGAGAGGGAGGAAGGGAGACTGGGGGAGAGGGAGGAAGGGAGACTGGGGGAGAGGGAGGAAGGAAAATTGGGGGAGGGGAGGAAGGGAGACTGGGGGAGAGGGAGGAAGGGAGACTGGGGGAGAGGGAGGAAGGAAAATTGGGGGAGGGGGAGGAAGGGAGACTGGGGGAGGGGGAGGAAGGGAGACTGGGGGAGGGGAGGAAGGGAGACTGGGGGAGGGGGAGGAAGGGAGACTGGGGGAGGGGGAGGAAGGGGAGACTGGGGGAGGGGGAGGAAGGGAGACTGGGGGAGGGGAGGAAGGGAGACTGGGGGAGAGGGAGGAAGGGAGACTGGGGGAGGGTGGAAGGGAGACTGGGGGGAGGGAGGAAGGGGGAGAGGGAGGAAGGGAGACTGGGGGAGAGGGAGGAAGGGAGACTGGGGGAGGGGGAGGAAGGGAGACTGGGGAGAGGGAGGAAGGGAGACTGGGGAGGGGGAGGAAGGGGAGACTGGGGGAGGAAGGGAGACTGGGACTGGGAGGGGGAGGAAGGGAGACTGGGGGAGGGGAGGAAGGGAGACTGGGGGAGGGGAGGAAGGGAGACTGAGGGGGAGTGAGGAAGGGAGACTGGGGGAGGGGAGGAAGGGAGACTGGGGGAGGGGAGAAGGGAGACTGTAAAGGAGGAAGGGAGGAAGGGGAACTACGGGGGATGAGGGTGAGGAATGGAGGAGGAAGGGAGACAGGGAAGAGATAAAGGAAGGGAAAGCGGAAGAGAGGAAGAGAGACTGGAAAAGAAGAAGGGAGAATGGAAGAGAAGAATGAAGACTGAAAAGGGAGAGAAATTTAGACTGGAAGACAGAGAGGAAGAGAGACTGGGAAAGAGGGAGGAAACAGGAGGGACGATGGGGAGGATAAGGGAGAGAGAGACTGGGGAAGCGAGGAAGGGTTCTTGGCAGCTTAGCTAGCAGAGGACAAGTGAACAAAGGGGCTGGCTGCGAAAGAGGAATTAAAGAGGAAAGTTGATGATTTGGGGAAGACGAGGAAGGTTGTTGTTCCGGACTCTTAAGGACTCTTAGGGTGCTCTTAAGATCCTTCCTTCCTGCTGTCTCCTTCTTTTTTTTCTCCCACGCCATCACTCCTCCCTTCCCTCCCATCCACTCCCAGCCCTTCGAACCTCACACCCAACCTCCCACTCCCCACCCACCCTTCTCCACAACCAATCCCCACCCACCTCCACACCAACCTCCACCCCACCCCACCCTTCACCCCATCCACCTCCTCCCCACCCACCTCCAACCTACCAAACCACTCCCTAGCCAACCTCCCAATTCCCAGCCCACCCACCACACCTCACACAACACCAAACCCCCCCTTAAAAAAGTACACACACACCACACCAAAACCAACCCCAACCCCTAAAAAAAGGAAAAAAACAACACTAAAACCAACCCCTCCCCCTTAAAAAA
>NC_091549.1:12269576-12274576 GCF_042767895.1 Penaeus vannamei
TCTCTCTCTCTCTCTCTCTCTCTCTCTCTCTCTCTCTCTCTCTCTCTCTCTCTCTCAGACTCTCTCTCTCTCTCTCTCTCTCTCTCTCTCTCTCTCTCTCTCTCTCTATCTCTCTCTCTCTCTCTCTCTCTCTCTCTCTCTCTCTCTCCTTTCCGCCTCGCTTCCCCTTCTCTTTCTCTCCTCCTTTCCCCTTGCACAGTTTCTTTCTTCTCTCCTCCCTTCCCTCTCCATTTCCCTTGGCTCGCCTTCCCTCTCTCTTCCCCTCTCCTCTTCTTCTTTCATCTTCTCTCCTCTCCTCTCTTTCCCTCCCCTCTCCTCTCCTTCTCTTCTCTCCTCTCCTCTCTTCTCCTCTACTTCCCTCTTCTTCTCTCCTCTCCTCTCCTCTTCTCTTCTCCTTTCCTCTCCTCCTCACCTCTCCATACGTATTCGGTACCTGCTCTCCTTCCAGCATCATACTATCATTACAGAGGGATAGGGGAAAACGAAAAAATAGGAGAGAGGGAAGGGAAAGTAGGCAGGTAGGGAGGGAGAGAGAGAGGGAAGTTAGGGAAGGGAGGGAGGAAGGGAGGGAGGGAGGGAGGGAGGGAGGGAGGGAGGAGGAGGGAGGGAGAGGAGAGAGAGAGGAGAGAGAGAGAGAGAGAGAGAGAGAGAGAGAGAGAGAGAGAGAGAGAGAGAGAGAGAGGGAGAGTAAGAGAGAGAGAGAGAGAGAGAGAGAGAGAGAAAGACAGACAGAAAGACAGAAAGACAGAAAGACAGAGAGACGGAAAGACAGACAGACAGACAGATTAGGAAACGAAAAAATTAATCATATTTGGCCCGCCATTTAACATTCGCGCATAATGAAGTAAACCCAAGTACCCTTAACTGGCGACAAGTGAGAGAAGGCAATTCTAACCTAACCAGAGGGAGAGTTGCTATAACAACATTGAACCGAAAATTGTCTTTGGATAAACCGAACTTTTTTTTTCTTGGATAATTGTCGTTTTCTTTTTTTCTTAACACTGTTTTATTCTGGTACTAGAGAGAGAGAGATAGAGAGAGAGAGAGAGAGAGAGAGAGAGAGAGAGAGAGAGAGAGAGAGAGACAGCGAGAGAGAGAGAGAGAGAGAGAGAGAGAGAGAGAGAGAGACAGACAGACAGACAGACAGACAGACAGACAGAGAGAGTTATACAGTTTACTAACACAAATATAACAAAAAAATAGTATTCCCGTATAAAAAGAAAATAAATAAAGAAAAAAATTATCTAACGAACGTAATTTCCTTTATTTGTTTTGCTCAGATTCATTTTTTTCATAACGTAACGAACTCACCAAGTCTTTTTATATATAAATTTAATAAAGGCATAATCTACATTCACGCACCAACGCTTCTGGATGTGCAGGTGAAATTTTCATTTAATCTCATTAATAATTAATAAAGGTGAAATCTTTGTTCACTAATTAACGCTTCTCCTGTAGAGAAGAAATGAATTAAAATTAGTAGGCCTATATTCACAATGCAAGAGACGAATTTAACCGGTTTCTAAATATACATTATGCATCTATTCATCTATGTATCCATAATCTATTCCATATTCCTATTCATCTAATTAATTTTATGAATGAACTTTTACTATTTAAAGATTCTAGAACAAAGGACACTTTTCCCATGTGAATTACGGCAAAATATATTATCTATTCCAAATAAGGTTAAGAAAAGGAAGACTGGAAAAAAATATATGTTTTCAACTCTCGTATACGACTCTACGTGTCTCTTGTATGATTATTTTTATTCAGTTTAATACTCCTTTGTGGGGATAATAAGCTTCTCCGTTCTTTTTTTTTTAATGACTTCCGGTTGGATCTGTTTGTTGTTGTTATTATCACAGTTTGTTATTGGCGTAAGGTTAATGGTATTAATAGGTCTCTTTCCTTCCATCTCTTTCTTTATTTCTTTCTCTTTCTCTTTCTTTATTTCTTTCTCTTTCTCTTTCTTTATTTCTCTCTCTCTCTCTCTCTCTCTCTCTCTCTCTCTCTTTCTCTCTCTCTCTCTCTCTCTCTCTCTCTCTCTCTCTCTCTCTCTCTCCTCTGTCTCTCTTCCTGTCTCTCTCTTCTTGTCTCTCTCTTCCTGTCTCCTTCCCTTCCTCCCTCCCTCTCTCTCCCTCCCTCTCTCTCTCCCTCCCTCTCTCCCTCCTTCCCTCCCTCACTCTCCATTCCTATCTCTCTCTTCCTATTTATTTTAGGGATATAATTATTACTCCCATCCATCTCCGTCCCCCCTCCTCTCTCTCTCTCCCCCTTCTCCCCCTCTCCTCCTCCTCCTCATCCACTTCCTGCAGTCTCCTCCCCCCCCCCCCCCACCCCGGGTTCCCTAGTCCATTAACTTTACGTAGGCCTACACATATATTTAATGCCTACTGCTACCGTCCCTTCAATACACATCCCAACACGCCCTCTATTATCCCTCGGAGGGTAATCCTTGGGCGCCTTGTCTTGTGAGGGGAGCCTTGAGGGTTGTCTCTCGAGGCTCTTCTCCCCTCTCTCTCTCTCGCGGCTGTTTCCTCTTCCCTCTTTCCCTCTCTGCTGTCTGTTCTCTCTCTCTTATCCTCTCTCTTCTCGTCTCTCCCCAATCTGTTCTCTTGACTCTTCTCTCTTATTTTCTCTTTCTTCTTCTCTCTACTATCTATTCTCTTGGCCCTTCTCTCCTCTTTCTTCTCTCTACTATCTAGTCTCTTTAATCTGGTTTTTGTTTTCTTCTTCCCCTCTTCTCTCTTCCTATCTTCAATTTCCATCTACCCTTCTCTTGGTCCCACAGCTCTCTCCTTTCACTATATATTTTTCTTTCTCTCCTTTTCCTTTGCTTCCTTTCGCTGTATCTCGGTTTCATTTTCTTTCTTTCCGTGTCCTTTTCATCTTTGGCTATTATGCATCTCTCTCTGTGTCTGTCTCTGTCTCTCTATCTCTATCTCTGTCTCTGTGTGTGTCTCTCTCTGTCTCTTTGTCTCTGTCTCTGTCTCTGTCTCTGCTTCCCTTTTTTTTCTCTCTCTCCGTCTCTCTGTCTCTGCCTCTCTCTTTTTCTCTCTCTCTCTCGCCGTCTCTCTCTGTCTCTGCCTCTCTCTTTCTCTCTCTCTCTATCTCTCTCTCTCTCTCTCTCTCTCTCTCTCTCTCTATATATATATATATATATATATATATATATATATATATATATATATATATACACACACACACTTTTCCCTCCCTCATCCTCCCCACCCCCATCCCTCCCTCTCTTCCTCCTCCTCTCTCTCTATCCTTCTCTTTCTCTCCACTTCCTCCCCTTTAACCTCTCCGACTCTCCCTAAATTCTTTCAAGGACCCTTTTAGTGAACTTTCGTGAACCATTTCCCAAAACACGAGCCGGAGTTTTCTGTTTTTCTGTTCTGATTGCTCTTGCTTGTCCAACGACGCCGCACGCAGAGCCACCACGCGCGCTCGCCATATAAGGTCGTAGAGAGGGAGGAATGGGAAGGAGGGAGGATGGGAGGGGGGAGGATGGGAGGATGAGGGCGAGGAGGAGAAGGAGGAGGGGGAGGAGGAGGAGGAGGAGGAGGAGCAATGGAGGAAGGGAGGCTGGGAGGGAGGGAGAGGAGGAGGAGGGCTAGGAGGAGGAGCAAGGGAGGGACGGGGAGGAGGAGGAGGAGGGCGAGGAGGAGGAGGGTGAGGAGGAAGGAGGATAAGGGGGAGGTGAGGAGGATGGGAGGGTGAGGGGGAGAAGGAAAAGGAGGGTGAGGAGGGGGGAAGAAGGAGGAGGGTGAGTATTAGGAGGAGGGGGAGGAAGGAGGAGAGGAGGAGAGGAGGAGGGTGAGGGTGCCGGATTGAGGGGAGGAGGATAAGGGTGAAAGGAGGAGAGGGAGGATGGGAAGGTAATGGTAAGGCAGGGAGGGGAGGAGGGTGAGGCTGAGGGAGGGTGGGAAGAAGGGAGGTAGGGATGTTAGAAAAAAATCTCATAAGAAATAAGTCAAAATAAAGCAAGGAAAGAGTCAAAATCTAAAGAAAGAAAGAAAAATAAAGAGGACAGAAGATAAAGAATGAAGAAGAGAAAAAGGAAAAAAGACAAAAACCAAAGAAGAACAAAAGAACGAACTCCATAATGAGGGAAAAAAGCAGACGGAAAAATAGAGAAAAAGAACAAACAAAAACAAAAGAACAGCGAATTACGAAAAAAAGGAAAATAAACAACAAGAACGCAATCAAAAGCAAGACAGCGAAAGAAAGGGGATGAAGAAAGAAATAACAAAAAACAAAGAGAAGGAAGAGGCCAAGAGAACGCAAACAAGAGCGAGGCAGCGAAAGAAAGGGAATTGAGAGAGTAATAACAATAAAGAGGAGTAGGAAGAGGTCAAGAGAAGAGCCCTCAAGTCACGCTGTAGGACATGAGAGTGACGTCAGAGATCCCACGTAGCCTGCGTGAAGGAGGAGGAGAGACGGAAGCGGAGATAAAAGCTATAAAAAGGATGGGAAGAAGAAGATGAAGATGGGGAAGAAAAGGAAGAGGGGGAAGAGAAGGAAAATGAGGAGGAGGAGAAGGAAAAGATGGAGAGGAAAAAGAGGAAAAAGAAAAAGAAGAATGAGGAGAAGATGAAGACGAAGAAGAAGAAAAGGAAGAATGAGAAAGAGAGGAGGAGAAAAAGAGGAAAAAGATAAAAAAGGATGATGAGAAAAAAAGGAAAAGACAAAAGGAAAGAAAGAAGCAATGGCGATCCAGAAATACCTTTTATCGTGCAAGGAAAACAAATCCTTTACTTTATTTCTCACTCATGTTCATGTCTTTAATTTATTTAATTTCGTCTTTTGGCAAAAAAAAAAAAAAAAAAAAAAAAAAAAAATATATATATATATATATATATATATATATATATATATATATATATATATATATATATATATATGTATGCATAAATTACATGAGAAGTAACTATCTCGACATCCGTCCTCTGATTAATTTTCCCCATAAACAAATTAAAACAAAAAAATAACAA
>NC_091549.1:12282076-12284576 GCF_042767895.1 Penaeus vannamei
GATAATTCCATAACCATCACCAGCATCACCCACGGAACAATAATAACAATAATAACAATAGCAACCAACGATAACAAATAACACAGCCTTTAACCACCTCATTATCCCTTTCAACTCGAAACTACCTGTTCTATTTTTCCTACTAGTTCCCGAAGCGAAGCCAATGTTAAATAGCTCTGCCCAGTAAATTGCATTAGGAACTTCCCTGCAACTGCCAAAATGTATCTTTGTTATATTAAGTTATCCATTGCCGCATAATATCGCCAATGCTTATATACATATGCTTATATACTTGTATGATTACAGTTATATGCTTGTATATAGATACTGTGTTGTTGGGATGTAGGTCTATGTATGGGTAGTCATCATATTGTTCTTGAAGTTCCAGTAATGGTTAAATAATGATGAGGACGAGGATGATGATGATGATGATGAAGATTATGATGATGATGATGATGACAATGATGATGATAGTGATAATGATGATGATGATGATGATGATGATGATGATGATGATGATGATGATGATGATGATGATGATGATGATGATGAAGATGATGAGGAGGAGGACGATGATGATGATGATGATGACGAGGAGGAGGAAGATAATGATGATGATGAGGAGGATAATGTTAATGATAATGATAGTGATGATAGCAGTATGATGATAAGAATATGAACAATAACAATAATAATAAAATAATGATAATGATGTTAATAATTATAAAAATAATGAAAATCATAAAAGAAAAAAATAATACAAGAATGTCTATAGGAATAAAATTAGATTATATGAAAATAAATTATAAAATTAAATGCAAGAAAACAAAATCAAATCAAATCAAATCAAACGCACTAAAGGTAATAAAAATAATAAGCTAATAAATTAATCTTCACGACGTCTAACCTATAACTACGAAAAATGTCGAAAAAAAATCTGTCTAATCATTTATTTAAAATAATCACATGAAAGCCTTCTACGATTTGCGACCACTATATACCGTATTTACCCTAACGTAGAGCGGCATAAAACACCCTTCTACGTGTCTTAATATTATAGGTCTACATCTACGGTTAGCATTAGTGGCGAGGAAATCAAATAAAATATAAGCACGTGGTCCCTTGGACGCCCGAAAAAAGCCGCTTCTGTGATTGGTATAATAAAGATTTTTCCACTGCGGTATGTTTTTTTTTTTTTTTTTGTCTTTTTTTTATTTCGTTTTCTTCTTCCGAATGTTTTTCTTTTTCTCCTTCATCATCAGCTCCGTAATTACCTCCATCTGCACCTCCTCTTCTTCCTCCTCCACCTCTTCCTCTTCTTCCTCCTCCTCCTCCTCCTCCTCCTCCTCCTCCTCTTCCTCCTCCACCTCCACCTCCTCCACCTCCTTCGTCAATGAAATCCTCAACACTACCCTCTGCCGTATGTTTTGATAATACTCACTGACACTCCTATTATTTCGATTTTCTGCTCATCGAGGTGACGGGAAAAGGGGTAGTTATTGTGGGGAAAAAGTGGTTAACGTCCATAAAAGAAATTAATTTGACCGTATCTGTTGTTAAATGGGAACCAAGGCGATAAACCAGAGATGCTACAATGCCACTAACCGAGAGAGAGAGAGAGAGAGAGAGAGAGAGAGAGAGAGAGAGAGAGAGAGAGAGAGAGAGAGAGAGAGAGAGAGAGAGAGAGAGAGAGAGAGAGAGAGAGAGAGAGAGAGAGAGAGGGGGGGGGTAGGGAGCGAGACTTTTCCAAGCGTTTATTTAGTAGACTTCGTTAAGGTCTATTGCCTATTATGCTTTTTATGAGTTTTTTCAAGAGATTTCTTTTTCTTTCTATAGGTAAGGTAATAGACCATTTAGAGAATGACATCAAGATTTCTCAAGTAGATGCATATATCGATAACACGGAAAGATTACGAGAAAATAATGTAAATAAAAACATCACCTTACACTACATACCAACGAACACGCTGCTGATCCACTAGACAACAAAAACAACCAAGAAAGAAACACCAAGAGCGACAATAAAATAGAATAACAAAGAATAACAAAGAACAATTTCCTCCTGCAGAAGGACCTCCTACCTACCTCCTGTCAACCAGTCGAGGTCCAGCGACTCCTCCCAGCCCGCGGAGCCCCCCGACCCGAGATTCCCGGAGTCGAGTCCTTCCCGCCCCGGAGCCGAGCCGACAGGGCCGAACTCCAGCATGGCGAAGGGCGTGAGGGCGGGGGTAGAGGGGATCAGGTCACACCGCTCGCGCCCACAAATTACTAGTAATGGTGATTGGTTCTTTGAGCTGCGGCGATCTCCGGGGATAACGAGCCCAGTTCACTTTCTTTTTAGATTTTTTTTTCTCTCTCTAAATATATCCTCTTATCTGAACCACGAAAGTAAACGCGATAATAAATCTAAAAAAAGAACTGCGTTATCTACGTGCGAGGCATGAGTGGGAGCTGCTCTATGTCAGATGACGGCTGAGATATCCGTCATAAAGTATGCACA
>NC_091549.1:12309576-12322238 GCF_042767895.1 Penaeus vannamei
TATGCATTAATACATATATTATGTATGTATATATATGCATTAATACATATATTATGTATATATATATATATATATATATATATATATATATATATATATATATATAATGTATGCATGCATATGTGTCTATATATTTCTTCTGATATTGTCTCTTTCTTTGCATCTTGTACACTGTGTTGTCATTGTCTATGGTTATATACTTATGTATAAGCACAAATATATTTGTTGTGTATATTAATACATGATAATATATATGCAAATATATATGTAGATATACATATACATATATATGCATATATATATATATATATATATATATATATATATATATATATATATATATGCATATATATATATATATATATATATATATATATATATATGTGTGTGTGTGTGTGTGTGTGTGTGTGTGTGTGTGTGTGTGTGTGTGTGTGTGTGTGTGTATGTATGTATGTATGAATGTATAAGACTATTCATATGAATTATCTGGTTTATATTAGATATATTTTATATACTATATATTTACTGATATATATATTGCACACACGCACAACACGTGCAGTTTAATCATTCTTTGCAACTCGATTCTCATCAGATCGCCCAGCCCCGCTCTCTCCCGCTGAGGAAGTCACTCAGACCCAAACCAACAGCATTTTCCATTCCCGGCGGCGCGACCCCCATCAATTTCCCTTATGACCCGCGACATCTTCGAAATACGGCAAACGCGCAATATTCCGGGTATTTGCTAACGATTGCACACCCATTAAGTCCAATTTAGTAAGTGTCCAAGCCTCGTTTTCCCTTTAATCAGCAGCATAATGATCCGAGCGGAGGGTGGCCAGGAAGGCGTGTAAAATCTACGGTTAATGTTGGCCATTTTTAAAGTACCAGCCACGCCAAGCAGGTTGTGTAGCGTGTTGCCTCTGCGGTGTCGCTTATTAGAGATCCCTTTAGTATTACATAATAATGTTTATAGTAATCTTTTTTCGATAAACAGGGCGCTGTGATATGAGGACCTTGCGTGATTGATTCAGCCGCTCTGATGTCCATTTTTATTATTTTCCGGACTTTGATATGCAGCTGCGGGAAGTTTAGAACCAGAACTTGTAACCGAGTTTAACCAGAGGGAGTTTGAAACTAAATTGCTAAAGATCTACATTGCTCTATCTAGTTTTTCATAAGGCAGAGAGTCCAAGGGATTAAATCGATCGAAACGCCAGTTGTGTTTACTAGCAACGTGATCTCCAAGCTATGCACAGCCGTTCTCTAATCTCATCGTCTACTTTACTTAGTGATAACCATGACTGAAAACACGAAGAAAATGGAAAAGATATCGACCTATTTAAGATTAAGGTAAAGTACACTATTGCGAATAAAATGAGACCTTACGAATAAGAAAAATGACGGCAATAATGCGAAACAACAAGAGTACCACCAACCCCGGTGCAACAAAGGAACATCAGAGACACAAAAGCACTTACCTATAGTATGAGGTCGTCCTTTTAGGAAAATGGGTGGAAACCTCATATTAGCAACTGTTATCTCGTAATTGCAACAGTGTACCCAAGAACGGCCGAGGAGTGAACGCGAGCAGGAGAAAACGCGAGGTCAAGTACTGTGGCTGTTGTTTTCTTGCTCTGACATAAGAAAAAAGTGTTCCATTTTCTTACGGCGGGGTGGAGCGACGTGGCGTGGCCGCGTCTGACATGCCTGGTAATTATAGTGTTGGAATATGATGTTCTGGGGGACGCGACCTCTGACCTAGCTTCAGTCTGGGGCTATATATTTCAGTCCCGACCTTGAGAAGACGTCCTGATCACAAACAAACAACAAACACGTCGTTCTTTTTTTATACACAACTGATTTGCATATCCTTCCTCTGGTACAATTCCGTTCACGTAATCACACGGTTCACACAACACTGTCTCGTCACTTTTCACGATACACTGTTGGTGGTTCCACTGTTCACAGGACACTGACACTCTTTCGAGCCGAACTGCATTCCTCCGGCTTCTGAGAATAACAAAGACTACTTTATCACGCCATAAATACGGCAATCAATGCTCACCGAATTTCTCTGGACTCTCGCTTCATATTCCTACGTTGCGTTATGTTGTATATATTGTGTATATATTGTATGCATGTGTGTATTTGTATATATGTATATATTGTATGTATGTGTATATATTGTATGTGTGTGTATATGTATGTATGTGTATATATTGTATGTATGTGTATATATTGTATGTATGTGTATATATTGTATGTATATATATATATATATTGTATGTATGTGTATATATTGTATGTATGTGTATATATTGTATGTTTGTGTATATATTGTATGTTTTGTATATATTGTATGTATGTGTATATATTGTATGTATGTGTATATATTGTATGTATGTGTATATATTGTATGTATGTGTATATATTTATGTATGTGTATATATTGTATGTATGTGTATATATTTATGTATGTGTATATATTGTATGTATGTGTATATATTGTATGTATGTGTATATATTGTATGTATGTGTATATATTGTATGTATGTGTATATATTGTATGTATGTGTATATATTGTATGTATGTGTATATATTGTATGTATGTGTATATTGTATGTATGTATATATATTGTATGTATGTGTATATATTGTATGTATGTGTATATATTGTATGTATGTGTATATATTGTATGTATGTGTTATGTTGTATATATTGTTTGTATGTGTATATATTGTATGTATGTGTATATATTATATGTATGTGTATATATTGTATGTATGTGTATATATTGTATGTATGTGTTTTGTTGTATATATTGTGTATATATTGTATGTATGTGTATATATTGTATATATGTGTATATATTGTATATATGTGTATATATTGTATATGTGTATATATTGTATATATGTGTATATATTGTATATGTGTATATATTGTATATATGTGTATATATTGTATATATGTGTATATATTGTATATGTGTATATATTGTATATATTGTATATATGTGTATATATTGTATGTATGTGTATATATTGTATGTATGTATATTTATTGTATGTATGTATGTTTATTGTATGTATGTATGTTTATTGTATGAATGTGTACATATTGTATGTATGTATATATATTGTATGTATGTATATATATATATATATATATATATATATATATATATATATATATATATATATATATGGATATGTATAGAATTTAGACAAGTGTTTACAATTGTTTTTGATAGTACATTTCAACTAAATATTTAGTGAGACAATTTGCGCGTTGGGTATTGCAACCGATGCTTGGTTTTTGCATTTCCATTGCCCAAGAATACTACACCGAGAACAACTAAATTAAGAGAGAAAAAAGATTCCCTAATCGTCCTTAGCATTATCATTACGCTCCTCGCCCGAGTCTCCCAGGAAAGTACCCTCAGCGAAACGAGCGGATTTTGCTAAATGTTAGCGGATCCTTTTTACACCGAATGGGATTTCCGCTAATGCTAGCGGGATACGGCGGGCCATAATGGAATAGGTTTCTCTTGTAAATATGTTTTTTTTCGCTTTTGGAGTTTTTTTTTTGTTGTTGTTTTGGTATAGAGGTTATCAGCGGAGTGTTGGCTATTTTAGCTGTTGGTTTTAGCTGCAGTTTGTGAATAGAAAGGTTTGATGTATTGATTAGGAAGATTTAGAAAAAAAAGAAAGATTATCATACTCATTTGATTAGGAAGTTAACAAAAATAGATTATTATATTAATTTTCATATAATATAACTGCAGTAAGTTTCAACCAAAATGATCAGAATAATAGATCTCTAAAACGCTAAACAGACACACACAACTAAAAAAACACCAAGAGACAAAACAATAAAACGTTTAAAAAACAATCAAACAAAAACACGAAACAAACAGTTAAAACTCTTTAACAGCATGACTTCACACAACCGATCGACCAAAACATAACAGCATTTTCTCGAGGATTAGAACTAAAACAAAACAAAAAAAAACCAGCGAAACCGAGACGAAAGACGAGCAAAAACCGACCCTATGACAAACACGCAGCTATGGGGGACTCGCAACGCATTTTCCATCCGCCGATTCGTGTAGTAGTCGCAGCGGCCGGGCTCTCGCGACTACACTGAGGGGGCTTCTCGGCGCTTGGGTGAGGGGCTTCCTCGGCCGGTGATTATGGGAGAGCGATGGGTGAGAGGGGGAATTGCGAGAGGGAGAAGGGAGAGGGATAGGGTGGGGAGGGGGATGAGAGGGATAGGATGGGGAAGGGAGAGGGGAGAGAGAGGGAGAAGGTGGGGAAGGGTAAGAGAGGGAAGGGGGGAGGAGGTGGGGATGAGAGGGGGAAGGGAGAGGGGTAGGGTGGGGAGGGGTAGGAGGAGGAAGGGAGAGGGATAGGGTGGGGAGGGGTAGGAGGGGGAGAGGGATAGGGTGGGGAATTGCAAGAGGGGGAAGGGAGAGGGATAGAGGAATAGGGTGGGGAAGGATAAGAGGGGGAAGGGGGTGAAGGGGTAGGGGAGAGAGAGGGAGAAGGTGGAGGAGAGAGGGGGAGGTGGGAGATAGGGGGAAGGGCGGGAGTGGGGAGAGGGGGTGGGCGAGAGAAAAAGAAAGAAACCGTAAAAAACACCCAAGCCAAACACACACAAAAACGCGCATAAAAACTTTCCCACAAGACGAAAAGGTCAACAGGCAACGAGGTCATGCACACTACATTCTCCCCGTCACGTCCTTCGCAAGGTCACCGCAGTGTTCCCCGCGCCAGCAGACAAGACGTCCCGAGCTGTTGTCTGGCTTCGAGACACCCTCTCCCTCCCTCCCCCCTTTCCCCTCTTCCCTCCCTCCCCCCTTTCCCCTCTTCCCTCCCTCCCTCTCCCCTTCCCCATCCCCCCTCCCTCCCCCCTCACTCCCTCTACCCTTCCCCCTTCCCTCCTACCCTTCCCCCTCTCCCCTCCCCCCTTCCCCCTCTCCCCTCCCTCCTCTCCCCTTCCCCCCTCCCTGCTCTCCCCATCTTCCTCCCTTTCCCTCTCCCCTCTCTTCCCTCCCTCCCCCCTTCCCCCCTTCCCTCCTTCCACCTCTTCCCTCCTTCCTATCTCCTTCCCCCTCTTCCCCTCCTCCTCTCCCCTTACCCTTCCTTCCGCCTTCCTCTCCCCCCTTCCCCTCTTCCCCCCATCCTCTCCCCTCGCCCAGACAGTTGTCTAGTTGGCTCGACTGCAACACATGGTGGGAGCGGGGAGGGGGGGGTAAGAGAGAGGGGGGTTTAGTGGGGGTGAGAAAGGATGCGAGGGGTTGATGGGGAGAAGAGGGGGAAGAGGGGAGGATTAAGGGAGGGAGTGGTGTTGGTGGATGCTGGGGGGGGGGGGGGGAGGTAAAAGAACATGAGAGGGGAGGGGTGTTGGGGAAGAGGAGAGGGGATGGGAGAAAGGAGGGGGATGCGAATGTGAAGAATAGTAGGGGGAGGGAGGAAGGAGGAAGAGGGGAGGGGAGGGATGGTGGGGAAGAGGAGGGAGATGGTAGAAAGGAGGAGGATGCGAATGTGAAGGATAGTAGGGGCAGGGGCGGAAGGAAGGAGGAAGAGGAGAGGGGAAGTAGGGAAGGGACAGCCCCTTGATAACGGAGGTTCTCTTGAGGTTTCAGACAGAATATAGTGCACAGCCACACACAAGAATAACACACGACAAAGCGAATATCCGAGAACGTAGAGAAATAATGAATAAAGACATTGTCAACAAGTTGTGGCCTATAAAAAACGAAGGAGTTTGTGTAATTGTAAAGCGAACACCACTCAAAAGTAAAAAGAAAGAAAAAAACTTAGATTTTCATTTGATTTACTATTCGCAAAGGAACATGCCATTTTTTTTTTTATTGTTTCGGTGAACAATATTGGCCGAATACGATGATTCCATCCTAAGTTATAAACTTTAAAATTCTCGAAAAACTCTTCTCCAGACTCCGTTATTTCCTTAGGCGTGTTTGGAGAGAATAGAGATACACCGAAGGAAAGATATCTATATTTTAATGGAGTAATTTGACATAATGTGAAAAAAATAAACGTTAGATAAGAATATATTCATTACTACTGAGGTTTGCAAACTTCTATCGCCCTCCAGTGATGAATAACAAATGACTAAGGGCGTTTCTCATGCGCATGAATCCGAACAGAATTTTTCACATAATTCTCCAGTGAGAAATTAGGTCAGAATTAAAACCAAATAATGCGATTTTTCAAGTGATTATCGGTGTAACAATGGGACGTTTTGAAGTGTCATAACCTAATTTATTATCATTTTTTTTTACAAGAATACCTTTTTTCGTATATTGCAATGACATATTCAGTGCTGTATATACTGTCTTGATGTTTGATTGTGGGTTAATGTCCCGTATATAGTTAAATGCATGATTAATGAGTAATAATACTGTTAATAACATATAAAAGTTTCATGACAACGATTTTTATCAACATTATCATTATCATTCCCCACAACAATAATAGAGAATGATAATAAAATAATGACGATGATGATGATAATAAAATCGATGATGTTAATAACTTTGACAATTATAAGACAAAGTAAATGAACAATAAATGACAATAAACAACATAAATAATACCCTGCATCCCACACAATCAACACAACCTTTTCAAAACCGTCGTGGAATCGCTCTTTCACTCTTTCAAGTCCTAGACCCCGCCCATCAATACAAGGCAACGCCCACAAAGGAGGTTGGATAACGGTATTAGGATCTCGGTGTGGGTGGGTGGGGGGCGGGGGGGGGGGGGGTTGGTTTGAAAGGTTAATCTGTGAAAGGGTTTTGTGAGACGCTCCTTCTGAATGCTCCTGTTGAAGGAGGTTTGACAAAGCATCCGAAGTAAAAATTTGATTTCCTTAAAAATATATATATATTGATATGGTGATTTAACTATTTATTTATTCTGTTTACTTGTTTATTCATCTATAACTTTTATGTTTTTTTATTATTCTTTATTATTCATTTATCTAGATATTTTTTCTGATGTTTTTTTTTTTAGTCATCTATTTATTCCTTAATTCGTTTATTAACTTGGGCATTTTCTTTTGAATTATTCACTTATTTCTTTTTTTCTTCTTTTTTAAAAATAATTTCTCGAATTAATTAATCTTATTTATTCACCTACTTATTCAATCATTCAACTATATCTTTATGCGTTTTTGATAATTCACGAAATCAATCTCCATATGTATTTTTCTTAAATCTCTCTATTTTTCTTAAATCTCTATATCTATTTTTTCTCAAATCTCTATATCTATTTTTCTTAAATCTCTATATAATTTTCTTAAATCTCTATATAATTTTCTTAAATCTCTATATATATTTTCCCTAAATCTCTATCTATTTTTCTGAAATCTCTCTTATCTATTTTCCCTAAATATATTTTTCTTAAACCTCTATATCTATTTTTCTTAAATCTCTATCTATTTTTCTTAAATCTCTATATATTTTTCTTAAATCTCTATCTATTTTTCTTAAATCTCTATATATTTTTCTTAAATCTCTATCTATTTTTCTTAAATCTCTATATATTTTTCTTAAATCTCTATATATTTTTCTTAAATCTCTATATATTTTTCTTAAATCTCTCTATATATTTTCCCTAAATCTCTATTTATTTTTCTGAAATCTCTTATCTATTTTCCCTAAATCTATTTTTCTTAAACCTCTATATCTATTTTTCTTAAATCTCTATCTATCAAATTTTTCTTTCCTTTTCGTTTTTTTTCTTTCCCTTAACCTCTCCTCGAACTGCAGACATTTCGATATTCAAAGATACACTTTCACGCGATCTCAGAAGCCAGTTCTCATGCTACACAAGCGGCACTGCAGGGGCTGGTGAGAAAAGGGGAAAAAGCTTTTTTTTTTCTTTTTTACATCTGACTTTTCTGTTTTATTGAGAATTAAAATCAGTTGCTTTCTATTTTTGTTTATTTATTTATTTATTCATTTTTATTCTATTCTATTCTATTTAATTTTTATTTTTATTTATTTTTTATTTTATTTTATTTATTTTTTATCTATTTTTTATTTATTTATTTTATTTATTTTTTTTTGCAAACTTTGACATGAAAATGAAACAAGAAGCTTAAATTGCTGAAGGTATTGGCAGATCCGGGTGTCTTTTTTCCTTGCAATTTTGTAGAAGAGAAATAAACTAAATTCGGAAAAAGGGGAAGAGGAGGCATTTGTGAGGGATGGAAGACCGAGCATAGAGATTAAAGTTGATGGCCCTTGAAGACCTCCTCCGTTTAGTGGAGCCCAGTGGATCTCTGTCTGTCCCTGTCTGTTTCTTTGTCTGTCTCTCTGTCTCTGTCTACATCTATCTGTTTCTGTCTTTATATGTATGTATGTATGTATATATGTATTTATGCATGCATGCATATATGTTTATGTATGTATATATGTATGTGTGTATGTATGTACATATGTATGTAAAATGTATATATATGTATATATATATATATATATATATATATATATATATATATATATATATATATATATATATATATATATATATACATAATTTCGTTCACGCTCTCTGACCATGCCTCTTTCCCTTTCTTCTCCTCTCTCCCTTTATTCATTTGTCTCTTATTCCATCCCTCCCTCCACCCGTTTTTCTTTTCTCTCTCTTTCTCACACCCTTTCTATTTCACGCAAACACAAAACTCTCGCATGTAACAAACATTTTACAAAAATAATAAAAACAAAATGGACGACCAACCAGCTGTCTGTCAACTTCTCCGGGTTTTATCTCGTCCATTTGATAGCCAGGGTACAGTAATTATCGATAATGAGGGTCATCATATATCATCAGGAAATTAAGAACTAAAATAAAGCCTTTTTATTTTGTCCAGTGACATGAAAGCTGGTTTGATTTTTTTTTTTTTTTAATGGCGGCTCTAACTGTGCCAATATTTACAGGAAGTTATCGTACATCAGTTATGTGGATGAATCTGCTTTTATGTTTATGACGTATACATTCGTTATTTGGGAAATTTCCGAACAGAAAAGATGATTTTGATGATAAGTGCACAAGGGTATTGTATTGCTATCTACGCTTACATACATGCACACGCACATAAATGCACACACACACACACACACACACACACACACACACACACACACACACACACACACACACACACACACATAAATGCACACACACACACACACACAGCAGATCCAGATAATGATAAGAAAGAAACCTGAAAAACGAAATTCATCGTTATGACTCATTCATTCAAGAAATAAAGCCACTTAATGAATGAATTTATTTGTAAACAGACACGTAATGCGCTAATCTGAATCGTGACTGCGTAGCCAAATGGATGTAAACAAACGAACAAATTAAAGCGGTTTTAGGAGCGAGTTTCCCATTTAGCAGTACTAATTAAATGTTTCTTTTATTCCATTAACGAAGATCTTAAACGTTTAGATAAAATTAAATAGGACCATTCGATCTATACTATTGAATCTCAAAATATTACGTCCCACCCTAAAGAAAACTCCTTCTCTCCTATATATATCATTATTTAATGTACTTTTTATCTTTAGCATAACAAACTTTGAAATACATCGACGGAGAAAAGGTTATTATTCATTAAAAGTTCCCAGATTTCCTTGGATGTTTTAATATTCATTGCTTTACAGAAAATGCATTGGTTTTGTTTAGTGATGTTATGCAACTTTAATCGATGAGGTGGAAATACGGCAAGGGAGGGAGAGGGACGGGGAAGGATAAAGGGAGGGGGAAGGAGAGAGGGAGAGAGGGAGGGGGAAGGAGAGAGGGAGGGAGGGAGATGGAGGAAGGGGGAAGGAGAGAGGGAGGGTGGGGGAAGGAGAGAGGGAGGGAGGGAGAGAGGGAGGGAGAGAGGCAGGGGGAAGGAGAGAGGGAGAGGGAGGGGGAAAGAGAAAAGGAGGGAGGGAGAGGGAGGGGGAAGGAGAAAAGGAGGGAGGGAGTGGGAGGGGGAAGGAGAAAAGGAGGGAGGGGGAAGGAGAAAAGGAGGGAGGGAGAGGGAGGGGGAAGGAGAAAAGGAGGGAGGGAGAGGGAGGGGGAAGGAGAAAAGGAGGGAGAGGGAGGGATAAGGAGAAAAGGAGGGAGGCAAGGAGAAAAGGAGGGAGGCAAGGAGAAAAGGAGGGAGGGAGAGGGGGGGGGAAGGAGAAAAGGAGGGAGGGAGAGGGAAGGGGAAGGAGAAAAGGAGGGAGGGAGAGGGAGGGGGAAGGAGAAAAGGAGGGAGAGGGAGGGGGAGAGTGGTAGAGAGAGAAAAAAAATGAGAAAAAAGAGAAGAGAGACTGAAAGACAGACATAAAAGGAAATGATGATGAGAGAGGGAAAACGAGTGAGAGAAAGAAATGCAGACACATGGACAGGAAAAGAGCGATACACAGAACGACCAGCAATCTCCTTTGCTTCTCCCATTCCCCCTCCCCCCTCCCCCCTCCCCTCTCCCCCCTTCCCTCATCACCCTCCCCTTGCCCTCATCACCGTCCCCCCTGCCCTCCATCCCCCTACCCCCTTTCGCTTACTGCCTCGAGCAGCCAAACCCACCAGGTCTGACAGGAACAGAACGTGAATAGAGAGAGAAGGAAAAGGAAGCAGAAAATATGAAAAGAAAAGGAGAAAAAAATGGAAGAAAATAATATGTATTTGTTAAGGTATGGTTGTCATGTTCTCAATATCCAGTGGTTATGTTTATATATACATACATACATATATATATATATATATATATATATATATATATATATATATGTATGTATGTATGTATGTATATGTATATGTATATGTATATATATATATATATATATATATATATATATATATATATATATATATATATATATATATATCATATTATGTTCATATATAATATTCATATATACTTATGCTATAGCGAGGAAGTATCGGTGATGCAAGGTAGAAGTGTGACATCATGACTGAGCTGACGAAGGTTCGCGAAGACTTGGCGAGGTAGACGGGCCGGAGTGTCGAGTGTGGCGTCGGCGAGCGCGAGAATACACCTTCAGCGACTTCGTCAGGAAGGTCGCACAGTAGTCAGCACGAAGTAGTGTGGCTGACATGATGTGGGTAGACGTGGAGGACTTGGCAGCGATGGCTGGCGTTAAAGGAGGCGAGGAGGAACATTCAGGGGAATGAGTGAGGGAAAGGGATGAAGAGAGGAGAGGAGACGGGGAGAGGGAATGAGGAAGTGAGAGCAAGAGGGAATAGAATAGGGAGAGGGAATTAGAACGAGAATTGGGGTGTAGAGGTTTTGAATGAAAGGGGTCTTGCTTCGCTGGTTTACTTGGGGAGGTAGAGGCGTGACCCTACAAGAGACATGTGCCCCGAGTGCCAAGGGCGGACCGTCACTTGCCGTGTCTCCGTCAACTCCCTAGTTCTGCCTGACGAGACGTCCTTCTATCCAGCGACTCCTGTCCTGAGCAAGTGCCTGCTTCTTTATTTCGGGTGTCAGTTCTTCCGGCCGTGACAAAGGGGGGGATTTCGCCAGACTTGCTCGAGGGGGAGAAAGTACTTGGGCAAACAAGGCTCGGATGTGGTGGGGGCGAATCGGATGCTTCCTCTGGTGATGTACACACAGAAGGACTGCGACAGGAAAGTACAGCTTCCTTGTCGACCATGAACGGATGTGTACTCTTGACATATATATATATATATATATATATATATATATATATATATATATATATATATATATATATATATATATATATATATATGTATATATATATATATATATATATATATATATATATATATATATATATATACATACATATATATATACATATACATATATATATACATATACATATATATATATATATATATATATATATATATATATATATATATATATATATATATATATATATATATAACAACCGTATCCATGTTGACAAATATAGAAAAGGTATGAATGAGACTGGATATCTTGTATTGTATGTATGCCTATGTATGGCAAATATGCTTGTGCGTGCCCCCGTTTGTGCTATATGGATTAGTCTTCCAGCTGCGGAATCGGCGGCTTAGAGAGGACGGAAGCAGCTGTATGGCAGCTTTGATATATTCACGCAAATATTACCAGCATTTTTATTCCCCAGACCACATTGACAGATAAATGACATACACTAATCCTTTCATCCATAGGCAGAAACCAACAAAGACTGGATTTATTGCACTATAAAAAATATTTTGTTCGTCTGTTTTAAAACCACAGATTCTGAATCTCTTGTCTGTATGTGCGTATCTGCCTGTGCACATTTTATACACAGGTTCTCGTGTAGAATGAGGCAAAAACTGAAAGAATAAAAGGAGGAACTATTTATAGAAAAGGTTATTTTTTTCGTCTTTTTTCTGATATCAACAAATGAAAACGGAGAGGTAGATTAAATCTAAAAATCTCATTCTAAAAACTATTTTAATTCCATAGAAGCATTATTCTGTAGATGAATAATTAGGTTAGTTCATGCAACGACGCGGTTAATAAACCTAAATTAAAGCAAAAAATAAAAAACGGGAACCACGCTAAAAACGCGTTTCCGAACTTATCACTCATAGAAATTTGTAGTAGACCGCCATT
>NC_091549.1:12322738-12332738 GCF_042767895.1 Penaeus vannamei
TTTTCAAGAATTTTAAGGTTATTCAGATTATATATATGAGTAATATATACATAATATATATATATATATATATATATATATATATATATATATATATATACATACATGACAAATATATAATGTATGATATAATATGTATGATATAATATGTATATATATAAATAAATATATATATATAAATATATATATATATATATATATATATGGGTGTGTGTGTGTGTGTGTGTGTGTGTGTGTGTGTGTGTGTGTGTGTGTGTGTGTGTGTGTGTGTGTGTGTAATTTCATGTACATCGATCATGTGAATAAATGATTCGTTTTGTTTTAATTGATGTTATTATCTCGAGGATGTATGTTCATTTCTACCGCTGTTGCCATTCTCATAATTCCCATTTTATATCTCATGTCTTCTTTTTGAAATATAGACCTAAAAGATTATTACCTTTGCCATTATCTTTCATATATCCCCTAACATATCTTCTATTCTCTTATTTAATACTTTTTAATTATATTTCTCTCTCCTCTACTTTAATATCTTATTTTCGTCTATTTACTATCAAGGAAATTCACATAACGATCCTTATAGAACATGCAAAGGGAAATAAACCCAGCCATTTTCTGAGTCAATGACATCGGTAATGAAGCTATGAATTTTTATAACCGCCTTTCATTTCTCATTTTGTAAACGCCTGGAATTCGATGTAAAAGAATAAAAAAATAAAAAAATAAATAAAATAAAATAAAAAAAACTTTTGCGGACAAAAGAAAATAGAAGAAAAAAAAGTTTGGACAGTATTCTGTTGTGAAATGAAGAGATTGTCATTTGAATATGAACTTAAATTATGAATAGATGAATGAAAGAAACACAATACTTTGTTATATAAATAAATGACTAGATAAATAGATACATATTTAAGTTATTGATGGTACAGATAACTAATTGTTTGGTTGATGAGTCTTTTAATTAAGGCTAGTTTAATAAGTGGTTATGTTTAACGATCGTTGGTAATACCACTTCAGTTTTATATTCTCTCTCTCTCTCTCTCTCCATCTCCCTCCCTCCTCTTTCTCCTTTCCTCCGTTTTTCCTTCCCTCCTCCCCCTCTCTCTCTCTTCCCTCCCCCCGTCTCTCTCCTCCCCTCCCCCCTCTCTCTCTTCTTCCCTCCCCTCTCTCTCCTTCCCTCCCCCAGCCCCTCCCCCCATCCCCTCCCCTCCCCTCCCTCCCCCATCCCCTCACCTCCCCTCAACCCATCCCCTCTCTCTCTCTCCTTCCTTCCTCCCCTCCCCCTCTCTCTCTCCTCCCTCCTCCCCTCCCCTCTCTCTCTCCTTCCCTCCTCCCCCTTTCTCTCTCCTTCCCTCCTCCCCCCTCTCTCCTTCCCTCCTGCCCCCCCTCTCTCTCCTTCCCTCCCCCCCCTCTCTCCCACCCTCCTTTTCTCCCTCTCTAGCTCTCTCCTTCCCTCCCTCACCCCCTCTCTCCCTCTCTCCCTCTCTCCTTCCCTCCTTCCCCCCTCTCTCCCTCTCTCCTTCCCTCCTTTCCCCTCTCTCCCTCTCTCTCTCCCTCCTTCCCCCCTCTCTCCCTCTCTCCTTCCCTCCTTCCCCCTCTCTCCCTCTCTCCTTCCCTCCTTCCCCCCCTCTTTCCCTCTCTCCTTCCCTCCTCCCCCCCCTCTTTCCCTCTCTCCTTCCCTCCTCCCCCCCTCTTTCCCTCTCCCTCTCCTTTCTCTCTCCCTTTCCCTACCTCACTACCGCCCGCACTAAAACCATCCCTCTCGCCACCCCCACCACCAACACATCTGCTCCCCCGCTTCCTCTCTCCCTCTCTCTCCCTCCCTCTCCCTCCCTTAACCCCTCTTTCCCTCTCCTTCTCCCTCCCTTCACCCCTCTTTCCCTCTCCCTCTCCCTCCCTTCACCCCTCTTTCCCTCTCTCTCTCTTGACTCCTCTTTCCCTCTCCCTCCCTTCACCACTCTTTCCCTCTCCCTCCCTTCACCACTCTCTCCCTCTCTCTCCCTTCCCCACTCTTTCCCTCTCCCTCTCCCTCCCTTCCCCCCCTCTCTCTCTCCCCTTCCCTCGTCCCCCTCCCTACCTCACCACCACTCACACCAAAACCCTCCCTCTCGCCACCACCACCACCGCCACGTCTGCTCCCCCGCTCCCTCTCCCTCTTTCCCTCCCTCCCTTCCCCTCTCTTTTCCTCTCCCTCCCTTCCCCCCTCTCTCCCTCTCCCCCCTTCCCCCCCCTCTCCCCTTTCCCGCTCTCTCCCTCCCTTCCCCCCTCTCTCCCTCCCTTCCCCTCTCTCTCCCTCCCTCCCTCTCCCTCTCCTTTCTCTCTCCTTTCTCTCTCCCTTTCCCTACCTCACCACCACCCGCGCCAAAACCCTCCCTCTCGCCACCCCCACCACCGCCACGTCTGCTCCCCCGCTCCCTCTCCCTCTTTCCCTCCCTCCCTTCCCCCTCTCTCCCTCCCTCCCTCTCCTCCTTTCTCTCTCCCTTTCCCTACCTCACCACCACCCGCACCAAAACCCTCCCTCTCGCCACCCCCACCACCGCCATGTCTGCTCCCCCGCTCCCTCTCCCTCTTTCCCTCCCTCCCTTCCCCTCTCTCCCTCCCTTCCCCCCTCTCTCCCTCTCCCCCCCTTCCCCCCTCTCTCCCTCTCCCCCCCTTCCCCCCCTCTCTCCCCTTTCCCGCTCTCTCCCTCCCTTCCCCCTCTCTCCCTCCCTCCCTCTCCCTCTCCTTTCTCTCTCCCTTTCCCTACCTCACCACCACCCGCACCAAAACCCTCCCTCTCGCCACCCCCACCACCGCCACGTCTGCTCCCCCGCTCCCTCTCCCTCTTTCCCTCCCTCCCTTCCCCCTCTCTCCCTCCCTCCCTCTCCTTCTCCTTTCTCTCTCACTTTCCCTACCTCACCACCACCCGCACCAAAACCCTCCCTCTCGCCACCCCCACCACCGCCATGTCTGCTCCCCCGCTCCCTCTCCCTCTTTCCCTCCCTCCCTTCCCCTCTCTGCCTCCCTTCCCCCCTCTCTCCCTCTCCCCCCCCTTCCCCCCCTCTCTCCCCTTTCCCGCTCTCTCCCTCCCTCCCCCCCTCTCTCCCTCCCTTCCCCCCTCCCTCCCTCCCTTCCCCCCTCTCTCCCTCCCTCCCTCTCCCTCTCCTTTCTCTCTCCCTTTCCCTACCTCACCACCACCCGCACCAAAACCCTCCCTCTCGCCACCCCCACCACCGCCACGTCTGCTCCCCCGCTCCCTCTCCCTCTTTCCCTCCCTCCCTTCCCCCTCTCTCCCTCCCTCCCTCTCCCTCTCCTTTCTCTCTCCCTTTCCCTACCTCACCACCACCCGCACCAAAACCCTCCCTCTCGCCACCCCCACCACCGCCATGTCTGCTCCCCCGCTCCCTCTCCCTCTTCCTCTCCCTCCCTTCCCCTCTCTTTTCCTCTCCCTCCCTTCCCCCCTCTCTCCCTCTCCCTCCTTCCCCCTCTCTCTCCCCTTTCCCGCTCTCTCCCTCCCTTCCCCCCTCTCTCCCTCCCTTCCCCCCTCTCTCCCTCCCTTCCCCCTCTCTCCCTCCCTCCCTCTCCCTCTCCCTCTCCTTTCTCTCTCCCTTTCCCTACCTCACCACCACCCGCGCCAAAACCCTCCCTCTCGCCACCCCCGCCACCGTCACCACCGTCTGCTCGGCCGCCACCGCCCCAAATGGACGTGCTAATAGCGATGGCCGTATAATATTGACACCTCGATCTGTTGTGACTAAGGCCGTGGCTGTTCCATTTTTCACTCTTGCCTATTTTAACTCGCTATTTTTAACCTCCTGACTAGGTTTTCGTTTTTATTGTCATTATTTATTTCGTTCTTCCTCTCTCGTTATCGGTTGTTTTGTTCTTTCGTTTGGTTGTTAGTCATTTCTTCCTCCGTTATTCGTTGTTATTTCTTCGTCTTTCGTTATTGTCACTTCTTCATCCTCCCTCGTTGTTTATTCCCGTTTCTTCCTACTTTATTCATAGTTATTTATTCCTCCGTTTTCGTTGCTCGTTATTTCTTCCTTCTCAACCGTAATTCATTGTCGTTTCTTCCTCCTTCATTATCCATTCTCATTTCTTCCTTCGTTAGCCATTGTTATTTCTACCTCCTTTATTCGTTGTCATATCTTCTTCCGTTATTCTTCTCCCGTGTCTTCAGCATGGTCCAAAGTCTTAAATTTGGTAAGCGGAGATCGCCTTTAACGCGAATCCAACTCCGAATCTTGCTCTGAGGGAAGGTAAACCCCCCCCCCTCCTCTTCCACCACTTCTCTCTTTCTTTCGCTTTCCTCCACTTTCTCTTTCTCTTCCGGCTTTTTCTTTTATCTCCTTTCACCTTTTTTTTTTTGAATTCCTGGTCTTTATCTATTCTCATTTATTTTCTCGCTGCGTCTTCTTCCCTTCCCCGCCCTTTTTATTCGCTAAATATAACTTCCGAAAGATACGATCACTTCTCTTTAAGAAATAGAAAAGAAAGAAAAAAGGAAAAAGGAAAAAAAACGAGAGGATATGTATTTTCTCGGGTTAAGTTCCCTACAGCATCACAAAGCTCGGGATTTCTGGGTTCGAGAAGGCATTATTATTGCAAGGAAATACGTCAGGATAGAAATGCCGACAGCCTTTGATTTTCGGGCTGGCGGAGCGAAGCCCTTGGTGGTAAAGTTACGGAGGTTTCCTTCCTCTCTCTCCTTCCCTCCTGCCCTCTCTATTCTTTCTCCTTCCCTCCTGCCCTCTCTACTCTTTCTCCTTCCCTCCTGCCCTCTCTATTCTTTCTCCTTCCCTCCTGCCCTCTCTATTCTTTCTCCTTCCCTCCTGCCCTCTCTATTCTTTCTCCTTCCCTCCTGCCCTCTCTATTCTTTCTCCTTCCCTCCTGCCCTCTCTATTCTTTCTCCTTCCCTCCTGCCCTCTCTACTCTTTCTCCTTCCCTACTGCCCTCTCTACTCTTTCTCCTTCCCTCCTGCCCTCTCTACTCTTTCTCCTTCCCTCCTGCCCTCTCTACTCTTTCTTCTTCCCTCCTGCCCTCTCTACTCTTTCTCCTTCCCTCCTGCCCTCTCTACTCTTTCTCCTTCCCTCCTGCCCTCTCTACTCTTTCTCCTTCCCTCCTCCACCCCCCTCCCTCTCTCTCCTTCTCTCCTCCACCCCCCCTCTCTCTCTCTCTCCTTCCCTCCCCCTCTCTCTCCCCTCCCCTCCTCTCTCCCCTTCCCTCTCTTCTTCCCATACATACCAAGAGTATTTCAATGTACACGTTAAGCTCTCGTCGCTTTGGTACCCCGACAAAGGCGGCTCTGATATCAATAGAGTCATGAACTGGTTGCGTTTTCAAACATCCGGTATAGTTATCTGTAACTAGTGCTCCTGTATCATGATTTTATATTCAGTGCCCCTCTAATGGTTGCAAGGGTCAACGCTCTCAAGCTCCGTGGATAAAACGATGAAAAAAACGTTTAGCAACTTGTAAAAAACGTTTAGCAACTTGTACAAAACGTTTAGCAACTTGTAAAAAACGTTTAGCAACTTGTAAAAAAAACGTTTAGCAACTTGTAAAAAAAACGTTTAGCAACTTGGAAAAAAACGTTTAGCAACTTGTAAAACACGTTTAGCAACTTGTAAAACACGTTTAGCAACTTATAAAAAACGTTTAGCAACTTCTAAAAAACGTTTAGCAGCTTGTGATGCAGACAACCAAAATAATGAACAGATTGACACAAGTTGATTTAAAGACCGACCAAATTAAAAGTGTAACGAGAACAACAATTGTATTCATTAATAAGCTGAAGGACATTACAAGAATAAACAAACAGAATTCGGAATCATAAAGCAAATGAAAAACGAAAGGGAGAGAGAAAGAGAGAGTGGGAGAGAGAATCGAAGGGACATAAAACAGACAAAAGTTACGCTACGATCGGAGAGACACACCTTTACAAAAGACAAAACAAAAATTATAATAAATAAATAGATAATGAAACAAAAACCAAGAATCAGAATCCAAAACACAGACGAATCCCAAATAAAAAAAGATAAAAATCTCAAGCGAAGCGAAGCGAGAGGGAACACGAAGCGGCGCGCCTCCTCACCCACAACCCGAGCCCCTAACTCGCACACGCCAAGGTTGATAAAGGCCTCTAATTAATTCAACCAGGGCTGCGGATGCAAGCACGTGCGCCTCTTCATTTCCTGCAAAATATAGGACAATTTGCAGCCCCGGAAGCCTCCTTACCTGCTAACGAGATGCTTGATGAGTTCGCATAATACCTATCGCATGAAGCAGACAGCGCGAACGGCATTAGAAGAACGCGTTTCGCCGCATTTGCCGCTGCGCTCCAGTGAAGCCCTTTGTTTCTCGGGCTGCGTTCGTCCGAGTGTGGGGGGTGCATGTCTGTGCTGAGATCCGATTTTTGCCTTTTTGATTAAAGGAAAATTATATATGTATGTAATATGTAAATGCACACACACACACACACACACACACACACACACACACACACACACACACACACACACACACACACACACACACACACACACACACACACACACACATAATATATACACATATGTATAAATATAAAGGTACATGATCCTAGTACGAGTATAGTAGTTCTCGAATTGGATGCCGCTGGTAAATAGATTTTGTATTTACATTTTACATCGTTCTCATTCTTTCGGAAAGTTTTTTTTTCTCTCATTTCTTTTCACCGGAGCACATAACCCGGGTTGCTTTTGTTTCGACCTCCAGCAATTCGCGGAACAGCCGAAGATGCGTCGTGTGAGAGACAGGGGTCGGGGGTTAAAGAAGAGGGAGCCGCAGACGGTTGCCTTCGCCGAGAAGTTGAGAACCACAAATGGAGATAATGGATATGTATATGTATTTCTCTCTCTCTCTCTCTCTCTCTCTTTCTCTCTTTCTCTCTTTCTCTCTGTCTCTCTTTCTCTCTCTCTCTCTCTCTCTCTCTCTCTCTCTCTCTCTCTCTCTCTCTCTCTCTCATATATTTATTTATTTATTTATTTATTTATTCATTTATTTATTTATCTATCTATTTATTTATCTATTTATATTTGACTTATACGCGAGTGTGTGTGAATGTTTATATTCGTATATGTACGTATATTTATAATATAGGTAATGGAATATATGTACTACGATTCCATTCACAGATCTTTCAGCCCAGGAGAATCTTGAAAATAGCTTTTCAAAAGATTATTTTCCCAAAGTATACTTAACTATTAAAGCATGGATATGGATTTAACTTAGATTTATAGTAGTTACCCTTTAACATTTTCGTTTTCTGTGGTGGACCATAATAGAAAATGGGTATTAAAGGCTAGATAAACCGAAAGAGAATTTTGTATTTAGTGTAAATAGGCCTATCCTGACGTGGTAGTACGAACCCCATTAATTTTTCTCTATGAGAATTCTTAAATATGCTCTGTGTTTTTCAAACGTATAACTTGTCATCCACGTCCCTATTTCTTTTTTTTTTCTCTTACCTTCCTCATTTGCTCTTCGGGTTGAAGGGAGGGGGGGGGGGGGAGACCCACCTTCCTTACTCTCTACTGGATCCAAACCCCCGACCCCCCCCCCCCCAGACCCCAAGGGCATTTACTGTGGGCGAGCTCCCAGACCCCATTCCCCTTGGGTATTTTCCTACGATGGGGGTGGCAGAAGAGGGTCGTAATTGCTAATGTAAAATATGCATCGGTATTACGAATTTATTACACACACACGCACGCGCTTGCTAATTCACCGAGGAAACTCAGAGCCATCTGCGGTCTTCCTCAGGAACTTCCAGAATTCGTTTACATTCGTTTATCTTTTTTACATTTGCATTTCTTATAAATTTCTTTGTTTTTATTATATATTTATTTTATTTCTATTTTTCTATATTACATTTGATTATTCTATATTTATTTTATTTTTATTTTTCTATATTACATTTGATCTGTAATTGCACCACATCCGTTGGATCTTATCAACATTGTTTTTTTATGAACTAGTCTTTAAGCCTATATGATTCTTTTATGAATGTACGTAGGGCGACCGTTTTAATATTTTCAAATATATGTTTTTTTATGCTCGTTAGTGTATGCTGAAATTTCCGTGTGAATTCAAGTTGTTTGATGAATATATTGCTTATTTGCATATTTATCTTTATAACCTTACCATTCCGTTGCATGTCTTCTCTTTGTCATTGTTAGCATTATTCTCGTTATTATAATTAGGATAATGCCCACCATCATCATATTTTATCTATTATTTTCATGCCTTAGTTCAGTCTTGGCAAGTGTAAGTTTATATGACTTGTTTCCATTTTTGTGCATCTGTTTTACATTTCCATTTATATTTTATTCACTTATTATTGTACTGTCATGAGCATAATTTTCTGTACCTAATTGTCTGAATATCATTGGGAAAGAAAGCACAGCAATAGTTTCATACTGTTTATTCAGCACACATTTACAAAATTGTTTAAAATAAAAGGCTGTTAACAATTAAACTTATGTGACAGTCTACAACATATGAAATATCTTAATAGAATATGAAAGCCATTGAATGTACTTCAACTTTATTTTTTAAACCTAATAACTAGAAAAGGAGGAAAGAGATATATTAGGTACTATGTTTTTTCTTGAGAAATATCAAATATGATTTAATAGGTATATTTTGCACGCTTTAAATAATCGTATTGTGATTAGATGCCTAATAATGAACTCTAAGGCAATGAATCACAAATCAAAATAACTATTCCTAGCTTAATAAGAATTAATAAAGTGCAAACGCATTAAAAAAAAATCCCAAAACACTACACGAATAAACATTGGATTCTTCCTAGCTTGCGCCAAGTCACACGGAAACAAAAACAAAAACGAACCGATTCACGAAAATCTCGAATACATTCAGTGTGCGTGCGCAATGCCATGTCCGAGATGAAAGTATCCCTTGGAGAAGGTGCCGTCTAATATTGGATTCCGGAAGATGGAACAAGAATTAGAGTTACGGAAGGAGTTTGCGTTCATGCTAGATTTCTAGAATGGGAAGGCGGCGTTAGGTACTGTCCCTAGATACACGGTTGGCGGTTTCTGTGGGTAACCTATCCAATGCTGGAATTTGGATTATCCATAGCGAGTGGAAAATATTAGGCAGGAAGGACTGTTTATACATATACATACATAAGTATATATATATAAATATAAATATACATATATACATACATACATATGCTTATACGTAATATGAAAACTTAGCATTAAGTAACATTGTACAACATTCAGGTCACAGCCTGTAAATTAACCACTGCTGAACATATACATGCATATGCTTGTGTATATATACATAGGGTATAGGTATATACGTACATACATTACACACATATATGCACACCTATGTATATTTCCATACTGAAAATTATCCATAAACATAACATCTTCCTTTGCTGTCTTGGCAATTGTACACAAAATTAGGATGCTACTGAACACTGTAAACTGCGACTTTTGACACTTGTGAGAGAGAGCAGACCGTAGACCTCAAGCCAGTTTTTGGGTTGGGTCTAACGGAAATAAAATATCCAGAGAGATTTGCTATTTGCTATTTATCTTGGTCGTTATCTGCCTATCTGAACTACCTTGATGGTTTCTCAAAGTCCCAAAAACGTGTTAAATAAAAGATCTATAACGACGCTTTTTTTTAGGAATATTTGTAGGCCTATAACAGCCTGCAGTATTTCAGTAGCTCGCACTGGTTATTATCTGATTGGTAATGATCTAGCAAACCCTAGAGTTAAAGCGGTATAAAAAAAGGAAAAAAATAAAAACAAAGACTAAATTACAATCATTGCTGCGGGAGAACAGTGAACCAGAAAACTATTTAACTCATTAGTGTCAAGGAAACACATGTTTGTCTATTTCTAAGTAGGATCTCGTAAGATTTGTGCAACGCTACTACTAGTTCAATAATCCCACAGTCCCGGAGTGAAGAATGGCTGTTAATGAAATCACAGAAA
>NC_091549.1:12337738-12352738 GCF_042767895.1 Penaeus vannamei
TAGTTCATGTAGTCTCAGAGATCTTTTGCCATTGTTAACTTGCTGGTGCCACTTGCCTGTTGAAAGGAAATGGATGACGACCATGCATGTGAGAAAATGTATAGTTATTTGCATTAGAAAAAAAACTATACTAAGTTCTTTTTCCTTTCTTGAAATGTGCATGAACTTTGAAATTGACTTAGCCATTATATTCTTCACTTATTGCTTCGTGTGATTGTGCATACGAAAGGCTCTCTTCCATGCAGCTGACTTCATTTACATCTATAATCTAGATAAGCATAACCATTGGACCGGCCATCATAACAGTGATAACAAAGAGAACCCTTCTTGCCGTTGGTAAACATGCTCTGACAGTGTGCCTTGTAAATATGCATGTCCATGGAGTTCCACATGTGCGCGTGGGTAAGAGAATAGAGAGAGTTCACTTACTGTGGAAACTTGGCACCAATATCACGTCTAATTTATGAGTCTCACATGATGTGCACATTCTAGGGGCTGTAACGAAAATTGAACCTTTATTTGTATTTTTGTTTTCGAATTCCATTTCCAAGACCTGTTTTTTGACTTATTTTAAAGATAGAACAGTATTTACTCAGCGTAGAGCACCTTAGTCTGGGAGTCTGTGCACAAATGTCGTTTGAAATTATTAAAAATGGGAAAAAAATAACATGGACATGAAATATTCTTTGAAGCATATTCATTTTAATTAAAGCATATTTATAGCCACAGCGAAGTAAACTCTATCCCCAGCAGATTGTGATATTTTACACACAACTCTTCCAATGCAAAGTGAATTTTGTCAGCAGTTTGCAAAAAAAGGGTGAACTTCAGTAGCAAACCCAATGATTTACTCTATAATTAAGGTTAAATCCTGTTACCATCCGTTTTTTTTTTCTTTAGTATCCCACGTTGTTCGCCATGTTCGGTACTTCAACTACTGGACACGAATTACCTCTTAGACCGAAAATACTGAACACTTCAAATCACGCTTAAGAATTAGGATTCCGATGTTTCTGATAAACGAAAATCTTAACTTTAAATGAATTAACTAATGAATTAACTTAACTTTAAATGAATTAACGCACCACAAAACCGTGATCTGTTTCATGTTATTCATCATAGGGGGCAGTGTGTGAAAGCATATATGAAGCCGATAGTAAATAATGTACAAATGCAGTTACTGGTTGCCCTTATTCCATGCCGCGAGCGCTTATGAATTTTGACCGAACTTATTCAAACTAAATTTTAACAACCGTTTTATCCCATATATTTTTTTCATTCCGCATTCCCTACCCAATGAATCAGAACAGCCCAAAAATGCGTAAAAGACCAAAAGATATGCATTTAAACCACGCAAAATTTTTAAGAAAATGAAAGTGACTAGTGATACCAAGTAAAAAAAAACCGAGCTCGCGATGCAAAATAGTGGGAAAGGTGTTTGGTAACACTGCTCACCATGCTGCTTAATTTATATATATAGATATTTTTTTATTCCAGAAATTGTGTACCTTGGTCGTGCACTCAAGCCAAATATTAGGAAGAGTCAGAACGATTACATTTATAAATAAGATAAAATTGGTTAAATATGAAGAAAAATAAGTTACCTTTCCTTCACCAAGCGTTATAAAGGCGTTCCTCAATGCTGAAAGGAATAATATGTTCGTAAACATATCAATATCTCTAGAAAAAAATAAATACAACCTGAGCCGAGCCACGTTAACGCTTTGGAATTTAGATATACGTAGCGATGAGTGAAAAAGATAAATAGAAAAGAAAGGTAAATATGTAGAGAGAGAGAGAGAGCGAGAGAGAGAGAGAGAGAGAGAGAGAGAGAGAGAGAGAGAGAGAGAGAGAGAGAAGGAGGGAAGAGAGAGAGAGAGAGAGAGAGAGAGAGAGAGAGAGAGAGAGAGATGAATGGATGTCAGCAATAACCTAAAGAGACCGCGGGACCAAAGACAAAACAAAGAATCCACAAACAAATGATAGCAGAACTGACAGCGGCCTCTATCGAAACCAACAGATTCACTTCACTTCGTTCAGTGCTTATATACATACATACATACATATATATATATATATATATATATATATATATATATATATATATATATATATATATATAATATAATATATATATATATATATATATATATATATATATATATATATATATATATATATATACTGTATGTTTTAAGTACACATAACGTAGGACTACCTATACAGTAAACCAAACAATATTTAGCAAAGGAAGAAAACATTAATCCTACACCAAGTTTAGGTGATGATAAAGCGTAGTAAAATGTTTCCAACGGTGTTATCTTTACTGGTTTCAATTGCTTTTGTTAATGCAGGATTTTTTTTTATCTAACATTAACATTGAGATTGATTTGTGTGTGTGTGTTTGTGTGTGTGTGTGTGTGTGTGTGTGTGTGTGTGTGTGTGTGTGTGTGTGTGTGTGTGTGTGTGTGTGTGTGTGTGTGTGTGTGTGTGTGTGTGTGTGTGTTTTACTTCAACCAATGAATCATGAAATATTTCAGAAATAAGTTATTACTTGAACTACACTAACTACAATATTTTTAATTTATACAGTATGATTTTTCCGTATCAAATTCATTATAAAACTGCAAAAGGTAAAATGTATAATCTTCGCAGTCCAAGATATAGCACATGTAATAGAATAACTAGATCCTACAAAAGGTTTATACATACATACCTCTTGTCATTAATACACACACCAACAAATGACAGTTTTTAAGAGATCTGAGAGCAATTTATTATATAAGAGAAAAGACGTTAATTACAGTATGATGCAAGATATATCAAAGAAAACATGCACGACAATACAACAGGAGTGGAAAAAAACCTCTGATGAAGAGAGTGGGGAATAAAATACAAAAAAGTGAAACTAAAAATCGTAGGTGACATTCAGGGAAACAAACTCACACAAGGAACTAATATCACAATTTAGACCCAAAAAATAGACACACCGTGACCTTTTAAGAATAAGAATGGGGGGAAAAAGTGTAAGAAAAAAGATCAGTTCAGTCTACTATAAAAAAAAATACTTTCAAAAATACATATTTCTTATTGCTAAGCTTTTTTGAGAAGTGAAAATAGTCATCTGCACTGTGATCCCGTCCACGCTGTCGTACATGGAAAGATAAAGTGTCGTACAGCTGCCGTTGTCATTATGCCTCGTGTCTAGTTCTACTGCAGGAGAAGTGCGTTCATTTTCTGCACAGCTGGAGCGTCAAGGCTATATGACTGTCTTAACTCTTAAAACGACTTCAATTCGTCTTAATAAACACGCCTTTTTTGCTGAGAGCCTCGAGAAAATGAGCACAACAACATTCAAGGAAAGGGTAGTGTTGAAGCGACATTAAGGAGTGACGTGGATCAGAAAATATCAAATACACACTTGTTTTCTTTAAATGTTTTTCTTCTAAATCTATTCTAATCTATGGCATGATCAGGAGAGATTTCCGAAGATATCTGAATTATCATAATTTCATGCGAAATCGTTAAAAAAAAAAAAGTGGAAGGTGCGTCATAAGGTAGGAACGTGGGGCGTGAGGCGGAGGTCGGTGAGGGAAAGAGGGAGGCGAGAGGAAAGGGAAGTGAGGAAGGGAACACGGTACAATTAGTCTGTGCGCTTCAGTGGGAGAGAGAGAGAGAATAAAAGATAAAACGTGCAAGACAGATGAAGACAGCTTGAAGCCTTTTACCCTTTCGAGGCAGACAACCAGGCGAGGAGACCGGGAGGGAGGCAAAGCAGGCGAGCTACCAATCAAGCAGGCAGTCAGTCAGGCACTTTCGGGCAGGCAGTCCGTTAGGTAGAGAGGAAGAAGGGGAGGGGGAGGAGCAGGAGGAGAGTGAGGAAGAAGGGGAGGGGCAGGAGGAGAGTGAGGAAGAGGGAGGAGGGCAGGAGGAAGAGGGGGAAAGCAGGAGGAGAGTGAGGAAGAGGGGGAGGGGCAGGAGGAGAGTGAGGAGAGGGGGGAGGGAAGGAGGAAGAGGAGGAAGGGCATGGGCTAAAGGGGGAAGGACAGGAGGAAAGTGAGGCAGAGGGGGAGAGGCAGGAGGAGTAGTAGAAGCAGGAGGAAGGGGGGGGTGTCGGGAGGAAGAGGAGCAGATAGAAAGGGAGTCGTAGTAGTAGTAGTTGTAGGAGGAGCATGAGGAAGGGGGTGAGGAGGGGCGTGGAGGATCACCTTGCGGGCCGGGGAAGCGGCGGCGTCCTCTCCAGCGGCGGGAGGGTCGAGCGCCGGGTCGGGTGGACTTGGGGCAGCGACGCGGGAACGAGGAGTAAGTTGGACCCCAGCATGGAGGGCGAGGTGAGGGTGCGCTGCTTCAGGCCTCCGCCGCCGCCGCCGCCTCGTCCATTACCTCCATGCCCGCTAGACCATTAACACCACCGTTACCACACAACAACATCCACGTCAACACCAAACGACATCAACATCAATTTTACAACAATAAGTTAGGAAGAGTATCGCGATATTTTATTTTTTATCATTTGTTTTATTTCATTTGTTTCCCTCTCAACCCGTTTTGACAAAGTAGAAAGTCTTGGGGCATGAAAATTAATCTCTACACAGTTATTATGACATATTTCAATATATAAATATATAATAAAAAAACAGCTATTGGCATCATCCGCCCTTGTTTTTAGAATAACGTGTGCAGTTCCAAAGGCAGTCTCCTACAGGCCTACATTAGACATAACCTACAATACCAGGACCTCAAACTACAATCATCTCATCAAATGTCACTGGTGCATCTTTACTAAACACTGTTGAAGTCACCATTACAACAATTCTCTACAGGATAATAGTACTGATAAATGAAGGGCTTGTAAAATAAGGAAAAATATGGATATATCTGCTTCCTTTTTTTAACCTGAAAATATATTTTTTCTTTTAGAAAATGAATGGAAGTAATTTCTTAGTCATGCAGTATCAGGAAAAAAGTCTTATTAAATCTGCATTAGAATTTGAAATATTCCGGCATGCTAAGAATGAAATAACTAGACTTTACAAACTATGGTAAATCGTGAAGCATTTTAAGAGCCGCAGGGCCGTTTGATTCTAGGTCCGAGGCCACCGGTCTAGTTAGATCTCGACTCTGGTATCAATCTCTTTTATGTAGAAATATTAAGGCCAAAACAAACCAAGCTGTTATTAATAAAATGATATAAAATAATGATAATATCAAGCAGAGATTCGTCTCACTATGTACTGCCGTGGACAGTAAAAATAATGTATTAAAAAGGAAATCATATCTTGCATAACAAAGAATTTGACCAATCCGTCCCTTATATGTACAGTCATACATGGCCCATCAGATTCAATCTACAGAAATCTATGTACCGTACAAGGTGTTACTCGTTCTACAGAAACTTATGTACCGTACAGTATCTCAAAATTTCAAGTCATAATGCATCCCAAAATGTTTGCATCATAATTCGCGAAGATTTTTCCTTTTTTTCAAGAAATGAGAAAGGTAGAGATTTAAAAAATAAATAAAAGGCTCCTGGAACGTTTTAAATGCGATGCGAACATTTTGTGACGTCAGACAAAAAGTACATTTTATCTACTATCCTTTCTACAAATAACTTAAAGCTCAATTGACCTAGATGCTACCCAAAATCTACTCACCAGGACACGTAATACAGAACTGGGCTACCGTATGTTCATATATGTATATACATTGTATGTTACTGTTTACATTCCCCGAAGCATCAACTGTACGTACGAAATGGTCCCACCTTCCCCTTTGAAGGCTCCGGGGTGGAGGGGCAGAGGGCAGTGAGAGGCGAGAGGACAGGGAAGGGGCGCTCTCCGCAAGACCGAGAAACGAGGGAGAAGGGGAATCGCGGGAGAGAGGAGAAGTAGGATGAATGAATGACCAGAGGAAAGATATTAAAAGCAGGGAGGGAGGGTTGGGTTGGGTGGGTGGGGGGAGGGTCGAGGAGGGTGGGACAGTCGACCTGTGCGTCAGTTGGAGGAGGAATCTGTCACAATACCTCACCTTCACTAGTACTGCCTCTAGTTCAGATTTTCTCTCACTATCATTATCTATTGACATTACTCTACGGCATTTCTCAACAATCTTGTCTTGGAACTCCTGCCGCAATAGTGATGGTAGGTTATCATGAAAGAACGTCCATTTTTTAATTCTTATTTTTTCTTAAGAATGTAATATATATATAAGATGTAGGGAGGAAGAGGGTCTATAGCCAGGGTGCAGCAACCATGCTCCACATCAAGTACTCGATACACCCATTCCTGGTTTTGTTGGACACGGGGAGAAGCATAAGACCTCCGCCCTTCATGCACACACAAGCAGGCTAGTAGTGTCTGCGATGCCAACACTTACTTCGTCCCTTCAATAGCTAGAGTCATTGTCAATGTCATAATCATTTTCGTAAGATAGGAGAGAGAGAGACCTGGAAATTAAAAGAGGATACATAAAGTTTTGATGAGACAGAAGGGTGGAGAAATAATGATTAAAAAAGAGAGAGTGACAACGAAAAGGCATTGTTTGGTGTTCAAGTGCTTGCTGCAAGTGCAATGAAATGCGCAATCAAGATATTCAACACTGCAAAATCAGAAACACTGTGCATACAGCCGTGACGACGGAAAAAGCAAATGGTGCTGAATATTGACTTGGGGAACATCTTTTTTCACATATATATTGGTCTTCTTCTTCTTCTTCTCTAGTACTATGGTTATTATTATTTTTTTCTCTTTTCTTCTTTCGTGAAGTAGAAAAAAATATTGAATCTATCAGAGAAATAGACAAAAAATACTTCTTTTACATGTCTTAACAGGGAAAGCAAAAGGGGACCTCTCTGCCGAGTTCTCCCAGATACCGTGTGGTTACAATGCTCTGAGAAAGAAAGGCTTTAGATTACCGTTCGCTAGGCCTAGGCACGTTAGATAGCAAGGTCTACGTATGCCTTTGACATAGACGAGGCAGGTATGCTTTGTGTCTTGGTGGTGTCGAAAGGGGAGAGGGAGTGCCCTTGCCTACGCCGAGTAGACATGCGCCACAACTACGTCATGAGAGGAATGCTTTCGTTGCAGGAAATCTACCAAAAAAAGGACGACAAAGATGCAGGGGGAAAACCAAAGCGAGGGAGGGGGGAGGGAGATAGATAGATAGAGAGAAGGAAGGAGAAGCCGAGAGATAGATTCGAATAGAAAAAGAGGGAGCAGGAAAAGCAAGAAAGAGAGAGCGAGAGAAAGAGGGAAATCTAAGTAACATGCAGAGAGGAAGGCGTGCACGCGTATGGTAAAAAAAAAAATCTTTGGTTCTTCCTTTTTAGGTTTAGGTTTCCAACTACTTTCAAAGCGGTGGGGAGTGAGGTGGTGTCGGACTGGGGGAGGGGGAGGGGGGTGAGACTGGTATCCACAAACCATACCTGGCCTTAGTGTCTGCTGATTTTGGCCCCCCCTTTTTTCTGGCGATTTACTCCCTCTTGCCTTTCTTTCGGTGGTGAATGCATGTACCCGAATCCCTACCACTGCAAAACATCAAATCATTTTTCTCTGTTAAGTAGTCTCTTTTTTATGTTTATATATTGTGATCATAATTAATTTGTTTTTAATAGGGTTCAGATATTACTTATCTGTTCCAGCAACAAGTGGGATCAACGATCGTCATTTGTTTTGCTGGTTCATCCTTCCTTAAAGCTTCCAAGCCTCGCGTTATGTACAGTATATATATGTTCTGAATCCTCTATGGATAATATCCCCTCTGAAGTGTGCTGCGTAGTATACAACAGCAAAAGAGATTCTTAAAAAATGAAATGAGTAGAAGTAACTCTTTCTAACATTGCGCTCAAAAAGGAAATATGAAAAAAAAAACAGGAGAACTATAAAAGCAAAATTACTGAGGAAGAGATATCACTACTATTGCTGCTGCTGCGGCTGTTGCTGCGGTTACTAGTTTTAGGAACGGACGGCGGGGTAGCATGCCAAGTCCCCTTAAGTTGAAGCACAAGTTCCCCTCTCTGTCCCCATTGGCGCTACCGAGGAAAAGGAGAACGTCAGATACTGAGATAGTTTACTTCTATGAATATAACTATAACATTTAGCTAATTACCTTCTGCTTAACACACCCCTCGCAAGAACACACAACGCAGGTCATACAAATGTTCTGCAATGCAAGAGAGTTGTTAATGCAGATTAGAAGCGGTCCTTTTGTTTACCATTTTCCCGTAAATACGTTTTTTTTTTTGTATATATATGAATAAAATATATATATATTTTATATAATGATTCCGTTTCCCTTTGCACATCTTCGTATTTCTCTCACTGTCTCGGCTTCTGTCAAGGTCTCAGCTTTCGTTTGTCTTCGATGACCCAGCAAAACAAATGACAACGCAAAGTTATCGAGTTGAACTCCTGTATGCTTTTTGGGGGGAGAGAGAGAGGGGGAGGGGAGGGGAGGGGGGAAGAGGGAGGGGAATTGAGTGTTCAAACATTACTATGGGGAAGCAGAAGAAATTGACTAGAGGTTGGCTACACAGGTATGTATGGTGGGCTTCCTGGGGTGACTACATGGTGACTAAGAAACGGGTTAGATTCAATAGATCAATACATATACACACAAACATATATATATATATACGAATATATATAAATACATTTTTTATAGAATTTATTTCTCTTTAGTTAATAAATGGCATGGATTATTTAAGTGAATTATATTTCAGTATAAGTAACATGAATTTTTTTTTGTCGCTCACTTTAAAACAGCAATCTGGTTTCTGAATTATTATCACAGAGGAGGAAGTGACGCAAGTGAAGAAAAAAATAGTGTATCAAAAACAAAATTATAAAACACATGACCATCTCCTGCTGTAGAGGAGTGCAGGGGGAGGGGGTCCGAGGGGGGTCGTGTGGTTGGCTTGGAGGGTGGGGGAGGGAGGGAGGGGGAAGTGTGATAACAAGAGAACGAAGAAGAGGCTTCGACGCCGTCCCACTTACCCCTTGTCGTCCGGCTCCCCCATGAGTTTGTTCATGCCGTGGTTGATGGTCTTCCCGATGGACCTGAGGGAGTAGTTGGACGCCTCCTTGGACGCCTTGGCCGACGTGACCTCCTGAGGGGCGTCGCCGTCCGAATCCGGCTTCTTCATGCCCACGTAGGTGATGAGGAGGTACAGGATGGACACGAGGAAGGCGCCCCACGGGATCACGATGGCGTAGATGAGGTCGGTGGTGATGCCCTCGATGTCCAGGGACGTGAGGACCGTGGTGGGCTGCTCCTTCGAGTAATAGCACGGGTAGGTCCTGCCCGGGGTGCTGTAGCTCATGTTGAAGGTGGTGCAGTTGACGCTGGGCGGGTAGCCGCAGCCCTTCACGTTGGGGAAGAGGCGCGCGTCCTCCATGTCCCACTTGATGTCGTCCAGCAGGTCGACGTCGGTGAAGTTGACATCCTTGAACTCGCCCTTCGTGTCCTTCTTGTAGTTGACGAAGATGTGGGAGCACTGGAAGATGTCTCTGGTGCAGCCCTCGCGGCACGACGACCACGAGCAGTTGCTGAGGCCGAAGAAGAACTCGGACTCCTTGGTGACGCACACCACGGGCTCAGGGTCGAAGTCGGCGAAGATGGTGGAGAAGGCGGGGTCGATCACGAAGGGCACGAGGAACAGGAAGGCGAAGGAGCTGATGCAGGCGACGAGGGTGAAGATCGCCGTGAGGTAGAAGCGGAGGGTGTCCTGCCATTTGGTCTTCTTCTTGGGCTCGGCGAGGGGACCCAACCCCGCCGTTTCCTGCGACGGAGACTCAATGGTGGCGGCGTCGGGGGGCGCTCGGGGGAAAGGAAGTCGGCTCTGAGGCGGGAGGGAGACCGCGCTTCACTCCACAGGGCGCTCTCGCCTTCGAAACCGCTCCTGGTGCTCAGCGATAAAGGAAAACTAAGGAAACTCGATCAGCTCTCACAGACGAAGCCGACGACGTATTCAGCTCGCAAATTCCGCAGACAAGTCGCGCCCTCGAGGATGAGGGCCCTTAGGATGGGAGGGGGAGCCGGCTGGCAGGGGGAGGGGGGGCTGGCCGGCTCACGACCTCGCCTTCACCCTGCCATCACCGCCCTGGGCCATCACCTGGGGGAGGACGGGGGTTAGGCGATGCTACCATTACCACAACTACAATTACCATGGTTATTACCAACCGAATTTTCATTATCATCATTTGCACTGTTACTATGATCATAATCTTTCTTTACTGAGTTGTACATTTTGATCAAATAAATATCTTCATTTGTTTATATATATACATACATAAACATCGACCATTTAATTTATCTATCTATCTTATCAATAAACATAAATACATTGTGTATATGTGACTAACACACAGAAAAAACGTTCGTTATAATATAACTGTATATATATTCATTATCATATCCCTGGGTATATATTCATATAAACATCAAACCAATAACAATCCCCTAAATATTGTCAAAACATGCAGGTAACAACACACTGAAGACTTACCTATCTATAGCATATATCAGAGGAACGTTGGCCACTGTCTCTCTCTCTCATTATTTAACAGAGCCCTGGAAGAAAGAGACAAGATTGTAATGTCTGATTTAATTAGAATAATGGGCTTATGGTAGAAGTTAGGCTAGGTTCAGGATGGTAGGAAGCACGAAACACGAGAGAAAAATTGAGAGAGAGAGAGAGAGAGAGAGAGAGAGAGAGAGAAAATGGAAAAAGACACACACAAAAAAAAAAACGCGCGCACACCAAAAAAACACGCACACACACACACAGAAAGAAAGAAATAGAGAGAAAGACAGAGAGACAGACAGACAAAGAGAGAGAGAGAGAGAGAAAGAGAGAAATGTGCGCACGTAGCCCTCCCGTTTCTGGTTCGGGCAACATCAACAACACTTTCTAGTCAATGATATCTATCCAACAGATCGATGCTCAGACCAAGAGCGTGGGACGAGGCGACAGGGAGGGGAAAGGGAGGGTAGGGTATAAGGAAAGGAAGGAGGGGAGTGGGGAGGGGAAAAGGAGTGGGGAGGGGAGGGTATGGAGAAAGGAGGGGGGGAGGGGGAAAGGGGGAAAGGAGTGGGGAGGGGAGGGTATGGAGAAAGGAGGGGGGGGGGAAAGGGGGAAAGGAGTGGGGAGGGGAGGTTAGGGGATGGAGAAAGGGGTGGGAGAGAGAGGGTTAAGGGAAGGGGAAAAGAGGGGGGAGGATGGAGGAGGAGGAGGGGGGAGGGGAGATGTGGTGGAGAAGGGAAGGGGGAGAGTGGAATGGGAGGGTGAGAAGAGAGGAGGTGGAGTGAGAGTGGATGAGAGAGAAGAGAGGAAGGTGTAAGGAAGGGGAAGCTAAAAGGAGGGAACTTTGAATTAAAGGTATCTGGAACGAGAACGAGAGCGGGAGAAGGAAAGAAAAGAGAGAAAGGAGGAGAGAGGAGGGGAAGAATAAAAGACAGGAATGGGTAAAAGAGAAGAAAAGAAGAGAGGCAGAGAGAGAGAGACTGAAGCATCGGTGTATGTATTGACTCTACATGCCTGATGCTTCAAGTATGTCATATTACGAGTATTTGGAGCGCTCACGACCTCAAGGTTACATGAAGGTCGAGTCGCAGGAAGGTGTGACAGAGGGAAATGATCAATGAGTGGCTGAAAGAGGGATATTAAGCATTTTAGGGGAAATCGAGAGAAAGAATGCCCTGGTTTTACAATAATTAACACATTACTTGGACCGACTGTTCTCTACAACGAATCCACGGGGACTAGAACGGCCTCGCACTATTTGCGTCTTTCGTGTGACTGTCGCTTGTTTCGTTCTACTTGTAAGGAATGAAGTCAGTCAAAAGTAAAAACTAAAATCATAAGCACAAATATCAGGAGTTTGTGATAAATCTACGGAATGGTTCGCCAAGTTTCAACAACGATGCCAAGCAACATAAACCAAGGATTTTCTTTTTTTTCATCATGACCCAATTTGATTTTATACACTTCCCTCATGACCTAGTATCTTAAATCTACCTTTTTCTGAAGTCGATATCAGAATCATTATCGTTATCATTATCATTGCATTATTATAATCTCTATTATTATTATTATTATTTCTTTTATAAGCTCTATTATTATATTATCATAATCTCTATTATGTGGCGACCCACTGAACATATCATTATTATTGTTATTATAATCATCTTTATTGTGACAATCCATTGAACATGTACTACCTCGTGACCTGTACTTTGGAGAACCATGACGCAGACAAACCTCTAATGAACGACAAATATTCCTTTTGTTGCTGCAGTTCTTTCAAAACATGAAAATATCTACCATGTTGCCCTAAGACATCAATATACATTATATTGATGAAAAAATAAATAATTCATCAGAATAAATATGAAGAACCCTTTTCATTTTTTTCAACTGGGGAGCAAAAGAAAGAAAAAAAACAAGAAAATAAATAAAAGAAACTGTTGCTTCTTCGAGAGACTCCTAAGCCCTTGTTATTGCAACACACTGCCATCTATTGATTACTTAACAAACCGTCCGTTTGCCACAGCTCTGGCAATCTCTGTACTCCAAAGAGGACAAAATAATAAGTGCATGAATGAATTAACAGAAACATACATTAATACACATATGCATTCATACACGAATATGCATTCATACACAAATCTACATCCATACATAATCATGCCACACACACACATACACAAACACACACACAAACACAAACACACACACAAACACACACACAAACACAAACACACACACACACACACACACACACACACACACACACACACACACACACACACACACACACACACACACACACACACACACACACACACACACACACACACTGACATTCCCCTTACCCGTGTTTTGCTTGCCTCCCCTCACGCACACGTACACGACAACCTTCTCTCTTTAGGACACACTTATTGGCCCGGAAATACCACTTTTTTCTTCCTCACGCACATTCTTGGGAACGCTTAGCGGGACGGGGGCCATCGGGGGCCATGCGAGGGGAAATATACACAAGAACATAAATTAAACAATGAGAAATGGTGATTAGACATTCCGTTCGGTTTGCCTATTCACTTCCGGAATATTCTTTATATTTCTTTATTCCTTGTATTCAACGTAGCAGGAATTTGCTATTTTAAGCGACTAAGCGCTCGACCTCCAGGCGCCTTTCCGCTAGCAGTGAGTGGACTCTTTTTCACCACTTAACGGTTGCAAATTACGCCGCATGACAATAACACCGGCGCATGACTGGTTGGAGGGATAAGTGGAGGTTGTGCAATAAATGTAAATTAATTGAGTAAGAAATCGAAGGGTGTGGTTGAGAGGAAAGGTTATACAGAGAGAAAGAGGGAAAGAGAAAGAGAAGGAGAGAGAGAGAGAGAGAGAGAGAGTAGTTTGTGTGTGTGTGTGGGGGGGGGGAAGAAAGAGAGAGAGAGACAGAGAGAGAAACTACCTTCCTCCCGCTTCCTTTCTTCCACTCTGCCCCTTCCTTCTTCCCTTCTCTCTCCCCACACTCCCTCCATCTACCCTGCTCTTCAATCTTCCTCTTCCTCCACCCTCTCTTCTTCCCTTTCTATCCCCACTTATAATCTCTCCCCTTACTTCTCCCCTCCTTAATCCTATCCCCTCTCTTTCTCTCTATCCCCCTCTGCCTTGTCTTATCTCTCCTCTTCTCCGCTCCTCCTCCCCTTCTCTTTTTTTTCTATCTCTCCTCTCTCTATCCCCCCCTCCCCCTCTCTTCTCTCTCCTCTTCTCCGCTCTTCCTCCCCATCTCTTTTTTTCTCTCTCCTCTCTCTATCCCCCTCTCTTCCCTCTATCCCCCTCTCTTCCCTCTCCCGTTTTCCGCTCCTCCTCTCCCCTTTAAAACACCCACGCCCTTTCTCGGCTCCACCCACCTGACTCACACCCGAAACCTCAGGGTCCGCCTTCGCCCAATGCAGTTTATCTTAATCTTATTTCGCCCTATGTTATATTTTACTTTGTTTTTTATTACTCCTATTCTGTCTCTGTGACTGTCTGTCTGTCTCTCTCTCTCTCTAACACTCATAATAGACAGGTAGATAAATAGATAAGTAGATAAATAATAAGTATATAGTAGATAATTGATAAGTATATAGTAGATAGATAAGTATGTATATCCATCTATCACCATCTATCAATCTATTTATCTATCTATATGCATACATGATAAAGCATGGTTTACTGAACGGTGTCACCAGGCTTATAGGGACAACCATCTTTGTTCTTGTTGCGTGAATTATGTTGCAATGCGAAATAAAGCAACTGTTTATAAGGAGGCTGAATCTGACTATAATGCTTATCTGAAAGTTCTCTCCGAAGCGTCACCACCTCGTAAATGGTCAGCGCTTAAAGGATCTCTGTTTGTTGCTGTGTCCTCTATCCCGACTTTCAGAAAGTTAAATGGCAATGTTACATATAGACCGATTGAGAAAGTTAAATTCTTAGCAGATTGTTTTAATTCAAATCAAAGTTTAGATGTTGAGCTTCCTCTTTCATGTCCCCCGTTACCAAGTATCTGTTATCAGAATTAGATGAATATGGTGTAGACCCTAATGGCTTGTTTGCTTTGATTTTAAAAAGGCTACATGGTCAATTACCTCCTAAAATAGTCGTAATCTTAGGCCTTTTAGTTCGTAAAGGGTCATTTCAGAGTATTGGCGCTTTGTAATGGTACCCGTATTCCCAAGGGCCCACTACAGTCTTCACCTACTGAATATAGGCCTATTTCAAGTAAACCATTTTTATGTAAGGTTTTTGAACGTTTGCAGGAAAAACGTTTTTTTTTCTGTATATTTGAGACCGTTTCGTCCAGTTTGGTTTCAGAAAGGGACTCGGTTGCAATGATACATTACTTGTGTTGGTGCATGAAATAGTCTCATTTAGATAAGGGCTATGATTCAAGACTTGTCTCTGGATTTTAGTGCAGCTTTTGACCCTGTTAATCACAAAGCTTC
>NC_091549.1:12360238-12372738 GCF_042767895.1 Penaeus vannamei
TACGTGCGTTCACATGCTAATATGTTTGTGCATACGCGATTCAGTATATTTATGTACTCCAAAGGTTTACAATACACTTCGTGGAAGCTTGTTCAGATTGATAAGATTATTGGGAAAGGCATTAAACATTACTTTGATAACCTGCTCATACGCTCCTATGTGTGCATACGTTTCTTTTCTTAAAATATTTGTGTGAATCTGGCAATAGTGCAAGTTCGTGTATTTGTCTGTGGATGCGTGTATGTCTCTGTATCTATATGTGTGTGTGTGTGTGTATGTGCGCCTGGGTTTATGCGTGTGGGTGTGTTTACATATATATGAGGCAATATTATGTCATTTCGTCCAATTAAGCGAACGTCTAGAATAAACAGAAATGTCTTCATGTAATGTTTTCCTTGTTCGTTTGTTTGTTTTACATGTGAGAATTCAGCTCTGTCATACCTCTTTTTTCTATAAACTTTTTCTTATGAGTACAATATATAATATATACATTCCATACACATGTTATTGTTATTGTGTATATGCACACACACACACACACACACACACACACACACACACACACACACACACACACACACACACACACACACACACACACACACACACACACACACACACACAGACACACACACACAGACACACACACACACACACACACACACACACACACACACACACACACACACACACACACACACACACACACACACACACACACACACACACACACACACACATACACACACACACACACACACACACACACACACACACACACACACACACACACACACAGAGACAGAGAGGGAGAGAGAGACAGACAGACAGACAGACAGAGACACACACACACACACACACACACACACACCACATATATGCGTGTGTCTGTGTGTGTGTATTTAAATATATATTTATATTTATGTGTGTGTGTGTGTCTGCATATACATAATAACAATAACATGTTTTTCTACCTCCCTGCATAGCATGCCTTCGTAAAAAGCACACATGTTTTATCCTCCTTTGCTCCTTGAAGCTAACAGCCGGGCAGATAAGTATTGCCCCTCCCCCTCATACCCCCCTCCTCCCTCCTCCTCCCTCATACCCCTACTACCCCCTCTTACCCCCCTCCTATCCCCTCTTACCCCCCTCCTCCTCCATCATACCTTCCTCCTCCCTCCTCCTCCCTCATGCCCTCCTCCTCCCTCCTTCCTTCCCCATACCCCCTTCCTCCCCCCTCATACCCCCTCCTCCCTCATACCCCCTCCTCTGTGTAGTCTCAAGGCCAAGAGTATCAGCCTAAAACCAGCTTTATGGATAGGTTGGATAAGGTCGTCTTTTTCTTACTCCTATATTTTGCTCCTTTGTTTTTATTATTTTTTCTGTTCTTCCTCGTTTTCTTTTTTTTTACTCGAGTTATTTTGTTGATCTTTTTCCTCGTTTATTTTTCCATTTCCTTCCTCTCTATAAATCTTTTATCTTTGTCCATAATTTTCTCTATTATGAATTCTCTCTTTCTCACTCTATTCCCTCCTCCCCCTTTCTCTATCTTCTCTTCTCTTCTCTATTTTCACTATTTTCTCTTTCCCTCTCTCTCTCTTTTTCTTTTACCTCCATTTTTCTTTTTCTCTCTTTTTACTTTTTCTCTCTTTTTCTTTTTTCTCTTTCTCTCTCTCTCTTTCTCTTTCTTTCCCTTTCTCTCTCTCTCTTTCTCTTTCTCTTTTTCTCTCTTTCTCTTTTTCTTTTTCTTTCTCTTTCTCTTTTTTTTTCTCTTTCTATCTATCTTTCTTTCTTTCTCTTTCTCTCTCTCTCTCTCTCTCTCTCTCTCTCTCTCTCTCTCTCTATCTATCTCTTTCTCTTACTCTCTCTTTCTCTCTCGCTCTCTGTCTCTCTGTCTCTCTCTCTCTCTCTCTCTCTCTCTCTCTCTCTCTCTCTCTCTCTCTCTCTCTCTCTCTCTCTCTCTCTCTCTCTCTCTCTCTCTCTCTCTCTCTCTCTCTCTCTCTCTCTCTCTCTCTCTCTCTCTCTCTCTCTCTCTCTCTCTCTCTCTCTCTCTCTCTCTCTCTCTCTCTCTCTCTCTCTCTCTCTCTCTCTCTCTCTCTCTCTCTCTCTCTCTCTCTCTCTCTCTCTCTCTCTCTCTCTCTCTCTCTCTCTCTCTCTCTCTCTCTCTCTCTCTCTCTCACTCTCTCTCTCTTTCTCTCTTTCACTCTATCTCTCTCTCTCTCTATCTCTCTCTCACTCTCTCTCTCTCTCTCTCTCTCTCTCTCTCTCTCTCTCTCTCTCTCTCTCTCTCTCTCTCTCTCACTTTCTCTCTCTCTCTCTCTCTCTCTCTCTCTCTCTCTCTCTCTCTCTCTCTCTCTCTCTCTCTCTCTCTCTCTCTCTCTCTTTTTTCTCTCTTTTTCTCTCTCTCTTTCTCTCTTTTTTTGTCTCTCTTTTCTCACTCTCTCACTTTCTCTCTCTCTCTCTCTCACTTTCTCTCTCTCTCTCTCTCACTTTCTCTCTCTTTCTCTCTCAGTTTCTCTCTCTCTCTGTTTCTCTCTCTCTCTCTCTCTCTCTCTCTCTCTCTCTCTCTCTCTCTCTCTCTCACCCTCTCTCTCACCCTCTCTCTCACCCTCTCTCTCATCCTCTCTCTCATCCTCTCTCTCACCCTCTCTCTCACCCTCTCTCTCACCCTCTCTCTCACCCCTCCTTCCCTCCTTCCCTCCTTCCCTCACTCCCTTCCCTCTCCCCTCCCCCCCCCTCTCTCATTCTCTCACTCCCCTTCTCTCTCTCTCTCACTCTCTCTCTCTCTCTCTCTCTCTCTCTCTCTCTCTCTCTCTCTCTCTCTCTCTCTCTCTCTCTCACTTTCTCTCACTCTCTCTCTCTCTCTCTCTCTCTCTCTCTCTCTCTCTCTCTCTCTCTCTCTCTCTCTCTCTCTCTCTCTCTCTCTCTCTCTCTCTCTCTCTCTCTCTCTCTCCCTCTCTCCTCCTATCTCCTCACCCCCCCTCTCCTCCTCTCCCCCTCCTTCCCCCTCTCTCGTCCTCTTTCCTTACCTCCCTCCCTCCCTCCCTCCCCCTCTTCTTCCCTCTCCCTCCCCCTTCCTCCCTCCCCCTCCTCCCTCCCTCTCCCCCTCTTCTCCTCCCTCCCTCCCTCTCCCCCTCTTCCCCGTCTCCTCCTCTCTCCTTACCTCCCCCTCCCTCCCTCCCTCCCTCCCCCCTCATGTCCTTTCCAAATCGATTCACTGTTCTATTATCAATCGATTCTTGTCTCTGTGACTTACTGGCGAATCGATCATTATAGTTTGATGACTGACCTTTCCTTGTCTCCCTCGCTCCCGATTCGTCCACCTGGAGGTTCTTCATCCACCTCCACCTCATCCGTTTACTGGTCTATCCACTTGTTTCGTAGGCTCGTGTGGTTCGTCCACTGACTGGTTGACACATCTTGTCTATTAATCATTCACTCAATCCAGTTATTCATCCATACACCCGTCCAACATTTCATTCATCCACCCATTGAATCGTCCAGTCATCCACCTCTTCACACATCAGCTCACTCAGATATCCATTTACTCACGCATATACTTACTCATCCACCCACCTACCCACCTACATCCTCAACCACCCACCCCAACCCCATTCCTACACCAAAGATTCCCCCCTCCCCCCGAATTCATCCACCTATCCATTTCCTCATCCACTTATCCATTTCTTCATCCACCTATCCATATTTCCAGCAATCCACCATTTATAGCCGATAACCCAATGGCGTCTCCTTTGTCACTAGACCCCCCCATTCATCCACCTATCCAATTCCTCAACCGCTTATCCATTTCCTCATCCACCTATCCATGTATCCAGCAATCCACCATTTATCGCCGACAACCCAATGGCGTCTCACTTGTCACTAGACCAGACCCCCCCCCCCCCATTCATCCACATATCCAATTCCTCATCCGCTTATCCATTTCCTCATCCACCTATCCATATATCCAGCAATCCACCAGTTACCCAGCCGCCGATAACCCAATGGCGTCTCACTTGTCACTAGACCAGACCCCCCCCCCATTCATCCACATATCCAATTCCTCATCCACCTATCCATTTCCTCATCCACCTATCCATATATCCAGCAATCCACCAGTTACCCAGCCGCCGATAACCCAATGGCGTCTCACCTGTCACTAGGCTATTTTGACATCGAACAGCCGGTGAATAATAGATACCCTGCCCTCTCAGACTGAGGTCCCGACGGCGTGTTACTTTCCTGGCTGACGAAACGGTTTTTCGGTTGATGGACAAATGGGTTTATGGTAAATGGTTGTGGTGGGTGGTTTCGTAATGGAGAAGGTAATGGTGACTGTTTTTTTGTATTGGCAATGATTGAGTGGAATAGTTTTGTAATGGCAATGGGAAGAGGAAATACTTTTTTTTTGGTAATGGTGGTAGGGAGTGGTTTTGTATCGGCAACTGTTGATGAGAATGTTTTTGTAATGGTAATGGTGTTAGCAAATGGTATTGTGATGGAAACGGCTTCAGTGAATGGTTTTGTAATGGTATTGGTAATAATATATGGTTTTATAATGTTATTGGTTGTGGTAAATGGTTTTGTGACGATAGGGATAATGATAATGGTGATAGTAAATATAGTAAATATGGTATAAGTAACTGTTAAATGGTTTTGTAACAGAAATAGTTGAAGTGAATGGTCTTGAAATGATCATAATACAGGTTTTGCAGTAAGGTTCTCGAACACACGTCCTATTTTACACCAAAATGAAAATACTTCAAGTCCGCAGTCACATGAAATATATCTCCAGAAATGATTTAAGTTAGGGTCAGTAACTCGTAGCTATAATTTTTTGTTTCTAAGCTAAGTATATCATTGGTGTCGGCTGCGCAGGATAAAAAAGTAAAGAGTAGAAAACGTCACAAGAGAATAGTTTTATGGAAATTTTAACTGTATTGTTATTGCTATATTGATAATAAATATCTTTATAATAGTGATAGTAATATATAATTCCATGGTAAACGCTAACTGGTAAATTTTGTGACCACGACAGACAGACACAAATAAAGAATAAAAGGAAAGGTGAGAGTTGACAAAGTAATTGTACAAAGAGAGATAAGATAAGGATAAGGACAGGACACTTCTCTTTACTTGTATTTTAGAAGCAATGTCTTTTGTAATGATTTTGAAGTGTTGGATAACCATTTAGACTTTTGTGAATGCTGACGGAATTATTTATGAAAAACAAATGTGTAATGAAATATTTCTGTTGCATTTTTTGTGAAGAGAAACGTTTTTTTTCTGTTCTGTTCTCTCTCTCTCTCTCTCTCTCTCTCTCTCTCTCTCTCTCTCTCTCTCTCTCTCTCTCTCTCTCTCTCTCTCTCATTCTCTCTCATTCTCTCTCATTCTCTCTCATTCTCTCTCATTCTCTCTCATTCTCTCTCATTCTCTCTCATTCTCTCTCATTCTCTCTCATTCTCTCTCATTCTCTCTCATTCTCTCATTCTCTCTCATTCTCTCATTCTCTCTCTCTCTCTATCTATCTCTCTTTCTCTCTCTCTCTATCTCTTTTTCTCTCTCTCTCTCATTCTCTCACTCTCTCTCTCTCATTCTCTCACTCTCTCTCTCTCATTCTCTCTCTCTCTCTCTCTCTCTCATTCTCTCTCTCTCTCTCTCTCTCCCTCTCTCATTCTCTCTCTCTCTCATTCTCTCTCTCTCTCATTCTCATTCTCTCTCTCTCTCTCATTCTCATTCTCTCTCTCTCTCTCATTCTCATTCTCTCTCTCTCTCATTCTCATTCTCTCTCTCTCTCATTCTCATTCTCTCTCTCTCTCATTCTCATTCTCTCTCTCTCTCATTCTCATTCTCTCTCTCTCTCATTCTCATTCTCTCTCTCTCTCATTCTCATTCTCTCTCTCTCTCATTCTCATTCTCTCTCATTCTCATTCTCATTCTCTCTCATTCTCTCTCTCTCTCATTCTCATTCTCTCTCTCTCTCATTCTCATTCTCTCTCTCTCTCATTCTCATTCTCTCTCTCTCTCTCTCTCTCTCTCTCTCTCTCTCTCTCTCTCTCTCTCTCTCTCTCTCTCTCTCTCTCTCTCTCTCTCTCTCTCTCTCTCTCTCTCTCTCTCAAATTCTTCATCAATGCCAAGTGGGTTTTGGGCATTTTTTATGTTACATAACAGAAAGATTCCTTGTTCTATCCGGTATGTGGAGAGAGAGAGAGAGAGAGAGAGAGAGAGAGAGAGAGAGAGAGAGAGAGAGAGAGAGAGAGAGAGAGAGAGAGAGAGAGAGAGAGAGAGAATTTTTACAAGTGAGGATTTTATGTGAGATGGTTACAGGTTAGTGAAAGCTGGTTGTGTAGATGTGGTTAATCATGTTTGTGGTAGTGATTTAATTAAGTTGTTGATGGCTATTTAGTGTTAACAGAAACAGTAATGAATATATTGAATTGATCACTTATAATAGTGTAGAGAATGATCGTTAGATTTGCAAATAGAGAGAGATGGGTGGTTGAATAGGCAGGTAAAGACAAACCGAAAGAATAGAGACAGAAGAAAAGGTGGGAGGGAAGCAAGGACTAAAGAAAGACGACAGGCAGAAAGAGAGAGAGAGAGTAACAGAGATAGAGAGAGAAAAAAACAAGGATTTACAAAGAGAACAACGGAGAAAGAGAGAGAGAAACAACGGAATTAGAAAAAAACAGAGAGAGAGAAACAACGGATTTACAAAGAGAACAACGGAGAAAGAGAGAGAGATGAAGAACAGCGGAGATAAAGACAAGCAGAGAACGAACCCCTTCGATTAGATTTCGCAACGGAATAATGTATTTCTTCTTCCTCATGAATTCCCAAAGTCGACCAGAAGCCCCGCCCACTCGCCCCAAGAAACGCCCCAATACCAGCATCTCCTTTTCACAACCCACTGAGCAATACACCCATACGACCGGCCTCCTCTCCATCCACGCCATCTATCCGTCATCCACGCAATTACACTCCAGGATCGTCGAGCATCTCGCTGAAAACGCCTTAGTGTCCTTTCCTTGTGATTTATGGCGCGGTTATTCCAACGGGACTACGAGACTAAACTGGAATTCTGGTGATACACGGATTCGGGAGATCTGTTGCCTGATTCTGGGAAATTTAAGCGGGTATTCGGATTTTTTTTTAACTTGTCTGAGTCTATGCACGAGACTACATTCAGGTAATTAGCAATATTTGCCATTTGTTCTCTTTCTCTTTGCAAAATCACAGTATTTTAATGTATGGTACTTAATATCATTTATAATAGAAGTAGATGCACAGGTGAAGTAACACATATGTATATTTATTAGAAATACGTTTTTTTTCGTTTTTTTTTCTCTCAAAAAATATCAGAAATAAGCGGTAGAGTACATAAAAACGGTCTACTTTGACAGTCCAGTAATTAAATCGGTTCTCTGTATTTCTCTCCTATCGCACCTATCACTTCTGATATTTGCTAAATTCTCTCAGAGAGTAGAACTGATCCTATGAAGATTTGTATTGACTGTTGATGATATGCAAGTTGTGTGTAAAATTTGCACAGAGGGCGTGGAGGAGGAGGAGGAGTGGGGGGGGGGGCGGGGAGACAACATGCGAAGGGTCCTCCTGTTTGGAATTCTCTGGTTTTCATCTGCCTTTCTTCTCTTTCACCATTCGTTTCGCAGATATTTTTGTTTATCCAGTTTCTCCTCCTCCCCTTCCTTCTCCTCCTCCCCCCCTTCTTCCTCCTCCTCCCCTTCCTCCTCTTCATCCTCCTCCCCTTCCTCCCTCTTCATCCTCTCCTCCCCCTTCCACCTCTTCCTCCTCCTCCCCTCCCTCCTCTTCCTCCCCTTCCTCCCTCCTCTTCCTCCCCTTCTTCTTCATCCTCCTCCTCCACTTCCTCCCTTCCACTTCCTCCTCCCCTTCTTCCTCAGCCTCCCCCTTCCTCCCCTTCTTCTACCTCTTCCCTCCTCCTTCCCCTTCCACCTCCCTCCTCCTCCTCCCTTCTTCCTCCCCCTCCTCCCTTCCTCCTCCCCCCACCTTCTTCCTCCCCCCACCTTCTTCCTTCTTATCCTCCTCTTTCTCCCCCGCCACTTCCTCCTCCCCTTCACAAGCCCTCCTCTTCTCTTTCCTCCCCCTCCTCCTCTCCTCCTCCTCCTCCTCCTCCTCCTTTCCTCCTCCTCCTCCCCCCTCCTCCTTCTCTTCCTCCTCCTTAACCCAAATCATTCTTCTCCTTCCCTTTATTCCTTTCCTTTCTCCCCTCACCCTGTTTGTGGCTCAAGTGATAAAGAGACATTTGTGATCTTCAAGTATAATCTTTGTTCTCCCCCTATTCTATTTTTTTTTTCATTTATTAATCTATTTGTTTATCTTTATTTTATTTATTTATGTTTTTATTTACTTATGTATTTGTTTATTTTTATTTTATTTATCTACTTGTTTATCAATTTATTTTGTAACTATATTTCCCCGCCTTTCATCACTCGTTCTCCTTTGTCTCCTTATCTTTCTCTTCCCCCCTCCACACACACCTTCAAAATCATCATCGGTTTTCCCCCCTCTCGCCTCCTCCGCGTTGCAGCCTCGTCACATCCTAAAGCGTCTCTTCCTTGTTCCACTTGCAACATGCGCGTGTGACCCAGTTCCTTGAGGAGTCACGGTGAGGTTGCATGTCAATTGCTGCCGCTTTGAGTGCTCTGACCTGCCTTTGCCGCAGGTTAATGATTTCCTGCACAGGTGTTGGAGGGCTTGGTGCGGGGGAGGGGGGGGGGGGAGGGAACGGAAGCATTGTATGTGAATGTATGAATATATGTATGTATGTGTGCATATATATATATATATATATATATATATATATATATATATATATATATATATATATATATATATATATATGATGTATACATATGTATATGATGCATATATACTTGTGTGTGTGTGTGTGTGTGCATATATGTATGTCTATGCATGTAAATGTCTATGCATGTCTGTATGTCTGTATGTATGTATCAAATACATATGAATGCGAGGTACTGGAAACAGATAAGTATCTATTTGTAAAAGTGAAGAAATATGACAGCCCCTGTAAATGATAAAGACCCCAGGAGACTGATAAAGATCGTACTATAGGCCTTAGTAAACCTAAGTGATGAAGACCTTACTGCAGTCCTAAGTGAGAAAGGCCACACGGATGCACCATAGGCATTAGTGGCAAAGACCATATCAAAGACCTTTGTAACGAAAACCATACCGGAGACTTAACGATAAAGGCCATACCATACACCTTACTGACAAAGACCATACGAGACCTTTAAAGAACAAATTAAGACCACACTAAAACACTTCATGATGAAAGGCCATACTGAATGCCACAATGACAAATACCATACCACAAACCTTAATAACTAGACCATACGTGACCTTAAAGACCTCTTAAGTGACAAAGACCATAAGAGACTTTAATATCAAAGACCATAAGAGACTAATATCAAAGCCCATTCGAGACCTTAAAGACCTCTTAGGTGACAAAGACCAAGCAAATGACCTTAATATCAAAGACCAGACGAGACCTTAAAGACCCTTTTAAGTGACAAAGACCAAGCAAATGACCTTAATATCAAAGACCACACGAGGACCTTTCTCCCTGGACTCGCCTCCCGTGTGCGTGTTGAACGGTCGTAAAGGACACGGTAAGAGTGTTAGAAAAAGGACTCTGTGTCACTGTGATTGGTTACGTAATATGGCGTACGAAGATAATACATCAGGATCTGGAAAAAGCTGGATTGGGAAAATGGCGATTGGTTGGTTGGTTGTCTTCCTTTGGCTTCGCTTGGGATTGGGAAATATAATTGGTGATTGGGCGATTTGTTAGTTGGTTCGTCTTCGTTTGGGATTGGGAAATATAACGCGATTGGTTGGTTGGTTTGTCTTCGTTTGGGATTGGGAAATAACTGGTGATTGGTTGTTTTTCCTTGTCTGTTCTTTGGATTGGGAAATACCCGGTGATTGGTTGATTGGTTGCCTTCACTGGTCTTTTAGGATTCGGGAAGTTTAATTTATGAGTGATTTCGTATTTGCAGCTAAGGTTTTCTCGGACGCGAAGAGATAGAAGCTGGGAAGTAAGTTTGTAAGAGCATTGCTCTTTATCTTCGATTTCTCTTATTTTATTTATTTTCATTGCTATCCGTGCGCAGCGAAAAGAACTGAATGTTACGTCTAGAAGTTCTAATGAATTGCCAATGACGTCAGCAGTCTTTTCTTTTAAATCATTAATGACTGAGGTCTTGGTTGTGTTTTTTTGTTCTCTTAAGCTGATTAATTATCTGATCGATTGACAGGTATTGTTTCGTGCGACTAAAGTGACATGCAAACGCACATTGGTACAAGTACAGATACATCAACCTGTACACACGCAATTACATACACTCGGACATTTACCTATATACACGTGTGTTTATGTTTAAACGTGTGTGTGTGTGTGTGTGTGTGTGTGTGTGTGTGTGTGTGTGTGTGTGTGTGTGTGTGTGTGTGTGTGTGTGTGTGTGTGTGTGTGTGTGTGTGTGTGTGTGTGTGTGTGTGTGTGTGTGTGCGTGTGCGTGTGCGTGTGCGTGTGCGTGTGCGTGTGCGTGTGCGTGTGCGTGTGCGTGTGCGTGTGCGTGTGCGTGTGCGTGTGCGTGTGCGTGTGCGTGTGCGTGTGCGTGTGCGTGTGCGTGTGCGTGTGCGTGTGCGTGTGCGTGTGCGTGTGCGTGTGCGTGTGCGTGTGCGTGTGCATGTGCATGCATACTACACCCCCACACAAACAAATACATACATATATGATTACATACATACACGAATATCAGACAGATACATGTAGATCCAGATACACAGCACAAATACAAACATATATAGATATAGATATGAATATTATAGAAATAAATATCGATAAGCATATGTATACAAAAATAGATACAGATTTAGCCGTAGATACAAATAAAGATATAGATACAGATTTAGCTATAGATACAAATAAAGATATAGATACAGATTTAGCTATAGATACAAATAAAGATATAGATACAGATTTAGCTGTAGATACAAATAAAGATACAGATACAGACTTAGCCGTAGATACACATAAAGATATAGATACAGATTTAGCCGTAGAAACAAATAAAGATATAGATACATACTTAGCCGTAGATACAAATAAAGATATAGACACAGATTTAGCCGTAGATACACATAAAGATATAGATACAGACTTAGCCGTAGATACACATAAAGATATAGATACAGATTTAGCCGTAGAAACAAATAAAGATATAGATACATACTTAGCCGTAGATACAAATAAAGATATAGACACAGATTTAGCCGTAGATACACATAAAGATATAGATACAGACTTAGCCGTAGATACAAATAAAGATATAGATACAGATTTAGCTGTAGATGCAAATAAAGATATTGATACAGACTTAGCCGTAGATACAAATAAAGATATAGATACAGACATAGCCGTAGATACAAATAAAGATATAGATACAGACATAGCCGTAGATACAAATAAAGATATAGATACAGACTTAGCCGTAGATACAAATAAAGATATAGATACAGACTTAGCCGTAGATACAAATAAAGATATAGATACAGATGTAGACATAGATAACACGCAGTAAGTCTATGAGACCTCAGTCGATGACGCCCGTCGGATCCACTTGGCAAGGATTCATTAAATATTCGTGCGTTGGCCTAATGTCACACCTTGCCACGTGGTCGATGGAGCGCCTCTCTCGGATGACCTGGCATTTGCAATCTCTCTCTCTCTCTCTCGATGACTCTCTTTTTCTTTTTTCTTTCTCTCTTGTATTGACTGTATTTTAAATCTCGCTTTTTCGCTCTGTCTGTCTGTCTGTTTTTTTCTGTTTTTTTTTCTTTGTCTGTTTGTCTCTCTCTCTCTCTCCCTCTCCCTATCTCTCCCTCTCCCTCTCCCTCTCCCTCTCCCTCTCCCTCTCCCTCTCCCTCTCCCTCTCCCTCTCCCTCTCCCTCTCTCTCTCTCTCTCTCTCTCTCTCTCTCTCTCTCTCTCTCTCTCTCTCTCTCTCTCCCTCTCCCTCTCCCTCTCCCTCTCCCTCTCCCTCTCCCTCTCCCTCTCCCTCTCCCTCTCCCTCTCCCTCTCCTCTCCCTCTCTCCCTCTCCCTCTCCCTCTCCCTCTCCCTCTCCCTCTCCCTCTCCCCTTCTCTCTCTCTCTCCCTCTCTCCCTCCTCTCCCTCTCCCTCTCCCTCTCCCTCTCCTTCTCCCTCTCCCTCTCCCCTTCTCTCTCTCTCTCCCTCTCTCCTCCCTCCCTCCCTCCCTCCCTCTCTCCCTCTCTCCCTCTCTCATTCTCCTTCTTTCCCCCCCCTCTACCACTCCCTCATTCTCTCATACCGTATTCCTAACACACTTTCACTCAACAAACACGAGCCTTGCCCTCAGAAGGTTGCACGGCTTGCAACAACTCATTCCACAGGGTCTTCAGCTTCTCACAAAG
>NC_091549.1:12377738-12397738 GCF_042767895.1 Penaeus vannamei
TCTTTCTCTCTCTCTCTCTCTCTCTCTCTCTCTCTCTCTCTCTCTCTCTCTCTCTCTCTCTCTCTCTCTCTCTCTCTCTCCCCTCTCCCTCTCCCTCTCCTCTCCCTCTCCCTCTCCCTCTCCCTCTCTCTCTCTCTCTCTCTCTCTCTCCCTCTCTCTCTCTCTCTCTCTCTCTCTCTCTCTCTCTCTCTCTCTCTCTCTCTCTCTCTCTCTCTCTCTCTCTCTCTCCCTCTCCCTCTCCCTCTCCCTCTCCTCTCCCCCTCCCTCTTCCTCTCCCTCCCCCTTTCTCTCTTTCTCTCTCTTCCTCTCCCTCTCTCTCTCTTCCTCTCCCTCTCCTTCTCTCCCTCCCTCCCCCTCTCTCTCTCCCTCTCCCTCCCTCCCTCTCCCTCTCCCTCTCCCTCTCCCTCTCCCTCTCCCTCTACTTCTCTCTCTCTCTCCCTCCCTCCCTCCCTCCCTCCCTCCCTCCCTCCCTCTCTCCTCCTCCTTATTCTTCCTCACCACCACCTTCGATCTTCCATCAACATACCAGGAGGCATTCTTGGGCCTGAGATGCTGTATATAAAATGCCATAAAGCTAAAGGCATGGATTCCAGCTGGCCTTATTACCACGAGATTCCGAAGGTCGAAATCTTAATCCATTTTGGCGGATGAATAAAATTAAGAGTTATAATCATAAGCGTAGTAAAGAGGATGAATAATTAAAGTTTCGAGTTATAATCATAGGCGTAGGAAAAGGGGGGGGGGGTAGAGAGACTGCCCCCCCCCCCTCCTCAACTATCAGTTCCTTAGCTACCTTGTCGTTGAGAACACTAACCTCTGCAACCGGTATTCAGAATGAAATAACCATTTTGACAAGTATGGTTTAAATAAAAATGTCGGAGATTTTGGTGCAGAAAATAATGCCTTAGTGCAGAAATTAATGCTAAGTTCAGATATTAATTATTGCCTTGGCGGAGGTATGCGTTCTCTGAGCGCTTCTAATTGTTATCATTATTAGTCATATTATTATTATTATTATTATTATTATTAATGCCTTAACCATTTTGTCATTGTCATCACCATTATTATTATCATTATTAAAATCACTTGTTAATATCATTATTATTATCAATATCATAAATATTATCATTTTCATTTCATTTACATGAATATTGTATTTCATTAGTAACCCTATTGTCTTGGCGGAGGTATGTGCTCTTATTCCTCCTAGTTTATTTACGTTTTCTCATTTTTTTTCAGTAATTACAGCAATAATGGAATTCCCACGCCCATTCCTCCTCTTCCTGGCCGTCCTAGCCTTCGCGGGCGTGGGCGGGCGTGCCTCGGCGACCGAAGATGATCCCGCTTTGATTCTGATTCTCCTGGATGGGTGAGTGCGTGTGTGATGATGATGATTATGCAATTCGTTATAGTCATCATTATTGTTATTAGTATAGTTATTTCTAGTATTACTATTGTTCTAGTTACTTTTATAGTCGTCATTATAGTTTTTGTTAGTTATTTTTAATATTATTGTTATTGTCATAGTTGTTTTTATTATTATTATTATTATTATTATTATTATTATTATTATTATTATAGTTATATTTAGTATTGTTGTTGCTGTTATTGTTGATTTTAGTATTGTTGTCATCATAGTTGTTTTATCATTATTATAGTTATTTATAGTATTATATCTATGTTATAGTATAATTTTTATTATAATAGTTATTTTAGTATTATTGTTATTATTATAGTTTTTTTTGTATTATTGCTATTATTATAGTTGTTGTTTTATTTATTATTAGCAGAACGTTTTCGTTTCCAATTTTTTTCCTGTCGTCACCCCCCCCCCCAATCCACTGCTCGTTGTCGTGGAAAGGGGGGGGGGTAGGAGACGGAGACTGAGGCCCAAGGCAAGTGGTCACCCCTACCTTGGACCTCAACCCTTGCACAATTAATTTTGCATGGTCCTTTCTTCTCGCTCTTACCTTTTCCTTCTCTTCACCCCCTTCTTCTGTTCTCAAGGTGTGAGGCCGTGCTGACAGGGTGAAAGGCTGGCTTTGTGTCAGTCCCGAACGGCCTACATATTCTGTTTGCTCTTCCCTCTTTGCCCTTTTCACCACCGTGCTAACCTACAGCGCTCTACAGCCTTTGCTAGCTGACACATTTTGTTCTGAACGTTAAGTCTTTTTCACCCTTTTCGCCACAATATCTTATCATAGAGGTGTATTCCCTTTCCTTAAGGTGCTGTCACACTAGCACTTTTTCCGTCATTTTTTTAACAATTTTGTCCATTTTTCAGCGAATTGTCGATTTTCCAGTCAGACGATAATGATTGTTTCCGTCTGAAAACCTTTCCGTCAACTTTTTCAGCCAAGCCTAGTCAAATCAAGAGTTATATTCGAAAATGTTTGTATTTATGTTAAATAAAATTGTCAAAAAATTGACGGAAAAAGTGCTAGTGTGACAGCAGCTTTACGCTTCGCCAACAACCGTTATATTTTGAATACTATCGCTATATTCTGAATACGCCTCTAATGACCTCGGACTTTAACGCGACAGAATTTGTTAAATAAATTAGTAAATTCTCTGACTCAGATTTCGCTGGGATTACCTCGACATCCACGAGAACGCCGATGGTTTTCCAGGATTCGACCGGTTCGTGGAAGACGGCGTTCGTGCAAGACATCTGAATCCGGTCTTTCCTACGGACTCCTATCCGAACTGGAGGACGATTGTCACAGGTGAGAGTGTTGGTTCTGGTTGAGGTGAAGTGGAAGGCTGTTGTGAGGTGCAGTGTTAGGATACGTACTGTGGGGTGAAGTGTACGGATGGGGAAACTACAGAAGTTTATGGATGCGTACTGTGAAGTGAAAAGAAAGGATGCATATGTGAAGTGTAGAGGTGTAGACATGTGTAACTACGATGTGAAGTGTAGTTATGCTTACTGTGAGGTGAAGTGTGGGGCTTACGTACCATAAAGTGAAAGGATGAGATGCGTACTGTGAGGTGAAGTGTAGGGAAACGTACTATGAAGTGAAATGAAAGGCGTCAAGGGTAGGGAAGTGCAGTGATACGTAACTATGGTGTGAAGTGTAGGGATAGGTCTCATGATGTGAACTGAAGGATGTCAAATATAGGGAAGTATAGGGATAGGTTCAACGATGTCACGTAATGGATAGGTTCTGTGATGTCAAGTGCAAGGATAGATGAAAATTGTGATATAAGGATAGGCCTACGTGGTAAAATGTGGCCTACGTGGTATAATGTGATGCGATACATACTGTGACGTGAAATGGTGTGAAGTGAATGGATATGTATTGAAGAAGTCATGTACTCATAGTCTTATAGAGAGACAGTTACGTATGATCACTAATAAATAGGTAATACATATCTATATATAGCGCTCTCTCTCTCTCTCTCTCTCTCTCTCTCTCTCTCTCTCTCTCTCTCTCTCTTTCTCTCTCTCTCTCTCTCTCTCTCTCTCTCTCTCTCTCTCTCTCTCTCTCTCTCTCTCTCTCTCTCTCTCTCTCTCTCTCTCTCTCTCTCTCTCTCTCTCTCTCTCTCACACACACACACACACACACACACACACACACACACACACACACACACACACACACACACACACACACACACACACACACACACACACACACACACACACATATCCTCTCTCCCCCTCTCTCTCTCTCTCTCGCTCTTTCGTTCCCTCCCTCTCCCCCTCTCCATCCTACTTTCTCCCTTTCTCCCACCTTGCTGTTTACAGTAAAAAAGTAATTCACGATATAAGCGCAAAGATCGATGCATCATAATATTTAATTTCTGTTCGATTAGATTAATCAATATTATGACTTTTTCTCTTCGTTATCTTGATAAAATTAGCATATCTATGGCCACGCAGGCAGGTGTTTAACTCATTAATCCATCTTGGTTATTAACACGACTGATGTTCAGAATTAATAACCTACAGTTTTTGTAGTTCGTTTTTGTTGGTTTGTCTCCGTAATGCGGTGTGACTACCTTTGCAATATGCATCGTCCAAATCTCGTGTGTATGTGTGTATCTATCTGTCAACCTCTGTTTATGTATCTGTCTATCAGTCATTCTCTCTTTGTGCACTATATATTCATCAGTTTACACTCTGGCAGCAGGTTTGAATGAATGTTACTTTTAACAAGTCAGATCGCTTTTATCAAACCAGAGACATTGCAAGAAGGAAAATAATTTATCTATAATTTCTATGTAGCGACACGATTTATCGCATAACATTTATAAAATCCACAAGACATAAGTAATAAAGATATATATAAGATAAAGCAAGAATGAGTTGACACAGTTCCTATTAAGAATTCACACGTTTGAACAAAAAATTATTAATTAATTAATCTTCCTATGCATGCCCTATATCTATCTATCTATATATATCCTTCCTCTCATCCTCTCATATCCCTCTCTCCTCTCTCCTTGTATATTAACAAAATTGCTAATCGGAATCAATAACCTAGATTTTTGGTAATTTTTTTTTGTATTTGGAATTTCATTTTTAACTAGTTTAACATTACAATATGTCTAGTCAACAACTAGTCTCTCTCTCTTTCTCTCTCTCTCTCTCTCTCTCTCTCTCTCTCTCTCTCTCTCTCTCTCTCTCTCTCTCTCTCTCTCTCTCTCTCTCTCTCTCTCTCTCTCTCACACACACACACACACACACACACACACACACACATACATAAAAGTATGTTGATTTTATAAACGATACGTATGAATATATTATAATTAAATTCAAGGATTATGAAATGCAGAGCCGACAAACAAGCTTAGATTTAGAATTCTATAGACCGATTCGGTGTGACGTCACGAGTCGGAGTCACCATTTTACTTGGTGACAACAAACCCGTCGCTCGCGGATACCTCGCTATCAGCGCGAGCGAAAATGGCGTATGAATACTTTGATTCTTCAAAAACCGAAGCGAAAAAGCGGTATAAAGCAAAACTAGAAGTTGTGCGGCTAAAAGAGTGTCCACACCGTCTGCCTGCCGAAATTTGGATCGACAATCCTTCGAAATGGCCTAATACTGAATATCCCGACATCTACGATTATTTCACCAACACAACGTAATAATAATGATTTTATGATGACGTAATTTACAACAGCAATCTATGTCTTTTAGCTTTATAAATTCAGTGCCATTTCTTATCATCACCTCTTCCCATTCACTAGGCATTTATACAAAGGAGACAATGAAGTCAAGTAAAGGCCAACAAGCGCTCAACGTATTTTTCTCTTTTCTCACTAATTTGACCTTACGAGATAGGCCTCTTCGGTTGTTTCCTCTGCTGGACTAAATAACATTTCAGACACAAAGGCAACAGGCAACTGTATGTCTGCTTTTTCATCTATTGGACAGTGCTTGGAGACACTTGGGATAAAGTCTGGGTGAGTTGGATCCGGGAGTGGTTTGCGCGTAAATTAGAATTATGCTTAATCAATTTATTACAAAAAGAGTAAATTTGCTGTTGTGCTTTCTGGAGTATATGACTGCTGCCAAAACCTAAAGCGATAATGTTAACCTTGTTTGGCCTTGGCAGGTAGTGTAGATAGATGGAGTTTGAAAGTGATTATCTGTCTCTGGAATTTGGAAAAGTGTAAAATATTAATATGTATATTAATAGAATGTTCTGAGTAGATGTAAACATACTCCACCAGGCGCCCAAGCATTCCCATCAGCGTTCATCCGTTTCATGGCCTGTACCCATCGGTTCCATTTCTCAGATTTCTTTCCGCGATCGGAGAAATTATGAAACGTTAAACCTTTCTTTCCCATCATGTGGTTCGAACAACCAACGGCAACACAGCTCCTCGGCATTTTCACTCAAAGAAACTAAATCCTCGGAAAATTTCAGCTCAGTGAGTTTTCGAACGAACGAGGGTTTGTTTTCACCAAGTGCTCTTTGCTAGGGGCGGTTGCTAGGCGTTACCGAGTCGGTCTATTTCCAAGTATCTCTGACGTCATAGAATTTCACTGCAGTGGGAAAAATCAGACACTATCCTTATTAAATTTGTTCCACGTGCATTTGTCTGTTTATACTGTAAAGAAATTTAACCTCAACACCCTTCTCTCTTTCCTTCTTTACCCATACTCATACCCCTATCCCCTACCCTTACTCATACTCATACCCCTATTCCCTACCCATATCCACACTCATACCCCTATCCCCTACCAAAACCATCCGCACCCTTCTCTCCTCTACCCATACCCTTCTCTCCTTATCTACCCATACCCATGCCCTCCGCCAGGACTTTACCCAGAAAGCCACGGCATCGTTGGCAACCACATCTTCGACAACGAGAGAAACGCAACCTTCTCCCTGAGCGACCTGGAGTCAACTAAAGACCCGCTGTGGTGGCAAGACGCGGAGCCCCTCTGGATCACCGCGACCAAAGCCAAGATGGACACCGCGCTCTTCCTCTGGTCGAGGTGGGTGGCGACGAGAAAAGTTTTTTTTTTATTCTTTTTTGATTGGATGGGTTAATTGCTAGGTTGGTTGTTTGGTTGTTTTGGGAAGTTCTTCGTTTGGTAGCTTGAGAAGTTCTTTGTTTGCTACCTTGATAAGTTGGTAGTTTGGGAAAATTAGTTGTTTGGTGATTTGCTAGTTTGGTAATTTGACCATTTGGTAATTCGGTTGTTTAGTAATTTGCTAGTTTGACTGATTGGTAATTTGGCTGTATGGAAATATGATAGTTTGGTAGTTTGGTAGCTTGGCAATTTGGTAGTTTGGCAATTATGTAGCTTGGCAGTTTGGTAGTTTAGTAATTCAATAGTTTGACAGCTTGGTAATTTGGTAACTTGGTAGCTTAGTGATTTGGTGATATGGCAAGTTGGTAGTTTGGTAGAATTATTCCTTCCCCATATACCATATTGATTCACTATGATGTGTACCTATATTTATTTTTACATTTTCCAACAGCTGTGATGTTCCTTGGGAGGGGAACGTGTCGCCAAAGTACTGCACTCCGTATGAAACCGTTCCAGACGCGCTTCAGGTTTTGCTGAACAACCTCAACCAGGGCGTCGACAGGATCCACCAGGAGGGATACAAGCTTATTATGGTTGGCGGGGGACTTTTTTGCTGATGTTAGGGTTATCATTACGGTCGTTAGTTTTTTTCGGCTGTGGTGAACCTTTTATTAATTTATTTTGATTGTTGTATCCATTGATTTATTGATGTTAGTGTCATTTACATCACTATTATCATTATCATGGCTATTGATGATACCGCCATTATCATTATTAAAGACTGAATCATCACTGTCGTTATTTTAAATGGCGATATTCCCTTACAATTGTTATCATGTTACAGTCATTCTTGTTGTAATTACCATCATTACTGCCATCTTTATCATTCTCATCATTGCCAAAGTCATTATTCTACTTATACATGCTTATAATATATATATATATATATATATATATATATATATATATATATATATATATATATATATATATATATTTATACTCAACCTTCCTCTCAGGTCTACGTGGAACTGATCGACATGGCTGGGCATCGCTACGGCCCGGAGTCCAGCGAGGTCGAAGAAGCAGTCAAGGCTGTCGACTCCGCCCTAGATAGCCTGTGGGAGGACTTGGCTGTCAGAGACATGCTTAATACGGTGGGTAGGGGCGCATGAAGGAAGTATGTGAGAAAGAGAGAAGAGAGAGAACGAAATAAGGTATCATACCGTCTCTCCGTCGACCTACCCATATAAATAACAAAGATTGCACAAATAGACGAACGGAAAATAATTTTTAAAAACGCACACAAACCAGTAAACTCCGCATCAACGTCGACTCCATTCCCCTCGCCCTCCACAGACGAACGTGGTGGTAGTGAGTGACCACGGCATGACGAAGGCCTCCCAAGATGACCTGACCTGGCTGGACATCGCGCCATGTCTCAACGGTTCGAAAATCGCGAAGACCGTGGGCCATGTGGGTTATATCAACATTCTTCCTGTGAAGGGATACACGGATCAGGTATTGCATCATCGTACGAGATGTATGAGAGAAAAAAGTTATTGTTTTATATGATTGAAGACGTGTACTTGCTTTATTTTTTTTATTTTTGCTAGGCACTGATATGCACACCATCAGACGGGTTACGTACATTGCCAATGAATATATAATACACGCTTTAATATCCAGGAAAATGCATTAGGTAAGTAAAAAAAATCACTTATTGCTTTGTTCTATAAAAGACACGTACTTCCTTCGTATATATTTAGCAGCCACTGATATATACACTATCGCACGATTACGCACATATAAACAATTAACCCATGTCCGTAAACACAAGTACTCTATACATCAGCCACACACAATTCTCAAACTCTCGCATAAAGGAGGAGTTAAAGGCTTAACAAAAACGTCTTCTGAAGGTGGAGGAGGCGCTGCAGAACTGCCCGGGCGTGTCTGAGAACGTCGAGGTGGTGAGGAAGGAGAACATGCAGGAGCGCTACCACTACAAGGACCACAGACTCATCCACGACCTCACCGTTATGCCTAAGCCAGGTACATTGATACACCTAGGCGTTTAGTCCCATGCTTGTACAATGAGGGAATGGAGAAAGGAGGAGAGGAAGAGGGGGAGGCAGGAAGAGTGGGATAGAGAGAGGTGGAGACAGACAAATGCAGAGAGAACTTAGTGGTCTGTCATACAACAAAGATGATAAAGTTGCGAAGGGGGGGGGGGTGAATTGAAATTGATTCTAGAACACACGCGCCATTTTACCGACGAAATGACATTCATTTCAGACCACGCCATAAAAACACAAATGAAAATTAAGCTGACATTCTGCCCAACAACCGTTCTGACCCGTCAGCGAATTCTAATATCTCAGCCCCAGTGTCAGACGAGTTTTCACTTTCACGAAAACTGTAAGGTGAATCCGTAAAAAAATGGGACACTGACTCAAACCAATACGGTCTAACTCTTCCGTTTCAAACCCAATTAGACAGACGGGAGGGTAAATGTAATCTGAAAGCGAAAAATAGGGAGGTTAAAAAAAATACGAACAATTTCACTTTTTTATTTGTATAGAAGCCACAACATCGTTACCAAACGTGATGAATTGGTTAAATATTTTAAGGTTATTAATTTACCAGTAAAATTGAAAGAGGAAAGATATATATTCCCTAGATAGATACAGCCTTACAAACCTTGAATTGTGTTCAACGCGGCAAATTTATAAAAGGTATGAATGAGAATGACTATCTTCACAGTGCAAGAGATATATTTGACCGGTTTCGATAAAATCTTCGCCAAAATTACAAGATAGAAGCAAAACCAATCAAATACACCTTGCACTGCGAAGATATTCAGCATCACATACCCTTTTTCCTCCACTTCCAAACCCCCTTTCTTTAGATCCACCGAATCGTCCCTTTCGCCAACTAATTCTTATCAACCATTACCCCCTCGACTCCTGAAGGTTACTCCCTCAAGAGCCCCGGAACCTACTACTCTCTGCCGGAGCAAGAATCCGACAACATAGGACGCCACGGCTTCGACAACACCGCCGACCAGCTGCCAGACATGAGGGGCATCCTCTTCGCCGTCGGGCCGTGTGAGTCAGCGGGGGGGGGGGGGGTCGGTTCTATGAAGGGCTGGACGCATTTTCTTGTTTTCCTTCGTTTTTTCTTCTCTTTTTCTTTCCTTTTAATTCATTTCACTTCTTTTATCTTCTTATTTCATTTATTTTCTTTTCTTTCTTTTTCGTTTCAATTAATTTCTTTTCCTTTCCTTTTTTACAAATTGACTGGGGAAATTTTCAACTTTAATAGTAGCATTTTTTTGTGATTTGATGAAATATTTTTTTAGAGCTCGTTACTTTTTTTTAAGTAGAACTCTGATGATAGTTGAGAAAAAAAATCCAAGAAAGTTTCCGTTGAAACCATATCCACTCTGAAAAAATAATGACTATTGTAATTATCATGGATATCATTCTTCATCAGATTTGCAGTTGATAAAACTAGATTCGAACATGTAAAAATAAATAAATTCACAAAAAAGATAAAACAATTTTTCCAATCTGGTATTCAAAACCATTTTTTAATATATGAGACTGCAGTGTTGCGTGGTTCACTTAATATGGCAGAATATTAAGGCATATTATGAGTCTCAAATGCACATATTTGCAGTACCTCATCTTATATTTAATTATTGAAGTTTTATCAGTTTATACAAATAGTTGAATATACGGATGTACATCATGTATATATACACATATGGTTATCTCTCTCACACACACACACACACACACGCACACACGCACACACGCACACACACACATACACACACACACACATACACACACACATACACACACACATACACACACACATACACACACACACACACACACACACACACACACACACACACACACACACACACATACACATCCACAACACACACACACATCCGCAACACACATACATCCACAACACACACACACCACACACCTACAACCTTCTCACGCCAATCCTCTCCACGAGCCAGCCTTCACCTCGGGACACCAATCACAGCCGGTGAGCCAGGTGGACGTGTACCCTCTGCTGTGCCACGCCCTCCAGCTGCAGTGCCACCCTAACAACGGCTCCTTGGACCACGTGGCTGAATTCTTCGCCCTCAACACCCTCACCTCAAGCGCCTCCTCCGCCGTGTCTTGTCTCCTTCTTAGGGTGTTCCTCATAAGCGTGGGTCTCGGGATGTGGGTCGGCGGTGGGATATTGGGATAAGGTGGGATATAGGGATAAAGGTTGAGGATTGTAGATAAGGGTGAAGATTGGGGGTTAGGGTATGGATTGCTGATAAGGGTGGAGATTAGGGGGTAAGAATGAAGACGGGATAATTGTGAAATTTTGTGTTAAGAATGAAGATTGAGGATAAGGGTGAAAATTAGGAAGTGACGATTAGGGACAAGGGTGAAGATTATGGATAATAAGGAATATTTAAGTTGTTTAAACAAAATAAATGTGCTAGACATCAAAGATCATACAGTACTAGGGTAAAACATTGTGCCGAAAAGGGTAAGGTTAGAGGCTGAACAGTACTGAAGGGTAGTATGGTCGTAAAAAGGGTTTGGGAGGGGAGCTAACAGGGTATATTATAAGGTTTGAGTTGATAAAAAGGGTGAAAGGATTTAAAAGTTAAGGGCAATTAGATCAAATGGAGGAGATTTATGCGTCTGAGGAAGAACGACTTGTCGAAGGAACAAAGGTAGGGGATTCCGAGAGGATGGGGTGAAGATGAAGAACAAGAGCTTAGGGGCCGGATTCTCAAAAGAGCCTGAAGTTCAGGTATGCTGGAGGCCTAAACCGTCCAGCGGCGACCCAAGTTACGGCCCGTCAAAGGCGCCGTATCTCGGACTTCGCCTCGTTATGCACAAACGTTTTTTTAAGGAGCCTTATCCCTGCCTTAAGTCCGCAGCGCTGTAGATCAATTAAGGCGTCGGATCTTCGGTGGTCAATCACAGCTGCTGTTTTAGGGGGCTCTTAGGGAGTCTTGACCAATCACAAGCAGTAAATGTCAATCAGCTGATTTTGTAAACACCACGCTGTGTCCAGCCGGGAAAGGTAAATCAGTAGCAATTCGAGGAGGTCATGACGTCAGATTTTGATGACGTCACAAATGTTGCGATTCTGTTTTTGGAAAAAAGCACATAAGGTTTCTTTTGATGATGGCGGCACTCACGAACTGGCCGGATAGCCCGCTCTGCTGGCAAGAATTGTACCAAAAAGTGAATGGCCAATTTTATTGCGAAATTGGTGGTGATGATAATCTTTCACTTGAATCAATAATAAGAAATTACGAAATCACTACCACCACGAAAATCGAGCACTACACTACTGGTCGATTACTTTGGTCTTTTCAGTTTTCAAAAAGGATGGAAAATAATGATTTTATTGGTTTTATTTCCTCGTAGTGGGAGTCAAGCCATAGGCCTGTATTTTTTACTCAGCTTGAAGGGATTAAGTATACCTAATTTTATTGATACCTCCAAACACTCAGTGAATGAATGAAAGGTATTTTATTTAATGTGTAGGATACCAGGCCAACAAGACTTTATGAAGTCAAAGACGCTTGAAAAGCCATCGAAATTTTAACACTGTTGGATATTGTACGAAATGTAAACATGAACATGTGCTATTCTAAAAATAGCCCGGCCTGATATCCTACACATAAATAAAATACCTTTCATTCATTTATTGAGTGCAAGGAGGTATTAAAAAAAGTAGGTATGCGTAATCCCTTCAAGCTGAGTAAAGAATACAGGCCTATGGCTTGACTCTCACTGCGAGCAATTCCACTTGAGAATCATTCATGAATAACCATAATCGCCCACTCTCATTCACAGGGCTATTTTGATGATTGTTCATTGAAAATATAACCTTTAAACTCATTATTTTCAATCCTTTTTGAAAATTGAAAACACCAAAATGAACAGTAAACACTATGTGCTTTATCCAAAAATAGAATCGTAACTTTTTGACGTAATCAAAATCTGACGCCATGACCTCATCGAGTTGCTACTGATCTAGTCTTTCCCGTGTCCAGCTCGTGGCATGATAAAACTTTTTAACTAACATGTTACAGAATATGTAACACAGAAGAAATATGAAAGATTCCTAATCAAAGGAGTTAACTGTAATGTAGATACTTACAATATCAGTTACAATTAAAATTGGCATTATTGGAAATGTACCTCCACACCAGATTTAAAGAATCTGATCTTACCCATTGGTAGAAGTTTTCTTCTATACCATTTTTCTGTGCATATTGATAATAACGGTGTTAAGAGGGTATAAAATCCACGATTTCCAGTATCCATACGCTTACAGCGCCGAGACAAAATGACAAAAAAGTCGATGAGAGCGACGGAAAAACGGACGGATTTGTAGCGAATGACGTATGCAAGGGAAATCATATGCGCCGATTAGATTCGTGCGTGAACGTGACGTGAGCATAGACACTCAATAAAACCAATCAGATATGGAATAGATCATCACGTGACAATAGAAGCTGGGCCTAGGGGGCGGAGCCCCCTATACAACCCGAAGATGCATTAATATACTATGCTTGCTAGTATTCTACCGATATTTCTCGAAATTACCCCCCAAATTAACTGATATGCATCATGCCCTCCCCAGCTATCGGGACCGATATTGTAGTTATACTTCGTTTGCGAAGGAAATGAGTGCTAGATTCGTTCGAAATAAGGCGAAAGATATAAGAAAATTATGCTATGCCCCCCCAAAAAAAACCTTGTGGGGTTGCACTTCCATATTTACCTTAAAATCATAATAAAATCATTCCATACCAGGCGAAATGTTTACAGATATACCACCTAACCTAACTTAGCAGAAAAAAGCAAATCAGAGTTATATAGGAATATTACACTTGTTGCCTTATTCAGCAGTGCACAATTGGTTAATGTACACCCAATGGCATTATAACTGAGTAAAATACAAATTGTAATGCTGTATTGTTCTAGGGCTGAAAATGTCATTTATGCCTCGCCGTAACTCGCTCAGGCTACTCTCCCCTGTCTTAGCCGAAGACACCTTAACTCGCACCAATATGGCGGGTCCCTTGCTCTGTGCATGGGCCGTAAGGTCGCTAGCCGTAAGTTAAGGCGCCTTAAGGAGATACGGCACCTTAACGCGTTTGAGAATCCGGCCCCAGGAGTCGAGACGGGGATCCAGTGTGGGCGGGTTTAAAGGTCTTTAAAGGTGGGCTGAAATAGGGAGTTAAAGGTCAGCTGTGTCAAATCAAATGTCAGCTTGTCCGGGTTAAAGGAAATAGTGAAAATGGGAATAATATTTTTGTCGTAGAAGTGATAATTAAGTAATAGTAATGGTTTGATACACTTGGTTACAATGTACTTAGGCATTTCTGAAACACTTGGTTACAATGTACTTAGGCATTTCTGATACACTTGGTTACTATTTACTTAGGCATTACAACTTCGAAGAGATGCAAATACAGTGTTTATTTGTGTATTTTATATCACTATCATTGTTTGATTTACTTTTTTGTTAAAGTTCTGTATACACAAGTGCTTCTTGGAACAAAAAATCTTCACCAGAAATGTATTTAAGGGCATTCTCATTTCACTGATTTGGAAAAACAATCAGTGACAAACCAACAATGAAAATTTACATAAAATTAGTCAGTGAAATAAGGTTTTCATTTGATTTGCTATGTATTCCACACTTTTGTCGAAATATTCCGTCCAGTAACTTTTTCAGCATTCTGCACTGCATGCATGTGTCTGTTAAACTGCAATCGTTTCTGTTAATTCTCAGATTAGTTGAGTTAGTGATAGTGCTTACTTCTGTGATCACGTCTTGATTTGTATATGCCATTTTGGATGGTATTATCTGTGCACATGGTTTTAAAAAAATGATTTTTTTTTTTTTTGCATATTATAGAGGCATAATAGGCATGTTGCTTATGCAATAACCATTTAAGAAAACCAATCAGGTCAGAAATGACCTCCATACGTGCATATATGTGGCAATTAATAATTTATTCATTACTGACGTTTGATCATGACAAAAAAAATCTTAGAATACTATAAATCTTTACTGTGTAGTGTTTCGAAATTGTCTATTGGGTGATATATTATGTATCCAAAATATAGCTTAATAAGGAAATATTTTGTTTATTTTTTGTCCTTGGATAGATGGGTGGATGGATGGATAGATACATATTTATTTATATAGGTATTTTTTCTCTTACTCCCTCTCCCTCTCCCTCTCTCTCCCTCCCCCTCCCCCTCTCTCTCTCTCTCTCTCCCTCCCTCCCTCTCCCCTCTCACTCTCTCTCCCTCTCCCCTCTTTCTCTCTCCCCCTCTCCTCTCTCTCTCTCTCTCTCTCTCTCTCTCTCTCTCTCTCTCTCTCTCTCTCTCTCTCTCTCTCTCTCTCTCTCTCTCTCTCTCTCTCTCTCTCTCTCTCTCTCTCCCTCTCCCTCTCCCTCTCCCCCTCCCTCTCCCCTCTCCCTCTCCCTCTCCCCTCTCTCTCTCTCTCCCTCTCCCCTCTCTCTCTCTCTTCCTCCCTCATCCACCTCCCTCTCCCCTCTCTCTCTCTCTCCCTCTCTCCCTCCCCCTTCTTCCTTCCTTTCTTCCTTCTTTCTCGATAGTATTCATCCTCCCATCGGTTACAGTGTAACTCTTTGCCGAAACCTTTACCTAATTAATCGAACTATACATCAGTAAACAGTCCAAATATAACTGGAATGGAAAATGAGTTCCTCTTGCCTTAGGAACTTAATTCTGTCAAGGTATTATTTTAGTATGCAATCTCCTAGCAGATGATAGTCTTGCATATATTCATGATGAAGGCTTCCATCTATAGGTAGGTTCTGTTTCATATTAAAGATTCTTCATTCCATTGTAACAATGGATAGCTTAATCATTCTACTTCACAGGCTTTGCATGAATATGAAAAAAATATAAACTTTTTCACTATTTATTAAACATACATTAAAAAAATATCAATTCAAGATATCTTGCCATACATACAAGAAAATTGTACAATCTAAACAGAACGTACCAAAGAAAAAAGTAGTCACTAAAAAACAAATTATCAATGTATATATATATTTTATTATAAAACTAAATCTTCTACAATAACAATAAAACATATATGCACCACTATAATGTATATTTCCAATACAATCTGTAGTTACTTAACCAAAAAAAGTTATATCCTGTAAATAAATTCATACTCTTGAAGTACAAACCACTTAAAAAATAGGGAAAGTTTTGTGCAGCTGTGTAAATAGCCATTTGGGTTAAATGTGTGTGGGTAGTTGGGAGTTTCTGTGGGTATGAATGTGTAGTGTTATGTGAATATGGATGCACAGGTATGTGGGTGTGTGTGCGCCACTAAAGGGTGGGAGCAAGTATGAGTACATATGTTCTCTGTTGAATGTGTAATAATATTAAAGGAATATACTTTTATAAAAATCACTAATGGATATACGAAGTAACATTGTGCACAGGTCAATATATATTTCACAAATTTCCCTGCCTACCTTTAATGCAAGTTACCAATTCTGAGATAAGCAATTTCATAAAGCTCTACTAACTGATAAATAATACTGTTCATCAACTGATCAACACTGAGGTTTGCATCATATTTTTATATCAAATCAGTACAAAATTTACACATTTCTCACTTCACTAAACTCAAACTACAATTAGTAACTACCATAATTCTGTTTCATATAAGAGAAGGAAGAAACATTTATAATAAACTAGACGTAGGCATTTCAAGACTGTGATTTCTCATCTCTTAAAAGCTTACACTACTTGTGAAACTATATTTACAACCACATACATTTTTACAACCAATATTCCAAAATATACAACACCTGAATATTTCTCTTCATATTAGTGTTGTTAGTTTTAAATCCTCATTTCCTAAATCAACAGGATATAATAGCAAAAAATATATAAAGGAAAAGGAATCAATACCATATATGCTATGTACTGTACCTGTCTTATGAAAAGAGAAATTCACATGAAGTATAGTATTAAATCTCGCATATCACACAGTATCCTTCAGTAACTTCCTCTTACAACTTCCATAAGGCACGCTTAAACCACAAGCGTTCTTGTGTTCATTTATTTCCTTAATAAAACCTTAATTAAGCTCTCACTTTCCTTGGTGCTTTAATGGTCTCTCTCTCTCTCTCTCTTTCTCACTCACTAAGTATATATACATTACATAATAAATCCTTTGGTCCTGGAATCATGAAAATGATAGATAATCTGTGTAGTTTGTATTATAAGACCAGTTGACTTCGCCTTTCACTTTTTGTGCATGGTTCGCATGTAACGTAACTAACCTCAATAGCATAAAGGGAAATGTATAGAAAGATTATATGGTTGGGAAAAGAATGTCTTTATAGATCTATGTAAAATTCAAATTTCCTGCACAACCTTTGGCTTTATAAAATTACTAAGTACACAGGTTTATCTACGTCAGATTTTCATTCCTTATATATATAAAAAAAAAAAAAAAGTTTGTTCCATATTACTTGTCACAAGTAACTCCAATATTTACAGGAGTGCAATATTTAAGCTCTAAAGTGGGCTTCTTATATCAAACTTCATAAAAACACATGTGATAACCAATTATCTATCATAATGGATGTTTCTACCTTGAGCATAAATATCAACCTTTCCATCTTTAGTAATAAAAGCTTAATACAGTGCTGCTCAGACTAAACAAAAGTATTCCAAAAATACTTGTCATATCCAAACCCTTTAAGGAGGTAGGACATAGAATCACATTCTGTCTTTACTTGTTGGGAAAATTAGCTAGTTCCTTATCTCAGCATCTGTTCTGCAACTCCAGATATTCAACGACAGCAAGAATGCCGCCAATTAATCCTTTACAAATGAAATAGGGTAACTACTGTTCTTGGTTATGTGCATACACTGGATGACACACAGCAAAAAAAAAAATCTATATATAAAAAGTAATAATAATAAATAAAAAGGCCTAATTATCAATATTATAAATAACCTAATTAGATCAATTTGAATCTAAATAATGGTTTATCAGAATCCCAAGCAGTCTTCTTTCCAACCTGTGTGCACATGAAATTCTGAACCAAAAGACCAATCTAGAATTACCATGACCTAAACAAATTAATGAATGGAGAAAAAGGACACAGAGAAGGAAGAGGAGAGACACGGAGAAAGTATGCTAATTACTCACTTTCACTGATATTCTACTTCTCTAACTTCTGTACCAATTAATTCTAAGTACAACAGTAAAAAAAAAAAAAAAAAAAAAAAAAAACATTTGCAGCACCATTAAGTCAGTCAGGCAAATCCTCTTTAATCTCTATGATGATAATAAAACAATATAATCTGAACTTGACAGAAGATCAGACATTCCCTAAGGCAAAGTACCAGTTTTTCAAAATTATAAAATTTGCACACTCAATACCAAGCATATGGTATTCAGTGCACAGAAATATATTAGCCATCTGAATCCATTTTTTCTGCTTAACTTTTGTCAAGGAAGAGATTATTATAGATGAAATAAAATTACATAATAATACTCTCTATTAACTATTACAACTCTTTGAAAAATGAAGAAATATATCACAAGGATGTACATTTTAGCAGAAAAATAGTATCCATGAATGACCAAATGTAAAAATTGTCAACAATAATTAGCACTGATAATAAAGTCTAATGTCACAGTGTATATCTGTAATTTACATTATTTCTTGAGCTACCATTTGCACAAAGCTTTTGTCACAGGCATAAAATGTTTTCATGTTAGCCATAATAAAAACAATCTAAAATGCTTATCTGGCTGCCTCCTTAAAGGGTAAAGTATACATTGCACCACAAATATGGAGGCTTAATAACAATAAATGTCATATGCTATACCACATATCAAAACTGACTATGTACATTACTGGAGCAAGAATTGTGTGCATTACAAATTATTAATGTTATCAAATCTGATGTATTTCCTGTGATGAAGTGAAGGGATCAACATATGCACATTATAAATTGCACGTAAGTATATCTGTATATATGCATCAGTGTGTAACCAGAGACAAATATATGGCCAGCCTGCAAAAGTGACATAAACTGGAATGAGTTCTTTGTTTAATCAATTCAATACACTCATCACTAATATGTTTTGTTTTTCATGGATATCTGAAGGACCTAAATCCGTCATAAAGAGAATAAAAGGAAATATGCATTTGGTCAAAATGAATTCATAAACATTTAAATGCAAATTACTCTTAAACAATAACTAACAGGAATACTTGATATGAACCACCATCCTTCCAGTGTGAATTTTTTTCCAAACTGTATAACAGTTACAAAGGCTACTATTTTTCCCTGAGATTGTGATAGATAATAAGTTTAGTGCCAATGTATTCCATGAACAAAATAACCAGAACTCTCCCACCCAGTACACAGAAGGGATTCCAATGTCATCGGAACCTCCTTCCACATTTTTTCTATAGATATCAAAATGTTTTTGGGGTCAAATTTGCTTTTCTCAAATGATGGCACTAGGTGGACTGTCACTAGTGCAGGGCTGGCTAGCACTAGTCTATACACATTCTTCTGTAGTAACTGCCAATCAAACTCCCCATGTCTGTCACAGCTTCCATTACAGTTCCCTGACGCGCAGGTTCTTCAGACGTCTCAAAGCCATATGTAAAATGCTCTGAAAAAGAAGTACCAGTAAAATAAAATTAAGTCTATATGTAACTTTATATGCACAAATTATATTGGATCCTTCCATATTAGTTCTGTGCAAGCAACACTACATCAATATAACAACATTATTGCCACACAAAAAAAAACAAAAATATAAATAAAAATGTGAAAAACAAATGACCAAATACAAAACTAGATCTATTAAGAGGACTGCCGCGCTGAATTTTCAACAAATATTTTCAAAAATACTTGAAAATTTGAAAAAAAAAAAAAAAAACTCCTGTAATCTTGTAGGCTTTGGCAATCCCATGACATATTTCTGATAAATACGTAAAAATAAAGAACTTATGACTAAATCTCTGACCCCCTGCTTGCTGCTCCAGTTTACTTTGTCGCATCCGAGCACATATACTCGACAAATTTGTTTTATGGGAATTTTTTCAATTTATTTTGGTATTCTCTGGTAGCTATTTGGCAATTCTGTTTACTCCATCAGATGATAGCCACAACTAGAGACAAGGCGGGCAGTCACCACGAAAGAGTCAGAGGGAGAGGTTGCGCATCTCCTGTCATCCCATAGACGTACCCCTGATGCACCCTCATCACAAACTAAGGGGACACTACTAATGATAGATGTTATTCCTATAACTAATAAACATAATATGATGAGAAATACATCTCAATCACAGCTGCAGCCGTTGTTTATTCGTATGAAATGCCTCGCGAGGTACTGTAAAGTAAA
>NC_091549.1:12405238-12415238 GCF_042767895.1 Penaeus vannamei
CATGGGTTTGTTTCTTTATCTATATTGTGTTTCCATTCGGTGCTACTTTTATCAATTAGTATCGTTTTCATTTTCTTTGTTATTTTTCTTGTTACTTCTATCTATTCATCATCTATTTATTTATCTACTTCCTGCGCGGGAAAGGCGGATGGGGAGAGGGGGTTCTTTGCCGATTTTTTTTCTTATTTCACGCATGATCATTTTTTTTTAATATATCATCTCTCGGTGTCCATTCTCCCCAAATTCCCAAAGTACGGACTCATTTCAATTATAACTTTTAGCAACTTTCCCTTCAACTGTTCTGATATAAGTTGAATTTAATAGGGGGGAGGGAAATTGGATATAGATTTCCTCTTCTCGAGTCACAAAAAAAATTCTCTCAATCACTTACTTAACTTGAAATTAATCTTGCACAAATTTCCGTTTTCCTTGCAAGATGAGATAATGCCAATTATCTTTTTATATCGTCTCTTTCTTCCTTTGTGGCCAATTACAGCTGAGAAAGAGTGTGGTCGGTAAAACATCTCAGATTGCTTATATAATTGCAAATTGAGTAATAGGGGGAAATTATTTTTAAAAATCTGATATTGACAGTCTTCGTACTAATTTTGGAATTTCAATAAAATATGATTCAATCTAGTTGCATGCATTTATACATACATACATACATACATACATACACACACACACACACACACACACACACACACACACACACACACACACACACACACATATATATATATATATATATATATATATATATATATATATATATATATATATACATACATTACTACATATCAAGATATGAAGAGTTTTTATTACACATAAACAAATTTGTAAATCTATCTGGACACTACTCATTAAATTACATACACGTCTATATTCTATAACAACAACAACAACAACAACAACAATAATAACAACAACAATAATAATAATAATAACAATAATAATAATAGTAATAATTAATGCAGAAACCAGCAGGCCCACCACATAAAAGCATTGTGAAGTCTAAAAGTCATAAAGTATAAAAAGATGATGATGGTGATGTACATGAAGAGACGATAGACGTGGACGAAGAAGAAAAAGAAGAAGCAGCAGCAGAGCACGAAAAGGAAAACGTAGATATACATAAACAACAACAAAAAAGAAAAAAAAAAATCATACAACACAACACTATACAAAATATATTCCACACAGAAAATTAAAAGAAAATAAAGGTGTAAATTCCTCGCACATTAACAGGCCTCAATGGCGCTCATGACGACAATGGCTGCTCCCCTATGCATGACCATTTCACTCTCCTTGCATGTAAAAAAGTGTCCGAATGGTCGCATTCACTCCGCATGGAATGGAGGAAACCAAATTGCGGGGGACAGAATCGAACACGAGAGAGGGCGTTCGAGGAAAAATGTGACGGAACATGATAAAGAGGGGAAGAGGGAAGGAGGTAAAAGTGGCAAGGAGGGAAGAGAAGGGCAGGAGGGAAGAGAAGGGCAGGAGGGAAGAGAAGGGGAGGAGGGAAGAGAAGGGGAGGAGGGAAGAGAAGGGGAGGAGGGAAGAGAAGGGGAGGAGGAGAAAGAAGAAGGGGAGGAGGGAAGAGGAAAGGTGGAGGAGAGGAAAAGATAGAGGGAAGGGAGGAAGAGATGGAAAAGGAGGGAAGAGGTGGGAAGGAGGGAAAAGAAGAGAAGTGAAGGAGAGAAAGAGATAGATAGGGAAGTGAGGGAGAAAAGAAGAGAAGGAAAGAAGACATAATAGGGAAGAAGGGAAGAGGGAAAGAGAAGGGAAGTGGAGGGAGGGTGGGAGGAATGGAAAAGGAGGAAGGTAGCAGGGAGAGAGAGGAGAAAGGGAGAAAAAGGCAGAAAAGAAAATAAATAAAAATGGAAAGAGCAAGAGGTAAAGAGGGGATAAATAGAGAAGGGAGGAAGGGGGGAGAGGGAGGGAGGGGAGGGAGAGGAGAGGAGGAAATATAAACTCTATGTGAAGAGAGTATGGAGTGAGAGAGAGGGAGAGGGAGAGGGAGAGGGAGAGAGAGAGAGAAAGAGAGAGGGAGGGAGGGAGGGAGGGAGGGAGGGAGGGGGGGAGGGAGGGAGAGAGAGAGAGAGAGGGAGGGAGGGAGAGAGAGAGAGAGAGAAAGAGAGAGAGAAAGAGAGAGAGAGAGAGAGGGAGGGAGGGAGGGAGGGAGGGAGGGAGGGAGGAGAGGGAGGGAGGGAGAGAAGGAGGGAGAGAGAGAGAGACAGAAAGACAGAGAGAGGGAGAGAGAGAGCGATCGAGCGAGCGAGAGAAAGAGAGAGAGAGACAGAAAGGCACACAGAGAGAGACAGAAAGACAGAGAGAGAGAGAGAGAGAGAGAGAGAGAGAGAGAGAGAGAGAGAGAGGGAGGGGGAGAGAGGGAGAGAGAGAGAGGGAGAGAGAGGAAGGGAGAGAGAGAGAGAGAGAGAGAGAGAGGGAGAGAGAGAGAGAGAGAGAGAGAGAGAGAGAGAGAGAGAATGAGAGAGAGAGAGAGGGAGAGAAAGAGAGAGAGAGAGAGAGAGGGAGGGAGAGAGAGAGAGGGAGGGAGAGAGAGGAGAGAGGAGAGAGGGAGAGAGAGAGGGAGAGAGAGAGAGAGAGAGAGAGAGAGAGAGAGAGAGAGAGAGAGAGAGAGAGAGAGAGAGAGAGAGAGAGGGAGAGAGAGAGAGAGAGAGAGAGAGAGAGAGAGAGAGAGAGAGAGAGAGAGAGAGAGAGAGAGAGAGAGAGAGAGAGAGAGAGAGAGAGAGAGGGGGAGAGAGGGGGAGAGAGAGGAGAGAGGGAGAGAGAGAGGGAGAGAGAGAGAGAGAGAGAGAGGAGAGAGAGAGAGAGAGAGGGAGGAGAGAAGAGAGAGGAGAGAGAGAGAGAGAGAGAGGGAGAGAGAGAGAGGGAAGAGAGAGGAAGAGGGAGAGAGAGAGGGAGAGAGAGAGAGAGAGAGAGAGAGAGAGAGGGAGAGAGAGAGAGAGAGAGAGAGAGAGAGAGAGAGAGAGAGAGAGAGAGAGAGAGAGAGAGAGAGAGAGAGAGAGAGAGAGAGAGAGAGAGAGAGAGAGAGAGAGAGAGAGAGAGAGAGAGAGAGAGAGAGAGAGAGAGAGAGAGAGAGAGAGAGAGAGAGAGAGAGAGAGAGAGAGAGAGAGAGAGAGAGAGAGAGAGAGAGAGAGAGAGAGAGAGAGAGAGAGAGAGAGAGAGAGAGAGAGAGAGAGAGAGAGAGAGAGAGAGAGAGAGAGAGAGAGAATGATCAAACACAAAAGAAATTGAAATGCAAAGAAAGAAAAACACAGAAAGAGAGAGTGAGAGACAGAGACAACATAGTCAGAATATGAATCACCCAAGACAGCCAGTCAGTCATGCACACACACATACACAATGAAACATTCAGGGTGTACAGGTGAGTGCGTGCGTACACCTGCATGTTTTCCCGAATGCTTGTTATAAAGGGGAGAGGGAGAAGGGGAGGGGAGAGGGAGAAGGGGAGGGGAGAGGGAGAAGGGGAGGGGAGCGGGAGAAGGGGAGGGGAGAGGGAGAAGGGAGGAGGAGAGAGGGAGAAGGGGAGGGGGAGGGGGAGGAGGGAGGAAGGGGAAGGGAGGGGGACGAAGGGGAGGAGGAGAGGGAGAAGGGGAGGAGTGAGCAAAAGGGGTAAGGAGTGGGGGAGGGGAGAGTGAGGGGGAGGGAGGGGAGGGAGAGAAGGGGAGGAGGGAGGGTAGAGGAAGAGAAGTAAAAGGGGTAGGGAGGAGGGGAGAAGCAGAAGGAGAAGGGAGAAGAAGAGGGAGGAAGAGGGAGAGGTGGAGGTGAGGGGACTGGGACTAGGAGGGAGGGATCGTAGCTAAGTTCCCAACATGCAATAAAAACTCAATGAATCACCGTGGAACCAAGCGAGTACAATTCTGGAACAAAGTGCAACCACAGAACAAACTGAACACACCCTACCACACTCCCCAAGGGATTAAGAGAACGGGGGAGGCATTTGGCATTCAGAGTATGCGAAAAAAAAAGATTGCATGCGGAAGCACTAAAAGCATTCCCCTTTACATGTAAAATGAAACAAGTGCTGATCTGGTCTTAATAAACTCTCTATTGGGAGAAGGGAGAAGAGAGAGAGGGAGAGGGAGAGGGAGAGGGAGAGGGAGAGGGAGAGGGAGAGGGAGAGGGAGAGGGAGAGGGATAGGGATAGGGAGGGAGAGGGAGAGGGAGAGGGAGAGGGAGAGGGAGAGGGAGAGGGAGGAGGGAGAAGAGAGAGAGAGAGAGAGAGAGAGAGAGAGAGAGAGAGAGAGAGAGAGAGAGAGAGAGAGAGAGAGAGAGAGAGAGAGAGAGAGAGAGAGAGAGAGGTGGGGGGAGGAAAGAGAAGAGAGGAGGAGGGAGGAAGAGAGAGAGGAGAGAAATCGAAAGAGGAAGAAGAGAGAGAGAGAGAGAAGAGAGAGAGAGAGAGAGAGAGAGAGAGAGAGAGAGAAAGAAGAAAGAGAGAAGAGAGAAGAGAGAGAGAGAGAGAGAGAGAGAGAGAGAGAGAGAGAGAGAGAGAGAGAGAGAGAGAGAGAGAGAGAGAGAGAGAGAGAGAGAGAGAGAAAGAAATACCAAAGACAAAGAAGACAGAGAGCTGCAGAGAGAAAGAAGAAGTATTACACAGACAGAATGACATGTAGTACACAAAAGACACATACAGACAGACAGTGCGGAACTTGAGAAAGAAAAGGCATACACAGACAGACAGACACAGGCCTACAAACAGACACACAAACAAGCAAGAGAACGGAGAGAGAAAAGAGACACAGACACACCGAAACGATACTTCCAGACAAGGTTCTCAAAAAAAAAAGAAAAGAAAAGAAAAAAAAAAGAAGAGCGAAACACGGAATAGCCTTCGCTGTCTCGCTTCACTGATACCAACTTCTGACGTCATTTTTTTCTTTTTCTTTTTATTATTTCTTTTTAATTGAATGTTAAAACCTCTACTTTCTGAGGGTGGGAGGGGGAGGTGAAAAGGGAAGGGAGGGAGGAGAGAGAGAGAGGGGAGGATGGGAGGAGGAAGGGGATGGAAGGAGAAGCGAGGGAAGGGAGGGGAAGGAAGGGAAGGAGGGGAAGGAGGGGAGAGGAGGGGAGAGGAGGGGAGAGTAGGGGAGAGGAGAGGAGAGGAGAGGAGAGGAGAGAGAGAAATTCAAACCGGACAAAAATATCGAAGATATCAGCAGAGTCGAAGAACTTAGTATGAAAAATGATACGTAAATAAAACACGAGGAAATTTTTTTTTAACTTATTTTTTTAATTTTCCGGAATTTCCGGAGTGTATAAACACATCTGCTCGTGGCACTCTACCCCCCCTTCCTCCTTCCCCTACCCATATCTCCAATCACCTTCCCTTCCATACCCTTCTCCCCTCCCCCACCCAGTCCCCAATCTTTCGTCACACATCTCGTTCCTTCCCTTCCCCGTCCAATCCCCAACCCCTAATCACACACCCCTCCTCCACTCTCCTTCCCGCCTAATCTCCAATCCCCCTCCCTCCCCCTTTGCCTCCCCTACCCAATGGCCCCAAATGCAGCCCTCCTCCCTTACCATCCCCGCCTAGTCCCCAATCCCTACTCACACACCCCACCCCTTTATTCCCTTCCCCAACCCAATCCCCAATCCCCCTCTCTCCCCCCTTGCCCCCCCCCCCCATCAGCGTCGCCACGTGGAACACTTACACAACCCGGAGTTTCCTTCATGCATCGAGGGGCACTTATAAAATCGGGGGGGGGGGGGGGGGGTCACGTCGTGAATTAGGCAACTCGTTATAGAATACGTGTCCGCGATCACAAACATACATACACGTAACATATACATACATGCAAGTACACTCATACATGCGCATGTACATGCACGCACGCCCACACTCACACTCACACTCACACTCACACTCACACTCACAAGCACACGCACACGCACACGCATACGCACACGCACACGCACACGCACACGCACACGCACACGCACACACACACACACACACACACACACACACACACACACACAATCCATCCACATACACACATAACACCCACTCTTACATAAATTGAAAAAAACAACAGCAGTATACATTCAAATCATTTTCACCTTCAGAATAAGAGAGACAACAACAGGAACTCCCACTACCTTTAATAACGGCAGATAAAAAAGACAGAGAAAAAGGGGAAAGGGAGACTTAAACATTGTTTATTGCACAACCCCGGCGGAGTCTTGCGGGAGAGGCGGCTGGACGTGTGTTATGCAACGGCTGTCGCGAAGGGGAACGGAAGCAAAAATCCTGCGACGCTGATGAAATCTGCACGTCCTTCTCGCGTCCCCTCTCTCTCCTCGCCTCTCCGGTGGCGTTCTCCTTTCTCTTTTCTCATTATTGGTCTTTTCCTTCTTCTTCTTCTTCTTCTTCTTCTTCTTCTTCTTCTTCTTCTTCTTCTTCTTCTTCTTCTTCTTCTTCTTCTTCTTCTTCTTCTTCTGCTTCTGCTTCTGCTTCTGCTTCTGCTTCTGCTTCTGCTTCTGCTTCTGCTTCTGCTTCTGCTTCTGCTTCTGCTTCTGCTTCTGCTTCTGCTTCTGCTTCTGCTTCTGCTTCTGCTTCTGCTTCTGCTTCTGCTTCTCCTCCTCCTCCTCCTCCTCCTCCTCTCTCAGCTTTTAATCTCTGATTTTTCTTCTTTTTTTGTTCTCTCTTTTTTTCATACACTGTTTTTCTCTTTCTATTTCTATCTTTCCCACTTATATTCTCTTCCAATCTCCTTCTTTAATTATTTCTCCTTCACTCTCCACCTCTCCTTCTCTATATATCTCTCCTTCACTGTTCTTCTCTCCTTCTCTCGTTTTTTTTCACTCATTCACTCTCCCTCTCTCCTTCTCTCCTTCTTTCACTCACTCATTCACTCTCCCTCTCGCCTTCTCTCCTTCTTTCACTCTCCCTCTCTCCTTCTCTCCTTTCACTCTCCCTCTCTCCTTCTCTCCTTTCACTCTCCCTCTCTCCTTCTCTCCTTTCACTCTCCCTCTCTCCTTCTCTCCTTTCACTCTCCCTCTCTCCTTTCACTCTCCCTCTCTCCTCTTCTTTCACTCACTCATTCACTCTCCCTCTCTCCTTCTCTCCTTTCACTCTCCCTCTCTCCTTCTTTCCTTCTTTCACTCTCCCTCTCTTCTTCTCTCCTTTCACTCTCCTTCTCTCCTTCTTTCACTCACTCATTCACTCTCCCTCTCTCCTTCTCTCCTTTCACTCTCCCTCTCTCCTCTCCTTTCACTCACTCATTCACTCTCCCTCTCTCCTTCTCTCCTTTCACTCTCCCTCTCTCCTTCTCTCCTTCTTTCACTCTCCCTCTCTTCTTCTCTCCTTTCACTCTCCTTCTCTCCTTCTTTCACTAACTCATTCACTCTCCCTCTCTCCTTCTCTCCTTCTTTCACTCTCACTCTCTCCTTCTCTCCTTCTTTCACTCATTCACTCTCTCCGTCTCTCCTTCTTTCACTCACTCATTCACTCTCCCTCTCTCCTTCTCTCCTTCTCTCCTTCTTTCACTCTCCCTCTCTCCTTCTCTCCTTTCACTCATTCACTCTCTCCTCTCCTTCTTTCACTCATTCATTCACTCTCCCTCTCTCCTTCTCTCCTTCTTTCACTCACTCATTCACTCTCCCTCAATCTCCTCTCATCTTTTCACTCCATCATCTAATCCTAAAGTGGCCTGGAAACACCAACACTCCCTGAAGAGTTCCTTCCCACTCTCCCCTTCTTCCCCCATCCTTCCTTCTTCCTTCCTCCTGCCTCTCCTCTCCCACCTGCCTCTTTTCCCTCCCTCCTTCTCTCTCCTACTTTCTCTTCCTTTCCATCTTTCTTTACTCGTTTCCCCCTTTTTCGCCATTACCTTTCCTTATCCCACTGTTTATTGTCCAAAGTTGGCTATTCATCGTTCGTCTCTCTCTCTCTCTCTCTCTCTCTCTCTCTCTCTCTCTCTCTCTCTCTCTCTCTCTCTCTCTCTCTCTCTCTCTCTCTCTCTCTCTCTTTCTCTCTCTCTTTCTCTCTCTCTCTCTCTCTAACTCTAACTCCTCCTCCTTCGCTCTCTCTCACTCTCTCTCTCTCACTCTCTCTCACTCACTCACTCTCACTCTCTATCTCACTTCACTTCTTCCCTTGTTCCCTTCTCCGCTCCCTCCTTCGTTTCCCCCCTCCTCCATTCCTCCTCTCCCTTCTTTTCATGCTTTCCGCGGTCGACAAACAGAGATTAATGAGCGTTGCGAACGATTCTTCAAACGATAACGCTGTGTTTTCGTGACATGCTGTAGTTGCCTCAATTTTTTTCTCCCTCTCTTTTTTCAGGCTTTATCTTGAATATCATATGTACATTCTTTCTCTTACATATCATTTTAAACATTATATTTTCTCCATATTCTGTTTCTTACGTGTTATTCTAATATTTATATTTTCTAAATATTTTTTTCCTTAAACGCTATTCTAAGACATATTTTCTTCATGTTTTTTTCCTTAAACATTATTCTAAGATTTATATTTTCTTCATATTTTTTTCCTTAAACGTTATTCTAAGATTTATATTTTCTTCATATTTTTTTCCTTAAACGTTATTCTAAGATTTATATTTTCTTCATATTTTTTCCTTAAACGTTATTCTAAGATTTATATTTTCTTCATATTTTTTCCTTAAACCTTATTCAAAGATTTATATTTTCTTCATATTCTGTTCCTTAAACGTTATTCTAAGATTTATGTTTTCTTCATATTTTTTTCCTTAAACGTTATTCTAAGATTTATATTTTCTTCATATTTTTTTCCTTAAACGTTATTCTAAGATTTGTATTTTCATCATATTTTTTCCCTTAAACGTTATTCTCAGATTTATATTTCCTTCATATTCTGTTCCTTAAACGTTATTTTAAGATTTATATTTTCTTCATATTTTTTTCCTTAAACGTTATTCTCAGATTTATATTTCCTTCATATTCTGTTCCTTAAACGTTATTTTAAGATTTATATTTTCTTCATATTTTTTCCTTAAACGTCATTCTAAACTTTATATATTTTATCTTTTTTTCCAGGCTTTATCTTCGACATATATATTTTTTTATTTCTTAGCCATTAGTCATTATTCTAGTTTTATATTTTCCTTTTTCTATGCCTTATCATGAATATCAAAAATTATTATTATTTCTCACTTTACATTCTTATTTATGCAACCTTTATTCTTAACATTACATAATCTTTTCTCGAACATTTCTTAAAACTATATTCTTAACATTACACATTCTTTTAACAATATTTCTTTATCATATACTTTCTTTATTAAGCATTATTTGCAACTTTACATATTCTTTCTCTCTAGGCATTAAATGCACGGGTATTTTTTCTCCATTTACCTTACAAAAAGACCGGATGTGGTAATCTGGATGATAAGCGTTAATGTATCATCAACCACAATATCTGAAGATCACGTTACGTCAACATTCTCGTCGGGGGGGGGGGGAGAGGGAGAGAGAGAGAGGGAGAGAGAGAGAGAGAGAGAGAGAGAGAGAGAGAGAGAGAGAGAGAGAGAGAGAGAGAGAGAGAGAGAGAGAGAGAGAGAGAGAGAGAGAGAGAGAGAGAGAGAGAGAGTGAGAGAGAGAGAGAGAGAGAGAGAGAGAGAGAGAGAGAGAGAGAGAGAGAGAGAGAGAGAGAGAGAGAGAGAGAGAGAGAGAGAGAGAGAGTGAGAGAGAGAGCAGAGAGAGAGAGAGAGAGAGAGAGAGAGAGAGAGAGAGAGAGAGAGAGAGAGAGAGAGAGAGAGAGAGAGAGAGAGAGAGAGTAGAGAGAGAGAGAGAGAGAGCGAAGCGATGGCTTTTGAGAGTGAGAGAGTGAGCGGAGTGGAAAGTGGGAGAGAGTGAGAGAGTGAGCGAGTGAGAGAGTGAGAGAGTGAAAGTGAGAGTGAGAGTGTGAGTGAGTGAGTGAGTGAGTGTGCGTGTGTTTGTTTGTTTGTTTCTGTGTTTGTGCATGAGCGTGCGTGCGTGCATG
>NC_091549.1:12422738-12425238 GCF_042767895.1 Penaeus vannamei
TCCTCCCATCTCTCTCCCCTCCTCCCGTCCCCCCCTTTCCCCTCACTCTCTCCTTTTCCTTTCCCAGCCTCTCCCCACTCTTTCCTCTTCTAACCCCCCTCATCTTCTTCTTCTCCCTCTCCCTCGCTCATTTTCCTTTTTCTGTCTCTCCCCTCCCTCCTTTCCCCGTCTGTCGTGTTCCTTTCTCTGACTCTGTCCCTTTCTCTCTCTTTCCCTTTTCCTGCCCCTTTCATAGCCTCTGCCCATTTCTCTCTCCTCAGTCCTTTCCTTTCATTCCCCCTCTCTCTCTCTCTCTCTCTCTCTCTCTCTCTCTCTCTCTCTCTCTCTCTCTCTCTCTCTCCTCTCTCTCTCTCTCTCTCTCTCTCTCTCTCTCTCTCTCTCCCTCCTTCTGTTACCTGTCACGAGTATCTCGCTTCCCTTGTCTCCTCTTCATTTTCGCCTTCCTTCTCCTCCCCTTCCTTTTCCTCTCCCTTCCCATCTCTCCTCCTCCCATTCTTCTCTGAGTCTTTCATCTTCCCCTCTCTTTCTCGCCCGCTTATCTCCTCCCCTTGTTCCTCCTTCCCTCCCCTTGTTCCTCTCCCTCCCTCCCTTATCCTCTCTCCCTCTCCCTCCCTTCTCCTTCCCTGTAATCTCCTCTTTCCCTCCCTCCAGCTCCTCACCCCTTCTCCTCCCCCTCGCTCCCTTCATTCCCCTCCTTTTTTGCAGCCTCCCCTCACCCACACCCTCCCAGCCTGGCTCCTACTGCTCTCCCTCTCCCCACCCTCACCTTTTCCAGTCTTCCCTACCCCAATCTTTGCCTATCCTTTCCCCTCCTTCTTCTTACCTCTCCACTCCTCTCCTGTCCTCCCATCCCCTCTTACCTCTCCTCTCCCCTCTCCTCCCATCCCCTCTTACCTCTCCCTCTCCTTCCCCTCTCCTCTCCTCCTCTCCTCCCATCCCTTCCCTCTTCCCCTCCCCTCTCCCTTCTCCCCTACCTCTCCCTTCCCCTTCCCCTCCCTTCTGCCTTCACACCTACCACTCCCTTTCTCTTCCCTTCCCTCTCCCATGCACTCCCCTCGCCCCCCCAAGCCACTGTTGCTACCTCCAACCACCTCTCCCCACCTTCTCAACCTCTCACTACCTCTCCTCCCTCTCCCCTCACCCAAAACCCTACCCCACCTCACCCCCGCCGTCGTGTATCCGCTTGATGACCCCCCCCTCCCTCTCTCTTCTCTCTTTCCCTTCTCCCCCTCTTTCACTCTCCTCTCTCTCCACCCTGCACCTCTTCTCCTCTCCCCCTTTTTCTCCTCTCTCTCCCCCCTCCTCCTTTTCTCCTCTCTCTCTCTCTCGCCCCACCCCTCACCCTCTTCTCCCTCCCCCCTCTTCTTCTCTTTCTCCCTCTTCCTCTTTTCTCCTCTCTCTCTCTCTCGCTCCACTCCCTACTCCTCCCTTCCTCCTCTCCTCTCCTTCCTCTCCCCCCTGTCTTTCTCCTCTCTCTCTCTCCCCCTCTCATCTCCCCCTCTTCTCTCTCCATCTCCCCCCCTTACCCCCGCCGTCGTACTTCCGCTCGACGACCAGCCCAGCCTCGCCTCACCTGGCTGAGTCATCACAACCACCAGGGGGACGAAGATTATGACCTTGATTACGTCACTGGACACGTTATTGATGGATTTGTTTGTATTTGTGCGTGCTTGTGTGTGATTGTGTGATTGTGTGATTGTGTGTGATTGTGTGTGTTTGTGTGTGTGTGTGTGTGTGTGTGTGTGTGTGTGTGTGTGTGTGTGTGTGTGTGTGTGTGTGTGTGTGTGTGTGTGTGTGTGTGAGAGAGAGAGAGAGAGAGAGAGAGAGAGAGAGAGAGAGAGAGAGAGAGAGAGAGAGAGAGAGTGAGCGAGAGAGAGAGAGAGAGAGCAAAGCAAAACCAGACACCTAAATAGACATACAGACAAGAAAACCCAAACAAAAAGACAAACAAACACACAGACAGACATAAACAAACAGCAACGTCACCCCTCGTTCCCATCCCCACTCTCATCCTACCTGCATCGACAGGTGAGAACAGAAGAGAGACGAAAGAGAGATGCTGGCAGGAAATGGGGACTTAAAGGTACGAGAAAACAGCTGATGAAAAAGGTGGGCGAGATTTTACCATTGACAAAAAAAGTGCTGGAGAAGACACAGGGGGGACAAGTGGGGGGGGGGGGGGGGTGATATGACATAATGATAAGAAAAAAAACATACACAAAGAAAAGAAAAAGATGGTGCGGCAAACTAACGAAAAACTAAAAGGGGAAAACAGATCATGAGATTTGTCAGTGAAAAAAGAAAATGCATGATGAAACATAATAACCGAAATAAAAAAAACAGATTTTGAAACAAAACCATTAAAATCTAAAAAAAATTATCATAGCCCGCAACGAAGTGGAAAACGATGACAAGAGAACATAGGCCTACCTTACAAAATATGTAGACCTAAGCTATTTAAAACCCAACAGAACCCCTCACATAACTTCCAAAGAACAAC
>NC_091549.1:12427738-12430238 GCF_042767895.1 Penaeus vannamei
AACCAAAAAAGTACACTTAACTCCGGCTACAAGTAAGGTACACTTAACCTCGGCTGCCAAAAATGTACACTTAACTCCGGCTACAAGCAAGGTGCACTTAATCTCAGTCACATAAATGCCCACTTAACCTCGACGGCAAGAAAGGCCATTTCATTACGACCGCGAGAAAGGCCCAATTAACCTGCTGTCCTCCGCCGCAAGCACAGCACCACGTGTTGCTTAGACCCCGAGAGAAGAGACTAAAACAAACAAAAACTAAGCCAAACAAACAACAACAAATAAGTAAACAACCCAATAGATACCTAAACCCGGGGCCAGGGAGAGGAGGATCAGGAGGCCAAGGCAACAGCTGGGAAAATAACTTCCCCTGAACGGACTTTCCCGCCTTGAGACGAACTCGCCTCCTATCGTCTTCTGTCGTCTCCTATCTCTTCTTATCGCCTCCTATCTCGTCACCTATCTCTTCCTATCGCCTCCTACCGCTTTCTGTCGTCTCCTAACGAAGAGATAGGAGACGACAGAAAGCGGTAGGTAGGTACCGCTTTCTGTCGTCTCCTATCTCTTCTTATCGTCTCCCTTATCGCCACAAAGCACCGTAAGATCTGAGTCAAAGAGCATCATCGCGCTCATCATCAAGGAATAGCCTCTTCCTCTTCCTCTTCTCCTTCTCCTTCTCCTCCTTCTTCATCTTCCTCCTCTCCTTCATCTCCTTTGAAGATGAAGATGATGAAGAGACTTCTTCGTCTTTCTCCTCCTTCGTTCGCGCTTGCTTGCTTGCTTATGTGCGTGCATGCTTGCTAATACAAACCGCTCGGTAAGAAAAACAAAATTTTCCATCGCACCCACTCATCCCCTCCCCCTCCCCACCTTTCCCTCTCCCCTTCCCCTTCCCCTCTCCCCCTACCCATCTTCTCCCCCTACCCATCTTCTCCTCCTCCTACCCACCTCCCACTACTCATCTTCTCCTCTCCCCTACCCACCTTCCCCTGTCCCCTTCCTCCCCTTCCCCCCTTATCCCCTTTCCCCTTTCTCCCTTCCCCTTCTCTCCCCTTCCCCTTTCTCCCTTCCCCCTTCTCCTACTTACCTTTCCTTCTTCCCTTCCCCCCTACCCTTCCCCTCCCACCTTTCCCCCCTACCCCTACTCACCTCCCCCACCTTCCCCCCACCCCTTACCCACCTTCCCCTCCCTTTCCCCTAACTCCTTCTTCCCCACCTCACCCCCTTCTTTACGATTCAAATCCCGACCTTAATTTTTTTTTTTTTTATCTCAACGTAATTGAGACGCGTCGATGTGTGATAACAAGGATCCCGCCCGGCGCTATCGGTCGAACACCCGCTCTCATATAACGAGGAGGGAGTGGAGGGAGGGAGGGAGGGAGGTGAGGGAGGGAGGGGGTGGAGGAGGGAGGGAGGAGGAGGGAGGGAGGGAGAGAGGAGGGGAGGGAGGGAGGAGGAAGGAGGTAGGGGAGGGAGGAAGGAGGAGGGAGGGAGGGGAAGGAGGAGAAGGAGGAGGAGGGAGGGAGGAGGAGGAGGAGGAGGAGGAGGGGAGGGAGGGAGGGAGGGGAAGAGAAGGAGGGAGGGAGGAAGAGAGGGAGGGAGGGAGGAGGAGGGAAGGAGGGAGGGAGGGAGAGAGGAGGGAGGGAAGAGAGAGGGAGAAGAGAAGAGAGGGGAGGGAGGAGGGAGGGAGGGAGTGGAGGGAGAGAGGGAAGAGGGGAAGGAGGGTGGGAAGGAAGGATGGGAGAGAGAGGGAGGAAGGGAGGGAGAGAGGGAGGACGGAGGAGAGGAGAGGGAGGGAGGGAGGGAGGGAGGAGGAAGGAGGGAGGGAGGGAGGGAGGAAGGAGGAGGAGGAGGGAGGAGGAGAGGAGGAGGGGAGGGGAAGGGAGGAGAAGGAGGAGGAGGGAGGGAGGGAGGAGGGAGGAGGGAGGGAGGGAGGGAGGGAGGGAGGGAGGTAGGTGTGGGTAGGCAGGTAGGTAGGTAGGGTAGGTAGGTAGGTAGGTAGGTAGGGAGGGAGGGAGGGAGGAGGGAGGGGGGGGAGGGAGGGAGGGAGTGGGGGGGCACTGAGATACAAGAAGGGCCAAGATAAATGCGCTGAGGTGACTGGGGACTGAGGATAGAATTGGCTCCGTCGATTCAATTTCTTTGATAAGGGATCCGATAACAACAATAATAATAATAATAATAATAATAATAATAATAATAATAATAATAATAATAATAATAATAATAATAATAATAACGATGATGATCATGATGATGGTGGTGATGGCGATGATGATGGTGATGATATCATTGTTACCATTATCATTACCATCATTATCATCATTATAATTGTTATTATCAATAATAATAACAAAAGTGATGATGATAATAATAATAACAATAATAATAATAATAATAATAATAATAATAATAATAATAATAATAATAATAATAATAATAATAATAATAATAATAATAATAATAATAAAACAACAACAACAATAATAATAATAATAACAAC
>NC_091549.1:12440228-12445228 GCF_042767895.1 Penaeus vannamei
GCTGTCTGTGAAGGCAAGAGTTATACAATGGATATGTCTTTATGATTTGTAAAAATCAACAAGTTCATGTGTTCCTGAACACTTGTGAAAATTATTATTTTATAATTATTGTATTATACTTAAAAAAGAAAAGAGAGAAAAAAAAGGTATTCATAGAGTGCTTGATGTTAATCTACACGTATGAACTTTTTTTTATCTGGATTTTTATTGGTTTTACAAACCCTCATTCCTTGAAAAGCTTCAGCATCAAATCAAATGTCTTTATATTGTTTTATAAATGACAGGCCATTTTTAAACCAATGCTGTGGCTACTATTAGACCTATTTTGTATTTTTTCCTGTAATCTATGCCTTAAAAAGTGTTATTCTTAGTTCCAATGAAAATATATCACCCATTCACTTAAGGTCTGTTAGTCTTTTGGTCCATGGATTAGTCTCCTGGTTAGGTGTTTAGGTCAAGCATTTGGTTAGGACTTATTGTAGGACAATTAGAAGTACCGATTATGTGGCTTCAGCAAAATGTGTAAATAATAATATTGTGTCTTTGTTTCTACTCTAAAAATTTAGGCTTCAACAAAATAATGGGCCAGATGTCAAAGATTTTGAGAATGTAGATTAGGTAAGAGGTCACAAGCATTCCAATTTGAGGACTTTATACCAGTGATAACAAGAAAGTAATGTAAAATATTCAAATTCTTGATATTGAAAAAAACTAAAGAAGCATGTAGACATTTTGAAAGAACCACATATTCTGTCTTGCCATGGACTTCTAGGCTATATATTTGCCAAGCACAGATATTGGGGAAAAAAATGGATAGATGTTGGAAAGTAGGTAACGCTATCCATTATCATGTGTGCCTATTCCATATTAATCATAATTACCTAACTGTAGGCATGTTTCTGGGTAGACTGGGTGTGAGCTGTATTTATAAACTCAGTTCAGTGCGTGTGTATTGAGAATAATCAAATCTATATATGTATATTTATATATATATATATCTTTTTTGGACAGTACTTGTCTATGTAAATGTATATTTTTTAAAGGTTTTATTCATTCCAGGTTGGAGGGTATCCAGCATGGTTAGCCCTAAAGGACCTGCCAAATGGGCAACAGCTGACCTGCCGCAACTGCAGTAAACCACTTGCATTCCTGTGTCAACTGTATGCACCATATCATGATAAGGAGGAATGCTTCCACAGGTTTGTTACTTTACAGTTCTTGTCTTCTTGTTTAGTAAAATTTTCCTAGCTCTCTTTTTAAATATTAGTACATGTAATACTGTGAAAAAATATTGTTATTCAAACTTTTTTTTTCTATATGTGATTGATTGATTTTATTTGTTTTTTCACTGCATATGGTATATAAAGTTACTTATATCTAAACCATGGATTACAGGACAGTGTTTGTGTTCATCTGTCGGGATGCAGATTGTAGTAAAGAAAATAATGCTTCGAACATTCGAGTTTTTAGATCACAATTACGGAGGGATAATGAATTTTATCCCCCTGACCCAGCGAAAGTAAGTATGATTCAAATTAAAGACATAAAGAAAGAATACCTTATACTAATCCTTTGGCATGAGACATCTTTCTCCAAACAGACTGAAGATTATTAAAGCTACATTTGCATTTGGCAATTACTATAAACCAGTTGGATCTGGGTGTCTTGTGGGCCACATGCTGACCAAAATTCGGATAACAGGTTTAAGTTTCAACTCTCCCATGTATGTTGCTTGTAGGCCTAGCCCCTACAGACATTCATGTGTGGGGAGACTCCTTGCCTCCCCTTTGCAAAGTTATTTCTTTTTCTTCATTTTTTTTTTTTTTTTTTTTTTTTTTAATGTCTTTGTTATTTGTTGTGCTGTATCATTATTGTCTCTAAGTAGTCCACAACTCTGGCCCTTTCCATGATGTCATATTCCTGTCACCTAGGCCTATGCCAAATTTTTTCATGGCATGGTGTTCACATCACCCAGATTCAGATATTTTATTGAAATTTGATTTTGTTTTTTATATCTTCAGGTGAACTTTATAATTCTTTAATATTTCTTCTTCAGGATGTTGAACCTGGCTCAGAGAGTCCAGGAGCTGCAGATTTCAACAATCTCTGCAGAGTTTGTGGCGGATGTGGACCAAAGGTACTCTTTCACTGATCCTTATGGCATCATTTTCTTGGTGATACTGTTTGTGAAATACTATTTCAGATTAGATGATGCTTTTATAATTTTCATTTCTCTGAAGTGTAGTATCTTCACTTTACATACAACTTTCAGTTTTACTGAGTATGTATGTAGAGATACATTTATAATGTAATATGAGTTGCTTATTCAGTTTACATCACCAGGTGTGTGGAGGCTGCAAAGTTGCTCGTTATTGTTCCAAGGACCATCAAGCACTAGACTGGAAAGCTGGCCACAGGGAAGAGTGCAAGAAACCAGGTAATAATACATGGTACTGGTATCGGTGCTGAGTCTTGTCTATTTCTTGTGGCTTACTAAATCATCCACGTATTTATTAACCCAGTGATGACAGGTGGCATTTATACTCTCATGGTGAGGATTGACCTGAATTCCAAATAATGCCTATTCATGTCATGATAATGGAGAGACTTATATATTCTGTACATTATATAGGTTTGGACATCTGTAGCTCTAGTAGTCAGTTCTTGAGCTACAACCTTCTAAAGTCAGCTTAAAACTTTGTCTAGTGCATTTATTGAAAAACAATAATTAGCATGTCCAGAATTAAAAAAACAAGTGGGAGGGAAAAAGGACCCAGCACTACTGATTTTTTTTTCTCTCTCTCTCTTTTCTTTTCTTTTTTTTTTCCACCATACAACTTTGTTATTAATCTAGGTTGGCAGTGTCCAATGTGTTCTGAGAGCTTTGTGGTAATATTGGGTTATTAGTAATATGGAATAGGACACTCATCATAAGCTTGTATGTAAAAGTAGAAAAAGTGATCTTTCCATTCAACAGAAACTGTAAGCAAGGTGTCGTGCAAGGGAAATGCCAAATTTCTTTTCCCCGAGTATGAAATAGACATGGAACCAGAGGAACTTGACGAGCGGAGGGAAAAGACAGAAGACGAAGTAATGCAAGAGTATGAAGCTTTATTAAGGTCTGGCAGAGTAACAAGAGACCTCGATGACGGTAAGAAACTTTTAATTACCTAGAAATTTCAGATTGCCTTTCTATGTCAGCTTTAAAGCTCCACATTTTCAGCCTGTTGAAGTTACAGTAATGCAGTTAATAGAAGATTGATAATGTAAGAGTTGTTTTAGCAATTAATATTTTTTACTCTCCATATTAGCTGCTATTATCTGTTTACTCAATTTTTTAAAAATATATATATATTGCATATCAGAGAAAGTATAGAGGTAATTTAGATGAATGTTCACTGGCAAATTGAACTAATTAGACAGTCTAGATTAAGTTGTGAATGATTGTTATATTCATGTATTTACTGCTTAACCATTAAAAGAACCATTCATTCATCGAGTCCATACTGAGTAAGTCCTGCAATGTTCTAATGTTAATATTTATTTCTTATCAGATGTTGAAAAGAATGAGGATGACCTTATTAAGATGGCCACTAAGGAAACTGACAAGCAGTTCCAGAAATTCCGCACACGAATTAAGGAATATTCTGACCAGGTGAATACTTCTAGATGTAGGATAGATTTGCAAGAAAAGATGTAATTTTGAATATGTTTAAAATATTTACAAAAAGTTTGAGTATGGGTAGAAGATTCAAATATGTGAAGAACTATAGCTTTTCTTGTCCCAAAATATGGGTCAGGAGTTAGCTCAACTTTTCAGTTTTGAATAGTATTAGGTATGTGATAATTTTTTTTGTAGGTTTTAAATATTGCCATTTATGACGGCAACCTCTCCTCAGGTTATACGCTATGACCGTGCAGGAGAGCCTTTGTGGGTATCATCGGAAAACAAACCCCAGGATATTCCACCTTGCCCAGGATGTGGGGAGGCAAGAGAATTTGAGTTTCAGGTATGGAATTAAGAACTAGAGAATGTTTTGTTATTATATAAATTTCTTCTCAAAATGTATAGCTAACTGGGGCTGTGGTGAAGTCATTGATAGCTTCATACATAAATTTCTCTTCAACTTTGAATAAATAAAGAGCACTTATTAAATGTATACAAGATATAGGCTGAAGAAGTATAGTATGAAAAATTGAAGGTAATGTAGAAAGGGCCATTAATATTTATACATTATTCCAATTCCTTTCAGATTATGCCACAGTTACTGGTACATCTTAAGGTTGATAGTCCAGGCCAGAGTATTGATTGGGGAACAGTGGTGGTTTATTCTTGCAAGAACAGCTGTAGTCAGGATAAACATTATATAGAGGAAGTTGCATATAAGCAAGATTATGCACCAATATCACAAGTAATGAAGAATCATCCGGAAGTCAACATGTATTAGTTCAGTGGGTTTTTCTACCTTGTTATTAGCTCTTGTTTTACCTTGTCATGTATGACTGTAATGGATGTATCTGTGACTGTATAAGTTGCAAATGTATAAATTAGTTTATATTATGCATTTGTACTTTGCAATAGTTAAAAAGGTGAATAAAAATGAAGAAAATGTTTGCAAGTTTGATTTTAAAACATTATGACAATATTCAGCAGTTTCATCATATATTTCAGGGTTTTATGGTACATAACCACCACATTCATCACTATAAAGCAAACCCTCTTTTCCTGGGAAATAATGGAATGTTACATAGTAGAAACAACTTTCCTAGTAAAAAAAAAAAAAAAAAAAAAAAAAAAAGTCACTTCACTAATATTAAAATCACAAATTATATCTTTGGTTAATAATAAAATGACATTTTATAGTACAAAGGAGTCTCACCAAAAGGAAAGCACTTACATAACTCTGTCAAATAAAAACCTAACATCTGTCTGCATACATAACCTTTAAAAATACTAAAATTATTGTTTGTATAACCACTTTGTAATAAATAGAACTTCC
>NC_091549.1:12455228-12457728 GCF_042767895.1 Penaeus vannamei
ACGAGTAAGGCAGACATGTAGATAAAATGTGTAGAGATATATATAGTAAGTTTCAGTCTTTCAGTCTGTGATGTTTGGAAATTTACTTTAACTTTTTTCATTGTTATTAGTAATTTAATGACATTATAATATTCATGATGCCAATAATAATGATAATAATATTGATATCATAGCATTAGAATTTAAAAAAATCAAAAATCTTCCCAAGAGTTAGAGGAACTGAGAAATCACATGTAATCATGCTGGGCCTATTAATTGACTACTTGGTGACTGCACACTTGTAAAGAAGCCTTCTCTGTGAAAGAAAATTCACAAAATCTAAAGTGAACAGTACATGAATCTGTGGCCAATGGGTTTATTTGTAATAATCCAACACGATTTTTATTTTCAAAATGTCATGCATCACCCTGACACTTTCAAGAAATATAACCCTCCAGTAAACTGAGGGAGACCTGTATCACAATTTACCATTTAGTGAATGTGAAATTCAAATGCAGATCAACCAAGTGTTCTTCAGCAAAAAGTTGAACCCCCAAAATTAATCTAATCATCCTAAATTGTGCAGAAAAAACGTATACTGTAATAATACACATCTGAATGTCACCGAGAATTTGTGTTTGTTTATTGTGTAAATTCTTGTTCATGTGGCTTATGTGGAACTGTGTGTGTCTTTCTATATGAATGCATGATATCAATATACTGAGCATCAGCATATATGCTTGGGTGTGCATGTTTGAGTGTATGTGCCAGTCCATGTAGACATGCAAGTAAGCTGGACTCTATGTATTTCTGTGCAGTGTCAGATTGAGTTTTCTTCTTGGCAAAAGTGCAAAAGTTTCTGAGTCAGAGTGTCAGTGAATCCAAAACTGAGGCCAGTGTGTGCAAGAACAAAAACAACAAAAACAAATCCTTAACAAAAGAAATCACAACAGGAGGTGGAAAGAAAGAAAAAGAAAGAAAAAGAAAGAAAGGACAAAGAAAGAATAGAAGAGAAAGAAAGAAAATGACATCTAAGAAAAGTGTTGAAAAGAAACAAATAGAAATCTTGTGAAAGACATGTATATGTAAGTAATTGAACTGTGCATCTACATCTACACAAACTTCTTGCTTTTTGTTTTCTAGTTTGTAAAATCCAAACCCAAGGGCACAGTGGATATAGTGAACTCCCCATGTCTCCATGAGTGTTGCTTTATATATCTGTATGTGTGTGTGTGTGTGTGTGTGTGTGTGTGTGTGTGTGTGTGTGTGTGTGTGTGTGTGTGTGTGTGTGTGTGTGTGTGTGTGTGTGTGTGTGTGTGTGAGAGAGAGAGAGAGAGAGAGAGAGAGAGAGAGAGAGAGAGAGAGAGAGAGAGAGAGAGAGAGAGAGAGAGAGAGAGAGAGAGAGAGAGAGAGAGAGAGAGAGAGAGAGAGAGAGAGAGAGAGAGAGAGAGAGGGAGAGAGGGAGAGAGGGAGAGAGGGAGAGAGAGAGGGAGAGAGAGAGAGAGAGGGAGAGGGAGAGGGAGAGGGAGAGGGAGAGGGAGAGGGAGAGAGAGAGAGAGAGAGAGAGAGAGAGAGAGAGAGAGAGAGAGAGAGAGAGAGAGAGAGGGAGAGAGAGAGAGAGAGAGAGAGAGAGAGAGAGAGAGAGAGAGGGAGAGGGAGAGGGAGAGGGAGAGGGAGAGGGAGAGAGAGAGAGAGAGAGAGAGAGAGAGAGAGAGAGAGAGAGAGAGAGAGAGAGAGAGAGAGAGAGAGAGAGAGAGAGAGAGAGAGAGAGAGACAGAGAGAGAGACAGAGAGAGAGACAGAGAGAGAGACAGAGAGAGAGACAGAGACAGAGAGAGAGAGCCAGAGAGACAAATTGAGACTGAAACAGAGAGAGAGAGAGAGAAAGAGAGAGAGAGAGAGAGAGAGAGAGAGAGAGAGAGAGAGAGAGAGAGAGAGAGAGAGGGGGGGGGGGGAGGGGGAGAGAGAAGGAGAGAGAAGGAGAGGGAGGGAGAGGGAGGGAGGGAATGTTTGGAACATTTCACACTTATAAAATAATGTAATACTTAAGTAAATTATGCTATTCCCCAATTTCAAGATTTACGCATTGAAGTATATCTCATGTGGAAGGGAATGAGTCAACTAAGGTGTATTTTATTCATTATAATTCCAGTTTCCCCACAGTGACATGGTGCAAATCAATATCTTCACGATAGTCAAAGATCCCATCCAAACTTTATCCATAATTCATGTTGAAACTATCATATTTGTGATCATTTAAAACATCCAAAGAAAAAGTCACCAACCACTTTCAAAGTGTGTGAATTTTGTGGGTTATTGTAAAAGCACAAATACACAAGACCCTCCTGGGCATGAGATGAGTAATAACAATAATCATAAAAAAAAAAAAGGCAAGATAACTTACCCGGACCTTCTAGGGGATTGGTTAAGCCGCTAGATGTCCAGTCAAACTTTGCCGGTGGGATCTGTTCCTGTAAATCAATGACTCGCTGTTTATGACTTGTGATTCTAGGACTATCTTT
>NC_091549.1:12465228-12477728 GCF_042767895.1 Penaeus vannamei
TCTGCACAAAATTCAACTGAAGTAAAATCACCAAACTCATCTGCATCACTAGGAGGCAAACTAGGAGACAGTCTAGTGAAGTCATCATCTAGCACTGTGGTGTCGGCAACATGATCTAAAGGTGGAGGAGTTCCACTCATGGCAAAACTAAGGGGGTCACCAGCTTGACTAGAAGTAGAGCTAAGACCAGTATCTACATACCCATCGGTTTCCTTATTAACTACTACTGAACTTCCTGATGATTGCGGATCTTGCTCGGTTGCAGCACTAACAAAGCTCTGGAAGTCTGCAAAATTATTTGAGCTTTGGTCATTCTTACTGCCCACGGCATGACTGGGTTTATTTTCTGTGATCTTTGAGACATCTGGAACACCAGAGGCAAAATCTTCAAAGATCCGTGCATCAGGCTGTGGCTGTGGTGAAAACTCATTGGGATGATTTGCACTTCCTAACCCTGAATCCTGACTGATGGTATCCTCTCGTGTTCCCTCCACTACCACCGACAATGCCTTCCCTGAGGACCCACCACCAAAGCCTGGGAACTTGGAAGGACTGGCATCAGGTGTAGGGGGTAGTTTATCAGACAGCCCTAGAAGGAAGGGTATTTTTATAAGAACACATTAATAGTTATATCTCGGTCATATTCCAAATCTCAATTAAAACTCATTTTTCTTCAACGTTGAATATTACTGGCACTGAGGATTATAAAGGAGACTCATACAATACTCTTTTAACAATCAAAATTTTCACCGACAAGATAAAATTTCACAACAATCCCCAAATCCACTTTGCAGCACTACTAACCAGTGATATCAAATGAAGAATTATGTGTTGAGAAGTCCCCAAACTCATCGTCGTCTTCCTCCTCTCCTGGACAGGTGACAGTGGGGAGGGAGTCCAGGGGGGGCGGGGACGATGACACCCTTGGAGGAATCATCTGAAAGGCCATATCATCATCCTAAGACCTGTAAGAAAAGGATAAGTTTTCAATTAGAAACACTTTTTCACAACATCAGAGTTCTTCTCACAATCAATTTTTTCTTATATAAAATAAAAACTAAGAAGCGAGTAGTTATCATTGTATATCAGTACACCTATATTACAAAAGATACTTCAGATATTAAGAAAAATTTTGGAAATGAAAATGATTATTTGGAATTCAATAGACAAGATAAACTTTATGTCACATGTTTTTATCTAGACATGCAACAAAGATTAAATCCCAATGTAAAAATACACTGAAAAATCCCTTTCCTTTCTCTGTCCTTCAACAACTTACCCTTATAATCAAGACTAAATTTACTGTGGTACTTCCCCTTCAAATCTACACAAGTTCTATTCTACTAGAGTATAGTTGCCTAATTCCCTAAAATTCTGACCTAAAAAAAGCCCATATAACAAGTATCAGGTGATAACAGCATGACATTTTATTAACTTATAGCCTTTCACACATTGCCTAAATTCTTATTTATTAGTGCCAATACCAACTGTCAATACTTTAACAATTGTAATAACATCCTTTGAATTCTATATATCTATTCTCCACTAGAAAGTACCTTTTTTTCAATTTAAGTGTCACAAATATGCATACAGTAATAGTTTTCGTAAAATGTAAAGTATACTTTATAAAACCAAATACAAATACTTTGGAAAACACACAATTATTGACTGAACAGATTGCAGCTGAGTGCATTTGATATAATATGCAAATCAGCAATACTAAGCAAATATTTTAGTAAACTACAGCCATAAAAAATAAAAAAATAAAATAAAAAGATGTAATGAAAAATCACTTTCTTGTGTATCAGCAGAAATTAGTATCAAACCATGTCTGCATTAATTTCAGTAATTCTTTGGCATACAAGGCACTTCCAGTCAATGCCTCCTCTCAGCATGCTTTGAGAACCTAGTCTGAACAAATTTCGTACCACCACACTAAATTCTAGCCCAAAAGTCTAACATCAAATTAGCCTCACTAAACCTAACCATTTAGCCTAAACCAAAAGCTTTCTAGAATCATGTTTAAAATACATATAAACCTAAAACTTTTCTAGAACCCATCATAAGTGAAAGTTAACTTCAAAGAAGTTACAAAGGATATATTGATCATTTTAAGTCAACCTACAATCCTCAACTATCCTATATCCTGATATCTTTATCTTTCGTCCATTTTGTAAATACAAGACTGTAAAGTTTGGTAAATGTTATAAATATGTCCACCAGCAGGTATGTTACCTAATTCACCAATGCATGAGGAAGACCCCATGCAGAAGAGTAGAACAGAGCAAGTGGCAGTGGGCATTAGGGGAAGTGGAAGGGATGCAGTATTGGTAGCTTTTCTATGATTTGTATTCCACCTGATATAATTTTATCTTAGAATACCCAGTTTTACCTTCATATATATATATGAAACCTATAATCTCTCTCAGCTTCATGGCTCCCCACTTAATCATTTGATCATGCAGTAGGAGCACATGTGAGCACACACATGCTCACACAAGTATGCAAGCAATCTCATACACACATGTATGCATGCAAGTGCACACACACACACGCACACGCACACACACACGCGCGCACACACACACACACACACACACACACACACACACACACACACACACACACACACACACACACACACACACACACACACACACACACACACACACACACACATACACATACACACACACACACACACACACACACACACACACAACTGTATATATGATTAAGTGGATTTTGTTGTGGTTGCCTACGGATACTGCTCATGTATTTTCACAGTGAACCTGCAATCCTTTATAAACTAACTGCTTATGGCTTACATTATCCATATACAGCAGTAGACTGCGTAATGAAAGATTATATTAACATTATTTTGTTGAATATATTTAAGCATTACCAAGACCCTATTTTGGTAGAAAATACCAAGGTGAATGTTAATCAGCTTGGCTGGGGACTGGGAGATTAGAAGTGCAAAGTGTGTTTGGCAACTTGCTTGTCATTAGTTGTACTTGTTATTGTTTCTCTTTCAATTCTTCCTTACTTTTGGAATTGAGTTGAGGAAAAGAAAATTCTGATAAAATGAACTTCAACTTGGATAGTAAGAGGACAATCGAACAATATAGTCTACCTGTAAAGTTTAATGGCAGACCTATTCTCTTGATCTCCATATTTCCATTGCTTTATAGTAATATGGGTGTACTTCTAAATTGTAAATATAATGCCTGAATATCTGTAATCAATTTCCTACATAATATTTCAAACTGGTTTTACTGTGCTAATCAGTCTCTTTAAGTGTTGCATTCTGTAACAGTAAAAACTTTTCCAAGAAAGTTTCTCAAAAGACCATACCCACACAAAATTTTGTAGAGCTTTCACCTACATTGATGAAGAAACTACTTGTGGACTCACACTCAAAAAAAGTTTCCAGTCTGAGATTAGGCATGGACAGATAAGATTTCCTAATCTCAGGAGGGATATTCATCTTTGTTAAGTCAGATCAACAAATCCTGCAAATCACTATGCAAAAATTCTAAATGTTTCAAGGGAATTTATTTCTATTTGTATCATGAAATGCCCCCTCGATGACAGGAGTTGGCTGGGTAAATGTTTATACACTGCAAAGGTTTCCATAATAGGGGTTTCTTTCTTTTAATCATACCAGCTATAATCCTTCTAAATCACTTTGAAATTTGCTGTAATCTACATTTACCTAAGGCCAACTTAATACCAGCTTAAAAATGGTGTACTGTCTGACAATAGCTGCAGTCCTCCATGCAATACTGTAGCTTCTATGCTTTGAGCTCAGGTAAAAGTAAAGAAATCTCAGGTTAACCTTTACGGAATGGACACACTAAGCTAAGGCAAATGAAAGAATATATAAATAAATAAATATAAATATGTAAGTTGTAGTCATTGCTAAAAGATATATAATATGCAGGCATGAATGGCAGTAACACAAATAAAGGAGATTAAACTTCAAAGAGTGGATGCACCAAGTTGGTGCAAATTGATTATGATATTCTTGTAGAGGACAAAAAGTTACAATTTTCAGAACAAGAAATAAGAAATAATTTGCAGACACAAACGGTAACACCAGATATGATGGTAGATCTCAGAACGCACCATTCGCAGCCTAAGTCCACTTGGTGCTCCCGAGTTTGAGCTCCATCTTGCCGTGCTTAACGGGCTGAAGACAATGTTTCTCGGGGGATGTTGGCCATACTCATCAATCCTCCCATCAGGCATTCAGGCAAGCCCAGTCACAGCAACTTATGTTTAAGAAAATTTGTAATGTGGAGTTGAAGACTTTGTCTTTGGTGAGTGCATCCATATAGTAAAGAATTACCATAAGGGGAAATGACTGAGGAAAGCTCAGCTCAAAGCCTAACTCCACTTGGTGCACCTGAATTTCAGCTCTATTTTGCCATGCACACCAAGGTGAGGATAATGTTTAATAGAGGGTGTTGGGGGCAAAGCCCCTACATTAATCCTACCCTTGGGCACTTTGGGCATGCACATTCATGGCAATTTAGATTTACAGCTATATGCTTAAAGGAAGTGTGGGATACATTCATTGCAGCACAAAATCCTTTACAAAAAAAAAGAAAAAAAAAATAATAATAATAAAATAATAATAATAAAATAAATAAATAAACAAATAAAAGGGTCAAAGTAACACAAAAGCATATGAAAATTATTTTCTTGCAACTGTCAATTTTTGTAGCTGTGTAAGTGCTTCCTACAAATGTGAGGATTTTGGCACAAGAAAATTGTGTTAGAAACTGATTTGCATCACACAATTTTATTAAGCACATGGGCTTTAGACTGGTGAGTGTCTCTAATGTTAGGATTTACCAAATCTCAACCATATATCTTCTGGCAAGACAGCATGTCAACCTTCCAGGCAATTTATCCTCAGTCCAAGTCCTATTGCCTAATATATGTATTCCTATCCAGAACAACTTTTGTAACTTCTTTTACTACAGCAAACTTAATCAGTGCACAAAATACACATATCAACTAATTGGAGGAATACTGGTTACAACAGTACCCCGCTTAAATACTTGTGAGCCAGATTGGAATGTTTGCAAATTGCGTGGCTGATGACAACTACTTTTCGTAAAGCTGGACATCTGGAAGATATAAACATGTACATATTACCTCTGGTAATTCTTTTCAGTACGGATGCACTCGCCAAAGACTAAGTCCCCCAACTCCAGGTCACAAAATTAATTCAACAATTTAAGTTGCTGTGATTGGGCGTGCCCAAAGAGGAGGGGGTTGATGAGGGGGTTCTGCTCCCAACATCCCCCTGGAAACATTGTCTTCACTTTGTATACATTGCAAAATAGAACAAACTTGGGAGGACCAAGTCGACTGAAGCTGTGAGGAGTACTTTCCGCAAACAATTTCCTTTAACGTTCATGTCTGCGGATCACTTCTCGTACCAATGACTACAACTTCATGTCCACTACAAGAATATCAACTTTACCTTAGGGTATCCATACCATAAAGTTTAACCATTAACTTTCACAAATTTTGAACATAAACTTTCTGGACAATAAATTTTGCTTTGTAATCTAAAAGTTTAAACATTATTGTGATTCATCTGGCCTTTGTATTTGTATTTGCACAATGCCACCCGCGCCATTTCCCATACAAACTTTCCTGTCGGGCTTCTGAGTCTAATGCATGACCTCCCAAATTCAAAAATATTTTACAAATATATAAATGTGTCAATAACTGGCTAAAAACTCAGGTGTCAAGAAAAAAGTCACTGAACTAGTCATTTGCATAAGCCTCTACCCATTACTAAACATGTAATGCATAAATTCAATGACACTGAAAAAATAGTAATATTTTAAATTTTTACACAGTACTAAATAAACAAAGAGAAAAAATATCAATTCATGTTATTCCTAATTAAGAATCAGAAGAAAGGAATTTTCACAATCAAAAATATCACCAGAGGTCACACATAATAATCTATTTACACATTTTGTGTAAGGTGTGACTAAAAACATTACATAAAATTACAGTCGAGGGTATAAGTACGAATTCCAATCCATAAGGTATTTAAGACACTCGCGTTTTTTTACAAGCAATGTAATAAGCTTTATTATGGTTCTACGACACTCGTAGATGTGACTCATTTCCCACCCCCAATCTGTCAATATTCGTAATTCATTCAATTTCTTACAAATTCGTGGTTACAGACACACACCAGGCTGTGGTTTAAGACCCTGTTCCATCCCATTTACAGAAAACTTTTCAAATTCTTGTGTACTACGTACCGAGTGAAGGTAATGAGTGACAAGAGACACATAAACACTTTTCTCTGTGCCAGCTGTTTTCGCCCGCGATCCGTTCCGCGTTCCGGGTGTCTTCTTTCTATACTGCGTTCCGTTCCCAAGTCCAGATGTTTTCTTTCTACCTCAATATTATGGAGTTTAAGATGAAAATATTTTATTATAGAATATTATTGTTATACACTTTCATTTTCCTGGTGATATCCGTCTCCTTATTCTGTAAATTTTGGAGGTATATCCACTGGAATTCCCTGGAATGGTGATGTGTGAAACGCAATGGTGGACAAAACGTAACGCAGGACAAATCCATGGTATATAGACAAAATGTATACGGGACATTAACACGATATATACTTGATTTGAGTAAAATGCAGCTTGTTTATATAACTCGCTATTTCAGAGTGAATTACATAACAGCTCACAGCGAAAACTATTTATGAATAATTGTATTTTATTCTACGAGCTAAGGTCAAGTAGCTAAATATGGTGACGATTCTTTTATTCTTCACAGATACAATGGCATGCTCTAAAATGTATGCAACTGAAAGACGTCCCAGAACCAAAAACTAAACAGAAACATTATTATATTACAGCGTTACGCCTGAACAACGGTTGAAACCTGGACGCGGAACAAATTGTTAGTAGCGAACAACCCCAGACAGCAAATACGTATTTTAACTGGATTTTTCTGGCTCTCGTACTGACAAAGGCCGGATGCTATATTCTTCCTTATTGTCAAGGTCTCTACCTAATACTATTTAGTAATTATATAGCATAGCTGTAGAAAGAGAGGGAGAGAGAGAGAGAGAGAGAGAGAGAGAGAGAGAGAGAGAGAGAGAGAGAGAGAGAGAGAGAGAGAGAGAGAGAGAGAGAGAGAGAGAGAGAGAATAAAGATATAGATAGATACATAAAGATAGATAAATAGACAGAAGGCAGAGAGAGAGAGAGAGAGAGAGAGATTTTGAGAGAGAGATAATAAAGAGATAGATAGATAGACACACACACACACACACACACACACACACAGAGAGAAAGTGAGAGAGAGAGTGAGAGTGAGAGAGAGAGAGAGAGAGAGAGAGAGAGAGAGAGAGAGAGAGAGAGAGAGTGAGAGAGAGAGAAAGGGAGAGAGAGAGGAAGAGAAAAAAAAGAGAGAGAGGGGGGAGGGATATATATATATATATATATATATATATATATATATATATATATATATATATATATATATATATAGAGAGAGAGAGAGAGAGAGAGAGAGAGAGAGAGAGAGAGAAGAGAGAGAGAGAGAGAGAGAGAGAGAGAGAGAGAGAGAGAGAGAGAGAGAGAGAGAGAGAGAGAAAGAGAGAGAGAGAGAGAGAGAGAGAGAGAGAGAGAGAGAGAGAGAGAGAGAGAGAGAGAGAGAGAGAGAAGCAGAAATAGAGACAAACAGAGAGACAAGCCGCGCGAGAGAGAATTAAGAACAGGAAGCGAAACAACAGCACCGAGCTCTCTTACTGCTTCATACTGGATACACTTTAGCTGCTGACTCCGAAGCGAATTCTATTTGCTACACATATTGATAGGCCTACAGCCACGACTTACCACCGCGTCTTAACACCTCGCTGCCTCCACTGAATTAAGCCTATACTATATATGCCTCATCCCTTATCTTTCTTATCCAGTTTTCTAATCTTCAAACAAGATACTCCTCGAACTGTTTGAGCTTTTGAGTCGATCTCTGGCAGGTAGTTTACAATTCGCGGAGGAACACAGTGGCATCATCACTCACACACGCAAACACACTTCAACGTATATATAAATGCATATATCTACATATATATATATGTATATATATATATATATATATATATATATATATATATATATATATATATATATATATATATATGCAGGGGGTACGGGTGCCTCCCCGTGCCACCATGGAAGCCCCGCCTCTGACATATGCTTGCACACACATACACACGTACGCAAACACACCCATACATATGCAGATGTGTGTATGTTAATGTGTACGCGTTGTATCAATTTATTTGTCATATTCTTTGATATTTATGAAATTAATAAAAAATGAATGATAGTTTTCCAAGGATGGCAATGAGACAGCAGTATATGATATAGTTTATTATATCAGATTTTCAGAAAAATCTGATGGTAGGTTCCTGGACGTCCTGTAGATTTTACAACTGATATGAATTTTACATCCAGCGCACTTAAGGTTAATAAGTCTATTTACTGTTACTGCAAGAACACTTATAAAGGTTCTCTCTGAAGGTTTAATACATATAAGTGTAGATTTGAAAAAAAAAAAAATAATGTCTTGTATCAGTGGACAAATTAAAAATGAAATTCCGAGGAAAATGAAACCTTTTGCGTCATAGCAATGGTAAATATTACTAAATTTATTTGAGGATAAACATGCCATGTCAACTACCGATAATCCAGCATAGAGGTTATTTATTAATATGCTTCTGTCTGTGTAAGTACTCAGTGTTGGAGCTTACGAAGAGATATAATAAATGTAGTATTATGTTCAGTACTATTTTAGGAGAGTGTTTACATACAATATGAATTACTGGTGAAGAAAGTTGGAACAGCCACGGAAGTACTAGGGAAAATTACGATCTATGTAGTGTGTGCCATCGCATAAATCTAAACTTTTATTGTACAATAAGATCAATCATTCTTAGATTTACAATTGATACGTTAGAATTACAAATGTTTCAACCACTGTGCAAGACAAGAGTGATTCCGATATCATTTACTTTATCAATTATTCTTTATAGAACGAGTATACTCTACCCAACAGCAACGATAGACAAAACTTAGTTTCTATATTTTATATACATCTTCCCCCAGCAGACTTTTATGACCCCGTGGGTACGAGACCGCCATAGTCATTGGCATACTTAGGGTCAGGAATCACGAGGAAATGTTTACGCGCTCTCTCAGCAGCTGTTCGTGTACCTCCCCGGATGTACAAACTCTTGGTTTCCCTGTTTATCCGGGATTTGAATCTTCTTCCGATTATTTTTTCGGTTATGAGGAAGAAGGAGGCCAGCCCTAAGCCTACTAGGAGGATGAGGAAGGCGGTGGCCGTCTGAACGAAGCCTAGTTCGGTGAAGTGGGACGGGTCTTCGCAAGGAGTGCCTCGCCCCCACCACTTCTTGTTGAGGCGGTCCAGCACCCCCGAGTCGCTCATTAGCGACAGTCTGCAGGTGGGAAAGCAATCATGAATAAATCACATTGGGGTTTAGAGTAACCTAAGAGACGTACCTCTGGATCAGTATTGGCATCCTTGCCTTTATTTTTACGGTGTTCCTTATAAGGGATAATATGCAACGTGAAACTAAATCCCGTCCTTGAGGACAAGGGCGGGATTTTTAATCAATATTATGTGTTCTCCTGGCATGAAAAAGAGAACTTGCACGTAACTTCCTTACAACATAAGTAACTTCCTTACACAACCACATACAATACATGTTTTTTCTCGTCATACATACAAACCAACCGCTCTTGACCTCTCCGCCGCAAAGTCCACACTTACTCCGCATCGATGACCCAAGCGAAGGGCAAGTTCTTCATGTACCCGAGGTGACCGTAGCTCTTGAAGAGGTTGACGTGTATCTCGCGAATGGAACAGTTGTCCCTGAGCATGAATCGCATGATGGGACTGTCCGTGAAGAAGACATAATTCGAAGTCAGCATGCGGTGGATGCCCTCGTCCTCCGAACTCACGTAGAGGCCTGGATCAGCTGAGAGGAGCTTCATCAGCGTTCGGTACTCGGTCCCTTGCGCGTCCTGTTGGGGTGGGGAGGTGGGGTGTGTGTGTGGGGGGGGGGGGGGTAAACGGTTAGATATTGGTTTTTGGTTTTCATTGGTTGGTAGATACGGTGCAAAAGAAGGGTAACGGGGAGCCTTGGCAATGAGATGGGAGGGAAGGGAGAGAGAGAGAGAGAGAGAGAGAGAGAGAGAGAGAGAGAGAGAGAGAGAGAGAGAGAGAGAGAGAGAGAGAGAGAGAGAGAGAGAGAGAGAGAGAATTGAGAGTTGAGAGTTGAGAGTTGAGAGATGAGAGATGAGAGATGAGAGAGGGATAGAGAAAAAGAGAGGGATAGAGAAAAAAGAGAGGGATAGAGAGAAAAAGAGAGAGAGAGAGAGAGAGAGAGAAAAGAAGAGAGAGAGAGAGAGAGAGAGAGAGAGAGAGAGAGAGAGAGAGAGAGAACTGAGAGAGAGAGAGAGAGAGAGAGGAGAGATGAGAGAGGAGAGAAGAGAGAAGAAAGAAGAGGGGAGAGGAGACGAGAAGAGAGAGGGATAGAGAAAAAAGAGGGATTGAGAGAAAAAATAAAGTAGAGAGAGAGAGATAGAGAGAGAGAGAGAGAGAGAGAGAGAGAGAGAGAGAGAGAGAGAGAGAGAGAGAGAGAGAGAGAGAGAGAGAGAGAGAGAGAGAAGAGAGAGAGAGGGGGGGGAAGATGAGAGAGGAGAAGAGAGGAGAGACAGAGACAGACAGAGGAAAAGAGATAGAGAGAAAAAAAAAGAAAAATCATCACAGAAGTTCATTCCCACGCAAAAATGAGCTCACTAACCCCTACATACCTTGACGAACTCCTCTATGGCGGTGCCCTTCGATATCCCAATCTCCCAGCTCGGGTAGACGTCCACGGCGCCCATGAGGGAGGTGAAAGGCGGGCCCTCGGTGCTCACGGTGAGGGCGGAGGTGAGGCCGGCGGTGTAGGAGGCGTACAGGATAACGCAGGCGAACCAGAAGACGCAGAAGACAGCTCGGCCTCGGTAAGTGTGGGGCGTCGAGGGAACGCCTGAGGGACAGAAGGAGGTCGAGGCGGAGTCGCGCGTGGAGGAGGACATGACAGAGCACGGGCGGAGAGACAGGTAGGTGCTTGGAGGACATGACAGAGCAGGGGCGGAGACTGGAGGACATGACAAAGCAGGGGCGAGGGGACGGGTAGGTGCCTGGAGGACATGACAAAGCAGGGTCGGGGAGACAGGTAGGTGCCTAGAGGACATGACATAAGGCAGAGACGAAGGGACAGTTAGGTGCTTGCATAAAAGCACAATTTATGGGGAGGAGGGAATTGGTGTACTGAGATATTAAAAAACAACAATAACAAGGATTGGAGAGTTTAGGAATAACTAGTGATTGGGCCCTGCTTTAAAAGCATAACGAGATAGTAGTGTATGTATGGAATGCAAATTATGATAAATGAGAGGGTAGGCCATGTAGCGAATAAAAATGAGGACAGAAGAGTGGAGAGGCTTTGTGGGGAACACGAAGGTAAATTAGGGATAACAAAATGCATTCAAGTATTGTAACGTGTTTGTGGTTTGTAAGCAGAGCATAAGTAGCGACGCGTGAGAACTTTGACAGCGTATTGATTTTCATATTGTATTCTGTTCTTGTTTTATGTTTTGTTTTCTTTCCAGTGTCTATTAAAGATAAAAAGAACGAGAAATATTAGATATTCTAAAAAGTATGAGTGTGTGTGTGTGATGTGTTTGTGTGTGTGTGTACATGTGGAAGTACGTGTGTGCGTGTGTATGTGTATATTTGTGCACGTGTGTAAACGTATATCTGCGCGCATGTACAATACGTCAATCTATCTATTCACTTATTCTCTCCTTTATTATTTTTCTCTTTCTTTGTACTTTTTTCGTCTTCTTTCAAAGGGAAGATAAAGCACATTGGTAAATAAGTGAGAAATCAATACCGAAGCACAACGCGTGTTTCTCAATGCTAAATCACCGTTACCAGATACAGTGGCAAGTGAAATGAATATTATAGCCAGAAGCGTCTCGTCCCCTTTCAATGGTGCATTCGCGATGGCTGTGCTAAATCACCGACGCATTTTGAAAGTTAAATGTAGAATCGGGAAACGTTAGAAAACAAAACATGTTTACGGTTTAAATAAGAGGAAAAAGACGGAAGAAAACAAAACATGCTTACGGTTTAAATAAGAGGAAAAAGACGGGAAACATTAGAAAACAAAACATGTTTACGGTTTAAATAAGAGGAAAAAGACGGGAAACATTAGAAAACAAAACATGTTTACGGTTTAAATAAGAGGAAAAAGACGGAAGAAAACAAAACATGCTTACGGTTTAAATAAGAGGAAAAAGACGGGAAACATTAGAAAACAAAACATGTTTACGGTTTAAATAAGAGGGAAAAGACGG
>NC_091549.1:12490228-12492728 GCF_042767895.1 Penaeus vannamei
AATTAGATGAAGAAAGAAAAAAATGTACTTGGAATTTGATTACAAAATTGGAGTGTTAGGTGAAAAGGGTAGAAGAAGAAAAAAAAAGATCTGAAATTTGATCACGTAACTGGGGAGTTATATAGAAGTTAAAGATAGATTGATAGAGAGGGAGAGGGATTAGGAGAGGGAGAGGGAGAGGGAGAGAGAGAGAGGGAAGGGAGGAGAGAGGGAGAGCGAGATGGAGAGAGGAAAGGGAGAGGGAGAGAGAAAGAGATAGAGAGAGAGAGGAAGAGAGAGAGAGAGAGAGAGTGAGGGAGAGAGAGAGAGAGAGAGAGAGAGAGAGAGAGAGAGAGAGAGAGAGAGAGGGAGAGAGGGACAGAGAGAGAGAGAGAGAGAGAGAGAGAGAGAGAGAGAGAGAGAGAGAGAGAGAGAGAGAGAGAGAGAGAGAGAGAGAGAGAGAGAGAGAGAGAGCGAGAGAGAGAGAGTTAAGAGAGAAAGAGACATACAGACGGAGAAACGGAGAGAAGAGCAGAAAGAGAGAAAAAGAGAGACAGAAACAGAGATAGAGAGAAATTAGAATTAAGGCTCCAGCGATTGATGAGAGGCCAACAGGCCGGACCTCCTCCCCCTCACCCTGCGGTAATCGGCGACCATCCAGGAAGGCGACCCCCCTCCCCTGCGCCTGCTCACCCCCCCCCCCCAACTGACCCTGTGGTAATTCTGGCGACCATCCAGCCGGCGACCCCCCCCCCCCCCCCCCCCTGTGGTAACTGGCGACCATCCAGGCGGCGACCCCCTCCCCGGCGCCTGTCTCGGAGGCCAGCAGGTCCTCCCCCAGAATCACCTGCCACGCCCGCCCCCGCGACGCCCTGTACTTCTCCCTCGCCCGCGTCACCGTGGGTCCGAACAGCGCCCGCGACGTCAGGTGAAGCTCGGCGTGGGTGTGGGCGAAGCTAGGCTCCACGCCCGGCCCTGTGCGAGGCGCGGCGGGCGGTCTTCTCGGAGGCTCGTGGGCGGGAGGCGGTGTCGGGGCGTCGCACGGAACGAAGAAGACCAGGTTGCGGATGAAGGCGGACATGAGGCGGTGGTACACTGCGGGCGGAAGGGCGACGCCGTTGGAGAAGAATGTGTATATATAAAAAAAAAAAAAAAAAAAAAAAAAAAAATATATATATATATATATATATATATATATATATATATATATATATATATATATATATATATAGGAGGGGCATATATATATATATATATGCACATATATATATATATACATATATAAATAGCCTATAAGTGGTAAGAGAGAGAGATCGGGCGGAGGGGGGGAGGGAAAAGACAGAGTGAGAGAGAGAGGGGGAGAGGGAGCAGAGAGAGAGAGAGAGAGAAAGAGAGTGAGAGATAGAGAAAGAGAAAGTGACAGAGAGAGAGAAAGAGAGTGACAGAGAGAAAGAGAGTGACAGAGAGAAAGAGAGTGACAGAGAGAAAGAGAGTGACAGAGAGAAAGAGAGTGACAGAGAGAAAGAGAGTGACAGAGAGAAAGAGAGTGACAGAGAGAAAGAGAGTGACAGAGAGAAAGAGAGAGAGAGAGAGAGACAGACAGACAGACAGACAGAGAGAGACAGACAGACAGAGATGAGAGAGAGGGAGGGAGAGACACAGAGAGAGAAAGAGAGAGAGGGAGAGACAGAGACAGAGACAGAGAGAGACAGGGACAGAAAGAGAGAGAGTGATAGTGAGTGAGAGAGAAAGAGAAACATATACCACACACACCTACAAAACAGATTGAAAAAATCACGATTTAAAGATCCCTACCCGTTCCGGCCTACCCACCTTCACTCTCGTCCATGCACAGCGCCACCACATTAACCTGCAGTCCCTGTGCGAGATCAGAGACAAACCTGCCCATGTTGTGGACATCAGCAGGAGACATATTCTTGAACAGGGACGAGTCCACGGCAGGCAAGAGGCAGGTCGTCAGAGCAAGGCAGAGGAAACGCAAAATGAACTTCATTTCTATTTTGTGGAGTCTTCTCCTTGGCGTAAAATGTTTTTACTTTTATTTTTATCCGCTGGTTGGTGATGTCTTGATTAATTGGTGATTAAAAGCGGTTGTTGATGGATATTTTTTTTCTCTGTCAAGTTTTAGCTTCTTGCCAGTGAAGCCTCAGTTTATGTCGTTCATTTGTTATTCAAAAAATCATATTGATATAAATATTTTTTATCTCAGCTTCTCGATTCTCGGCTTTGGAATAATTTGAGGAAATATTATCACTGTCGTGATGTACTGAATATCATTTAAAAACACACGAGTGAAATAATGAGGTCATGATACAAGTTCCTTTCGTTATAGGCTTTAGATGGGACCTTTTTCATTAATTTCATCATGCTAATATAAAACACTGGAGTGTTTCCGATGAAGCCGCAGCAAAATAATGATTTAACTGAGAGAAACGTGTGTGTTTATTTGTGTGAGCGTGTGTATGAGGATGTGTGTGTGTGTGTGTGTGTGTGTGTGTGT
>NC_091549.1:12512728-12527728 GCF_042767895.1 Penaeus vannamei
GACAGTATGGTGAACGTCCCTTGATTGTTCTGAGCGCATTGGCTCGTGGTACACCAACTGCTCTCCTACAAGAAAGCGTAGCAGATATTGCTGAAGCCCTGGCCAATGAGGACGTCTCTCATGTCACCAATCATGGACATCAAAGTGCTTTGTTACAGGTCATTCAGGTCTTGATAGAAAAATGTGATCCAAGAGACTGTAGCTACAGTATTTTCTCAGTTTTACTGTATATTGCTTCAACTTCAGAGGAGCAGGATACAGTCAGTATTGCTCAAGAACAGTTAGAAAATGTAGCAAAGAGAAGTGGACTGGATAGAGTTTACAAACTATATGATCTCCATCTAAGTGCAGTTTTAAATACAATTCAAACAACAGCCTCCTCATGGACTGAGCAAACCCCTCATTTCATGATATTCTTAGGCCTACTAGAACTTGCCGGTAGGTTGAGAAATGTTTTTTCATTATGTGTGTAAATAATATAAAAGAAAAAAAAAGTGGTCCTCTCTTCACAGTAGCCATTGTCAATGGAGTGAATTGTAATAAAGGCAAGCATAAATAAATAGAAGAATTTATGTTGAGAAAATGTTAGAATATGAGGAATGCATAGCTACCACAAATGATTAGCAACTTTGTGTCCAAATTTTAAAGTTACCAGCAGAATTTGGAAAATCTCTTGAATCATATTTATTAAATTCAAAGGTCTCCTTTTTTGCATAAATTACTGTAATTCAGAATGCAACCAATCAATAATGCTAATTGATTTAAAATATACAAGTTCTCAGTTTTAAAGTTAATTTCTTATGTTGTAATATATGCCTTTTTACTTTATTGATTACACTGTAGTGGATTAAATAGATGTAAAATACCAGATATATGGTTACTTTGCTGAAGTGATTGATAGAACTGATGTTGAGGACCAAGAGATAAAGCATTTTTGTGAATGAGATGGTGATTGCAGAGTAAATCATTTTAATTGAAGGGAAAAAAAGGCTACATTGAATCTTGAGACTGTAAGTCATAACTATGTTTGAGCAGTCTAGTGAAACAAAAAACAGTAATGTTGATGATGTAACTTTGAATATAATTGTTTCCACAGATCAGTCACTCGGATGTCATTTAGAAAGGATAGTTGGCATCTTGTGTGATTGTGTTCCTAAGAAACAGGATCCTTTTGTTAGCCTGAAATGTCTCATGAAGCTAAATCATCTTCTAAAGCAAGAGGAGCATCCTTTAAATTCAAATGGAGAGTTAGAGAGATTCCTTCCTGTGATTGTTTCTGGTAGGTGTCAAAGCTACAAAATACATAGTATAAGCTTATGATGAGTTATATAGTGATTTTAATATATGTGACTAACTTTTCTTTTTGCTAAACCAGTGGAATTCTCTTAACCTTTTTACTACCAAGTTTTCTGTGGTAGGTGATTGATTGAAATGATTGAAAAATGCACATTTTGGGTCTTATTGTGAAAAAATAACGTATAAGCAACCCTTATAGATACAGCAACATATTTAAAGAGAATTCCAATTATAGATAGAAAAACACAACTCTTTTCCTGTGAAACTAATTAAGCAACACAAGAATTTCAATGAATTTCAGATATAGTGAAGCCATTTCTCCCATGGCACGCTGGAAGCACAGCTGCTGCTCTGAGAACAGCAGCAGTGTCTTGTTTGGTTTCTGTCTGCCAGGCTGAAGTAGCAAGTCAGAAAGTTTTAGATGGTAATGTATTTTAGACTAACACATGCCTCGTGTGATATGAGATGATTGAATGATTAAAAAGATATTTGATTGATGGGGTCTCAGTGTTGATCAGAAAGAGGGAATGTCGTTTCTGAAAAACTGTTTGAAGAAATCTCTTCTTCTTTTGTAATTTTTCAGAGGTAAAAAATTGCCTTGCCCTTATCCCAGCCCTTATTGAAGATGACTCTGAAGATACTCGTCACCTTTCCTGTGAAGTTGTGATGAATGTTGCCTACTCCTTTCCTCAGCTGATTGATTCTGATACATTACATACTTTAGCAGATAGTATGTATATTTTTACGTTATATAATATGTAGATATACAGCTTGAATAATACAGCTTGTAAAAATTTTGTGTAACCATGCACTGTAAATACATATATATTGCTAACTTTTATTACCAAGGAGCCATTGGTCATGAAGACTTTTATTAATATTTGCTATTTTTTCCAGAGCTAGTCAAAAGATTTGATGATGTAAATGCTGTTGTACGTCTGAAATCTGCTAGAGTTTTAGCCGCTCTGTTCAAGAACTTGCCTGAGAATTATAATCCTAGCATACAGTCAGCAAGGCTAAGAGACCTGTATGAGTCCGCAACTGTATTTTTAGATGATCCGGATGAAATATTACAGGGAGCTGTCTCAGGTACACAGAATTATGTTTATACAGATGATATGGTTTAACTTTTTTTCTTTTTTTTCAGTGCATGTTGACATATGACGGTATGTAGTATTGATTTAATTTTTTTATTGTATTTAAACAGTTTAATCAGGCATATATCTTTATTTTATTAATTATTTATACATCTTTCAGATGCCTTGGAAGAGATGGGCAAGATATCTCCAGAGATTTTGAAAGAAGTGTTGGAAAGAGACTGCCCAAAATTCAGAAACAAGCACGTTTGTGAGAAACTGATAGCGTCCATGAATAATTTACAGATTGCAGTTGTTAATTAGGAATATTTGTTGAAGCATTATAAAAATAGGTGCTTTTAGATAACCATCAATCTGATTACTATTTTACATAAAACACTGTGATATGCATAGTTAAAAGTTAGTACATGGGTTACTGGCACTTTTTATATACTTTAATGCAGGGTAGTATAAATGACTGTTAAAGCATAGCCAATAAGCCAAACATTCTGAAGCATTCATACATTGGTTACATTTAACAAATGTAACATGATAGTAAACAATGTGCATATCAACTGAGGTGGAAAGAAGAAAAACACACAGAACAAATGTAAACACATACACACACAAAGCAAACTTAAACTAGCATACAAGCAGATGCACATACACACATATAATAATGTTAGTAAAAACAAAATTACAAATTAGACTAGAAAGAAAAAAATTGCATAATAATTAAAGGTTAATTTAGTTTTTTATTTTTATTTCTTTGAACTAAAAAACCTCGATAATTTGTTTACCGTGGATGAAATCTAATTTTGTCTGGGTACTCAGTCAGTAGACAGGTTCCTCAGCAAACATTTTATCTTATAGTGTTCAACATTATCCTTACTGATTTCTTAAATGATATATAAAACTCTGTACTAGCAAAATTACGATTATAATATATGAATGTTAATTATATGGATATTTGAAATAAATGTGTTAAATAAGTGTGAAAGTACTTAACACTACCATTGTAATAGAGAAGATATTCTACTGAGGTATGAGTCAACATTTGTTACATTATTATATTTATTTTATTTTACTTTTGATGATTGGCATGGACCAAAGGTAGTACCTCTTCTGATATCCTACTGTATTTTGTAACCAAAATGAAAAGAAAAGAAAAAAAAAGTCTTAAGAGTTATAAACTTGGAACTACATATTTAAGGCTTACTTTGTTCGCAATAACCCTTGAACATTGGGGCACTTTATTATTGAAAAATCACTAAAATACCATAATTTGTCCTTTACTTTCTCTTAAAATAAGATTAATTGATTTTCAATTCTGGCTTCTGCAATGGCACAATTATAGGTAAGACATATGAATCTAAGAGAATGAAAAGCCTCTCCATAGTTAATATATATATATTTTTTTTTTATAATTAAAAGGGTAAGTACACAATCAACAACGAGAAAGATTCTTTTATGAAAAGGGGAAAGAACACGTCATAAAATGGTGTGTTAATTTATTTTAATATCTATAATACATAAAGAAGTGTCACATGATAAACTTAAGATCTCTCTAAAAGTCATAAATAATCTGGGCTATGAGCCTTGAAACTAAGAATTCTGCATATACATTTACGTACGTAACTGACAAGCAATCTGCATACTTTTATTGACTGGTCTGCAAGAATGTGCCCTATTACTCTTTTTTTGAAAACAAGTTCAGATTCTTCCTCAAGATTATTTTTCAGATTATCCATGTAGTCATGTATTATAAGGCACATTGCTTTTTTTTCCTAGCTTTTTTGTTTTGTTTATGAGAGTACTGCATCTAATACAGTTCTCCCTCTCGTAGGAATTCAATTTCGTGCACCTTTTGATCATAAATTTTGTAAAATAATAAACATGTATTGCTGATGGAAAATCATGATCCCTACTAACATCATGCACCTATTCTGATGTAGCAAGTCATAGTATATATATATAATCAGTTGGCAAGCTGACTGCAAACACTGAATTTGAGCTTCTATCTCATATGTTTACTATCAGAAAGGAAATTCAAATTCAAGCTTGGGGATCGGGATTTCTACAGCTCTCATGAATACTGAAAAATGTGTCGTATTATTTACTTACATGAGGTGCAGGATGTAAAAGCTACACCAATTTCTTTTTGAGACTAGGAACTGTTTAAAATCAATGATAATAAGTCCTATTTTTCATCAAACCAATGATTTTGTTATTCAGCTTTAGTAACATTTCGGATTACTATGGATCTAATCAAAAGAACTGGGTTTCTACTGCAAAATTCCCAACCAAATGAAAAGGAAAGATCACCTCTTGTGTCTGTCCAATTAGAAATCAAATATTCCTATGGATATATTTTTGTCAACTCTGGATGGAATTGGCATTCGGTCGAGTTTATTAAACATAGAGAAATCAAGCATATCAAAGAAATAATATTTGTGCTTGGTCTGACTACCTTCAAGCATCTATCAATAAAAATATAAAACAGAAGCAAAATCTTATCAGCAGACCTTTGGCAGCTATTTCATCAAAGACAAAAATGGTGTACTATCACAGCCCTATTACCCTTCACACCATTCGTCACCTGTCACACCAGCATCAGAGATAACTCTCAATCTCTATTATTAGATATTACTCGTACAAATCGTGCATTCCAGAATCTGGAATTGGTTATCAAATGCTTAAGTAATGGCAAACTTTCCCACACTTTTCAGTATGTGAGATAATCATGTACAACATGCTCTGTCTTCTTGCTTGTTTCCAGCTGATTTCTCAACCTGACAGCTTCCACGTTTCACAATAGAAGAGCAGTTTAATGGCAAAATTAAGTTAATTTCATAGAAACTGTTTTGTGAACTGCACAAATGCTTCACAATCGAGTGATATATAATGATGTAGTGATGGAAATGTGTAAAATTATCATTATTTACAAGCTTTCCAGTTTAACATACTGGTAATAATATATAATATAGATTCTGTTATCAATGCTACTTTCTTCCCCAGCTATACTAATTTCTCTCTTTTTTTAATATTAGTGTATAACCTATCAGGCAATATTCTCCTTATTTGATATGTACATTGCATTTACATAATGACAATCAGTGCAGGATATCAGTTTGGTATTATTTATCAACTGACAAAAAGCCATATCTCTACATATACTCAACAAACTCACTGCAAGCTTTAAAATTTCTTCAACTATTCACAAGATTCAATTGGGTGGCCTGATATTTTGCATGACTCCTTGTACAACATGCATCATACTATCTGACACACATTAACAATGTCATTCACTGTGTCAATGAAGCAGTTTGAGTCAGGATAAAAGGTATCCAATCAGTACCTCAGGTCACATGTTAAAATATACAAAAGAAGAATGATGACAATGAAGTTCAAAAAATCATTCCATTTTGTCCATTATTTTAATATGTATCAAACCAGTCCAATCTACTATTGTAGGAAAAAAGATCCCCAGACTGAACCATTTCAGGGGGGTTATGATCACAGATGCTACTGTCTTAACAATATGAGATGGGCCTTTATCTTAACGTTCCTCATTTAAAACAGTTTCAGCAGCAGCAGTCTAAACCTAATCAGCCATTTTTGTTACCAGACAACATTAAATTTCAACAATTAATTCGTTCCTCCAACTTTGTTGATAAGGTCATCACAGAGCTGTGTAAGTTCTTGGTTCTCTCGTGTCTTCCTGTCAAAGGCGTCCTGGAGAGAAACAATCTTCATTTCTGCTTTCTTCAATAGGGCAGCCATTTTCGTCATTTCTTGCTCATTTGCTTTCCTCATTGTTTCAAATTCCTCATTTGCTCTGAAAAAAGTGGCGGAAAATATTAGGAACCTTTTTTTTTTATGGTATTCACCAAGGCATAAAATGTTTAATACAAAGAGTGAGAAAAAAAAGATAATCACAGACTAATATTTACTGGACTTTAATTCATTCATTTAACTAAAACACTATTACAAAAACATAATGTGCACTAATTACAGTGCTGTTTCACAACAACTTGTAATGCAAAATCATTGTTGGACTAAGATGAAAACTACAAATTATTCTACTGTGTAAAAAAGAAAAGAAAAAAAGAGATGAAAACCAATCTAGAGAAACACAACAATTTAGAAGTAATGGACAAATCATGTAAAAAAAAAATTCTTATCACAATGAAATGACATACAAAAAAATACTTCCAATTCGGTGAGGAATATCTACGACAAAAACCAACTTACAACTGTATTTTCTCTTCCGCATGTTTCTGGAATTCAATAAACTTCTGTTCTTGTTTCTGTAATTTGCTTTCATAGTCTGTAATAGCACCACGCAGGGTTTCTTCATTTCTTCTCAGTGTGTCGACTACCTGCTTTGTTCTTTCATATTTCCTGCAGAGAAGGGAATTTTTTATATAATTTTCTGACTTCATGAATTTAGAAAACATAATTTAAAAAGCAATTTTTTTCATATCAAGCAGTTAGTGCATACCATTTACAGTAATTATGATTGCATAGAAGTTACTACATCTAAATTGGAAGTTCATGAGAAACTTAGGTGGGACATTATTTTCTTTATAAAAACTGCAGTAAAGGGAACAATTTTTCTATAAAGACTACATAAACCTTGAATATAAAGACAGTAAATTAACCTTGAAAATGCAAAGCAATAACATGCTTCATTATTAGAATAAAGATAACAGTGCTTCCAAAACGAATATCTTAACATACCTATGTACATCAGAAAATGCATTCTCCACATTGGCTAAGTCATCTAGGGCTTGGTTTCTTTCTGATTCGAGGGTCTTGATTCTCTCCTCCGCATTCTGCTTTTCTTTCTCCTTCTCGCCAACTAGTTGTGCTAGCATGCCCTTGTACTGGCCCACCATCTTGAGCAGAGCATCACGTGACTGTGTTAGCTCTGTCAATGACCCCCCTAGGTTTCCCTTCTCCTTCTGTTCCTCCTTCATGGCTTGGATCAATTTTCTCTCCTTCTCCCCAGCAGCTAGCTCCGCTCGTAGGAGCTTCTCTTCAAATTGTAGTGACTGTCGCTTCAGAAGCTCCTCTACCTACAAAGTCAAGGAAAATAATAATCATTACTAAAATTCAGACAATTGTAGGTAAATGGACATGAACGTCTAAGAATAACTTTCATGCAGTGGTAGAGTCGGGTTCAAAGTTATTGAAATATTGTGAAAGTTATGCGTAAATATATTTATATAGGAATTTTTTATCTCCATGCAAATCAAATTATATCTGGTACATTAATCAATACTGAAATAGCTCAACCAAATGGTGCAATCTCTCATTCCTAAAGTGCATTTAAGAATAATAATTTCAAGTTAAAAAAAAGTTTATTTGATCTTAATAAATGGGATGCTTGAAGCCAATTTATTATAATGATGATTTCATACAGATAAAGATGTGCATTCAACAAATGAAGCCTCACAGGGAAGTTTGAAGTTCTCTGTGATCAAAGCTTTCTTTTGTAAGACATAACAAGGTAAATCCTACTCATCATAGAATGCAAAATCTTCATCAAGCCTTCATGAAACTTCCAAATGAGAGAAATGTGAAATTATCAATAAAATAATAAAATCAATGAAAATCCACACAAAAACACAAATCAACTAATGAAAGAATAAAAATTCAAAGATGGCACCACATTTTACTAACAAAACATGTACAAGGTCAAATGTTCACAATATCCTATGCCACACAAGAGACCCCTAAAGAACTGGCCCCACAAGAGCTTCCTAAAGTACAGGCTATGCATGACCACAAGAGGATGGGACCTACCTCTGCAGTGGTCACATAGCCATCCGGGGGGACGGAGAGGGGTCGTGATGATGAAGGCTTGTGCTCAGAGGTGTCACTGGGACGGGGTGTTGGGCTGCTGGTGCCTTCTGGAGCCGATCTTTCTTCACGTGGTGGAATGGGAGTGGAAGTGGACGGGACAGGCTGAAATTCACATTCCAAAAAAGAAGCTTATAATTCAGGTTAAAGAAGGACATCAGTAGCAACACTACTGGGATTTCAGTTCTTTGTCACTGATCAAAGCATGGTGTGTAAAGCTTGCCAAGTCTATCATTAATTTACTGTTTAATCCACTATTTACCTGTGTTCTTCAGTGGCACAAACAAGTTTTGGTTTAGACAAATGATCTTAATACTCAAGTCAAGATTTAATTTTAGTTAAAAAAATACTCTAATTTCAACACTGGCCATCTATATGGACCTCCAAAATCTATTTACATGAATATTAGTACATGAAAATAACATTATTTACAAATTTATGCTACCTAACAGTAAAAATCTAGGCATTTTTGTAAATTTTACCTTTGCCAACACAATTTATCAATAACTATTCATAAAGGTTAGGAAAATCAGAATGATGTTATTTCTTAAAGGGGTCTGGAAAATAGGTTTTGAAATTTTACTATCTGCTACACAAAGTTTCATAACAGAGGTGAAGAGGAGGAAAGGTGGGAAGATTTCCGTGTTTTCCCTCTGGCTGCTACACTTCTATATCCTAGAATGACCCCAGAAAGATTGTGATGAAACATTTTATCTGTAATTTTCTCATAATTTTTTTTTCCATGATATCATGTGATGCTAATAAATCATTGTTGAAGCAGTATCCCCTTAACCATTTTTTATTCCCTTTCTGTAATTGTGAATAAAATATATAACTTCCAATATATTCAGCTCCAATTATTACATTAAAATTATATGTATCCAATAAAACAGACTGGACAAATTTCTCCAGTATTTCTTTGTCTATAACAGCAGTGAACATAAAATACAATAAAGCACATGTCACAAGTTTTCCGGTTCCTGATAAAATGGTTATAAGGTTATATACAGCAAGCAGTAACCTGGCCCAAGGAATTATTATACATACATATTATCTGATGAACAACATACATTTCAAACAGTCAACTATTCCTAAGATATTTGCTTATTCTAGAGCCAGTTCAAAATAAATGATGTTCTGTACTTCCTACTATAAGGATCTAAGTTTAAGAACTATAATAACTATATACATATCCTCAACTGCAAACACTAATGAAGCATGATTAAAGTTATTCTGCAAACATTATTGGATCTTTTGTGCTTTGAGGTTATTAACAATACCACAGACAATTCTTTAAAATTTGAGCACTGACAATTTTCTCTTGGTTAAATGAGTAAAAATAATGTATTTCTTGTCCCCTTTGAAAGATGGTTAACAGAAGAAACTACAGACTGCATCTACATAGTAATATGAAGATGTAAATCAATTATATTAAGAGGGTAGAAAAACCCACTATAGACAAACTAGATGTGAATCAAGGACAAAAAGATCACACATTCAAATAAAAAAAATAAATAAAAAAGGAAGAAAAGGGAAGAAAATGAAAGCAAAAAATGATACATTTACAATACAAACAAACTAATCTTTGAATTTCACTTAAATGCTTGACTCTAATCAAGAATGGAGATTTCACCATTAGGCTAAATATAGTTGGCGTACCTTTTTCTGGAAACATACCTTGTTCTGTGGCGACTCTGGAGTGACCGAAGGATGCTCTGGCTTCTCCTTGATTGGTGTTACTTCATCTCCGCTCAGTTTACTTTGACTGCAAGGCAAAAACAGCTGACGTTAGTATACTGCGGTTACTTTAACTCTCATATGACATCACAAAAATATACGCAAATACATGTATGAGTGAATAAAAGTGTATGTGTATTGTAGTGTGTTTATGTATGCATGTGTCTAAATGTTTTTACAAATGTACATGAGTGTGCACATATGTGAATATGTGTGTATGCATTTGGGGTGTATGTGCATGTTTGTGTTTAGTGTATGTGTGTGTGTGTGTGTGTGTGTGTGTGTGTGTGTGTGTGTGTGTGTGTGTGTGTGTGTGTGTGTGTGTGTGTGTGTGTGTGTGTGTGTGTGTGTGTGTGTTGGTGTCTAGGCATTTCATACAACAACAACAACAACAATAACAACAACAAAAATTGAATGACAGCAGAATGCACATATGGCTATTCAAGTACCTACAATTTCACACATGATAAAAAAAAAAAAGATTGCTGTTAATGTTTAATCAACTAAAGCTACCGAGAAATTATGTTCTAACTTCTTTCTTTTTATTTTGTACTTCATTCATTCATTCATTCATTCATTCATTCATTCATTCATTCATTCACTCACTCACTCAATGCACATAATTTTCTCTTTGCAATCAACCATTAGTAAAGATGCATAATCATAAAGTTTGGTTAACAGCTCCATTAATGATGTTAGGTAATCAAAATATGCTAATTAGGGAACATCAACATATGCATATACAAAAAAGTAAGATTTCAGAGACACGAACATTAAGAAAAAAAGGCACAACTAACACGTCAACCCGAATGAATAAGAGCAAGAAGGGGAGCGGATTTGGGAAAGAGGGACGAAATTCGAGGAAAACCAAACACTGAGGGAGGAGGACGGCAAGGCCCACAGGGGCGCCCCGCACGAGCGCCCCCCGCCCCACGGCCTCCGCCACAAAGACAACCTGGGGGCATCGAGCGAGGGGGGCGTCTGCAGCGTCGAAGTGGCTGCGGCTGCGGCGGTGTTGGCGGCATTTTGTTTTCTGGACGGGGGGGCCTCCTCGCGCCTTCGGAGCCTCGGAGTCAAGTAGGAGGCGGCGAAGAAGTAAAGCGCCGGTAACATGAGCGTCAGGAGGCACTGCATGCTCCGGAGGGTGTTTCGGCCCACTTCACTCCCCTCCACGCCCACGCTCACAATTAGCAGCAACACCGTGAACGCGTGGCTGAACATGTTATTAATTGGCGTTTTCCCCCCGGTCTTTCTATTATCTCTTACGGGTTACATGTAATAACGAATTCCTTTCCTTATCAAAATCCAAGTGGCTTATACTTTACAGCGCAGTACCTAACGTACTGGAGCCCAAGTACCAGAACCTAGATTCTCCTGTATACTTGTTTTTATAACTATAGAGAATCTCTGGTGAGAAATTACACTACACTGAGGACCACTTGGTACTTCTAGTCTTAGAACATGTAAGCTGAAAGACGCTCTTCCTCCCCGAGCTCGCCTGCCCGCCGACCATCAACGGGGTCGCCAGAGCCTTCAACCGACGTGGCGGAGTCCGAGTCTCTGTTGTGGTGAACCATAAAGGCCGTCGCTGGAGACAAGAGGCAAGCGTGATATCCGTCACGAAGAGCCAAATCCTCGACCGCAGGAGCACCGCGCGCACACGTCCGCCACCCTCGGGCCGCACATACACTATCATCACTTGCCGGGGCTTCCTGGCAGGGCTTCAGCTCTCGGTGCCGCTTCGCATGTAACCCGAGACCTCTCAATCGCCCCTCCGTCACCTATGGCACGGCTGCCTCTCCAGGAATTCTGGATCGACAGGTTCACCGCCACGTATCCAATTATCCCCTTTGGGGCGAGCCCTGTTCAATCGGCCCCGAGGGGTTAATGCGGACAATTCTCGCACTTGGAAGCTCAGTCGCACCTCCGACGACCTTGCCTGCAGATGAGCGCTGTTCAGGCGACGCAGCTGCCTCTTTCTCTGCTGCTTAATTCGCTGAAAATGGCCTCCGCCCGTCAAAGCACCGGCCTGCACCACCCGAGAACCCTGTTGCCGGGGCTTCACTGAACGCCTTCTGGGAGCCTTATTCGATTAGCGTGCGAAGAAAGGCCTAAGGCTTCCCCGCCTCGTGCCTCGGCCGCCCGCGACGCCGCCGGGAGAAACACGTGCACCGCTCGTCAACACTCGCCGCTCGGGACAGGACAGCGAGAACAGGATGTCGTTGTCGTGAACAGAGGAAGGAAGCGCCGGGCGAGATAAGGGGGCTGCAGAGGGTAGATAAACAAGGGGCAGAGAGGAGGCGGTGATGCGAAAACGAGAAGGAGAAGAGGGAGAAGGGGGGTGAAACCGCGAAAGGGGGAGCAGCAGCAGGGGAAGAAGAGCAGACGATGGATTGGCAGCAAGGAGAGAGAGGGTGTTGTGCGGTACAGGAAGTAATTCGCGCGTCGCCCCTACACGGACGCGAACGGGGACCGCCCGCCACCACGCCGCGAATACCCGCATTCCCTCCCTACCTGTACTCTCCTTACACCCCCCCCCCCCCGCCCATAACTCTTCCCGGCTCGCTGTGCCCATCCCTTTTCTCCTGCTCTTTTTCGCCCAAAGACAGCTTCGCCTTTGTCTGTCGTCAGAGGAGAGCAAGACACGCGACTGCGGCGAAGGCGTCTACGGACCTTTGCTCGGGCGTGTCCCGTCGCCCGACTGCCGACTCCACCCTGGATGAAGTACGATAAAAAAACCTCATGCATAAATCTTTGCACGCAGACATATGCCCACCTATACACACGCGTCCGCACGCACGCACTCAATCACAAACACACGCACTAACACACGCGCGCATACACACACACACACACACACACACACATAAACACACACACACGGGGCCCTCTTCATGACCGCCGACGGCATCCTCATCTCCCCCTCCCGGCAAACACTTAAACGTTCCCCATGACTGCGAACCCTTACCTTCCCCTCCCCTCCTCTCTACCACTCCCCCTCCCTCCCCCCACTTCCCCTCTTCTCCCTGCGGCACGCGTCACGCCTTGGGGCATGTGACCCCTCTTTCCTCCCTCCCCCAAACGACCTACATCATTACCCTTCCCCCTCCCTCCCTCTCGGTCTCTCCCTCCCTCCCTCCCTCCTCCTTCCCCCTCTCTCCTCTCCCCAACTCCCTCCTCCTCCCCACTTTCCTCCTCCTTCCCCCTCTCTCCTCTCCCTCCCTCCTCCTTCCTCACCCCCTCTCCCTCCCCCTTCCCCGCCCTCCCTCCACAGTTACATATATATGCTAATTACAAAAAAAGAGTGACGCAACCCGTTTCCTCTGGGTTTCCACACAGACTCCACGCAGGCAGCTCGTCCCACCGACTAACGCACGGCATAAGAAGATAAAATAGAAGATTAGTTGAAAAAATGAATTAAAAGATAATTGGTTATCTTAAACGGAAAAATTATAAACTGAAGGCGACTGTTAGTGAAAGAGAATGGAATAGGGAAAACGAAGATCGAATTTGGAAAACAACCAAAAAATTTAAGATAATTAGTAATCAAAACCGGAAATAATATAGACTAAAGAGGATTAGTCATGAAAGGAATTTTAAAAAATGACCGAAGATCAATATCGACAGACGCAAACGAAAAAAAAAGACTTCCAACATCGTTAAATATCAAAAAGAGTAGGCATGGCGCAAAAAAAAGATGAATAGCAAAAAATAACAACAATAAATAACGAAAGGAATAAAGGAAAGGCAAAAACAAATAATCTTAAACAACGCTAAACACCCAACGTTCGCGGTAAAATATGCAAATGGCGGGAAACGTTATTAGACGCAAAATAAAAAAAAAAGAGAGAAAAAAATATACCAACAGCTCACCACAAACAAAATGCGGATCTCTGCTCCACAATTCGGCCAAAATTATTGTCCGAATTACGTGCGCGCGGCATTCCTCCAGGACATTAAATAAGCCTGGTAAATCCGGAAGAACGAGGGGGGGGGGAAGGAGGAGGAGGAGGTGGAGGTGGAGGAGGAGGAGGAGGAGGAGGAGGAGGAGAAGGAGGAGGAGGAGGAGAAGGAGGAGATGGAGAAGAAGATGAAGAAGAAAAAGAAGAAGAAGGAGGAGAAGGAGAAGAAGAAGGAGGAGGGGGAGAAGGAGAAGAAGAAGAAGAAGGAGAAGGAGGAGGAGGAGAAGGGGAAGGAGGAGGGATGAAGAAGAAGGAGAAGGAGGAGGAGGAGGAGAAGAAGAAATAGAAGAAGAAGAAGAAGAAGAAGAAGAAGAAGAAGAAGAAGAAGAAGAAAAAGAAAAAGAAGAAGAACGAGAAGGAGAAGAAGAAGAAGGAGAAGAAGGAGAGAGAGGACGAAGAGGAAAGAGAGAGAGAGAGAGAGAGAGAGAGAGAGAGAGAGAGAGAGAGAGAGAGAGAGAGAGAGAGAGAGAGAGAGAGAGAGAGAGAGAGAGAGGAGGGGGAGGAGGAGGAGGAGAAGGAGGAGGAGGAGGTTAAGGGGGAGGAGGAGAAGGAGAGGAGGAGGAGGAGTAGAAGGAAGAAGAGAATAGGGGAATAGTGGAGGAGGAGGAGGAGGAGAAGGAGGAAGAGGGGAAAGAGAAGGAAAAGAATAGGAGAGAAAGAGAGAAGTGGAGGAGGAGGACGACGACGAGGAGGAGGAGGAGGAGGAGGAACTGAATATGCGCGTTAAATCTAGAAGAAAAAGAGAGAGGGGGGAGGGGGAGAGGGAAGAGGAGGATAAACGGGATAAGGAGGGGGATGATGATGATGATGCTATAACGAGGAGTCGGAGAAAGAAGAAGGCAAGGAGGAACGCGAGAAAGGAACAGAGAAAGACAGAGAAAAATGGGCAACACATGTCTGGGCAAAGCACGTGTTTGTTTTTGTTTACGGGGGAATGATGCATTGCTCGCCCGTTTAGACCATAAGGATTCCACTCTGTTGAAAGGCGCCGCTCGTGGGGGAACGCGTTTTCATTCCCTTCGTATTTAAGAGAAAACGAGTTCTTCGCCTTCCTGCTGCTG
>NC_091549.1:12532728-12535228 GCF_042767895.1 Penaeus vannamei
TTCACGACAACCCCGTGCTCTAAGAAAAGAAAAGAAAAGAAGAGAAAAGAAGGGAAAAGAAAAGAAAAAGGAAAACGCATCGTACGTCTGTCGTGAGACCATTCGGCGAATAATTGCTTCGGGAAAGGAGTTCGGATCCAGCGTCCTCCAAGGCGTCGTAGGAGGAGGAGAAGGAGAAATCCCACAAGAAATTGAAAAAAAAAACAGGTGGAAGGAAATGCTACGTACTCCCTCGCCAGCCCGCCTGCTTGCTTGCTTGCGTCATCTCCGAGACTCCTGGAAGCTTCACTTTTTCCACCTCCTCCCACGCACTCAGTCCAAGTGTCCTTGTCTGCCCCTTGCTCTCCACTCCGGGCCCCTAAACAACGCCACTGCGCCTCTTGAGGACGTCTTCCCTTGTTTATCTGTATATTAGTCGTTACACTTTTTACTACTTGCGTGCTGTTACTACCTCCAGGGCGGCTGTTAACCTTTTAGACGCACCTTAACGAAGCTTCATTAAAAAGCTTTATGCATCAATAGTTCGTGATTAATTGCACCGTGAGGAAGACCGAAGCGCAGAGTAGCACCTCGCTCCTCCGAGCAAAGATTCCTCCCTATTGACACCATCTCCTGACAATCAAGCATAATGAGCCCGAGTGACGTCACCAAGCACCTGATTTCCTCTGACCCCGATGTCTCCACCTGCTGGCGCCCGCTCACCGCCCACCGCCCTTTGTTCTCCTGTCGCCACCTGTGTTAGCAAGCCTTTAGCAATTTCCGGAGCAGCGAGAGGCCCGTCGGAATACCTGAGGACGGAGCGCGGCGGTCAGCTGGGGCGACGCGCGACCCCCGCCTGCCCCGTCCTCGAGATTAGTCCTCGTACTCCCCTCGGCTCAAGCCAATCGCTCTGCCCAATCCCGCAAGCCCAAGAGCTGAGAGTGAATCATGCATCCTACTCTTCTGACGAGCTCACGACGCCAATCGCGAGGGCCATAAAAGGCGGCCGTTTCGCAGGACGTGGCCCAGGAGCGGCCTCGCCCCGTGTTACCTGCAGCTCATGAATTATTCTCTGTTAGCTCAGCTTTGATGGCAGGAGAGAGGGATAGGAGAGGGGAAGGGGCAGAGGGGACCTTAATAACTGTGTGGCACTGAGTTACCTCCGTCGGGGCGTCCCTTTAATCCTGGGCTTGGGACCGGATTGCGTCCTGTCGGTACAACCTGACTCCCCCTTTCCGTTCGTTTTCTCTTCGGCGCCGAGTTTCCCCCTTCTGCTATTCCCCCCTTCACTCGCGGCTCTCGCTTTCCTTCCCTTTGTTTTCTCGTCGACACTCGCCTTGCCGTCACCACTAGCTTTCGCTTGCGTACTCTTCGCTTTCCCTTCCTTCTCTACTCTCCCCCGGGTCCCCGCCCTCCCGCCGGGGCTGCCATCCTTCACTCCCCCGCCAGGACTCCCTCCCAGAGCCGCCTTTCCTCCGGGACTCCTTTTCCCTCCGTCCGCGGGGGGCGCCGCCGGCCCGCCATCGCGCTTGGTCGACATACCTCACGCGGGGCTCCTCCTGCTACAACCCGCGCCCTCTGCTCCGCATTCCGTCCTCCTCCGACCGACGCACTCACGACGACAAGCACGCAGGGACAAGCACGCACGCACACTCTCGGGCGATCCTGGCAGGCGGCGAGGCACGACCCGAGGACAGTCTCTGACAGGCGAAGCTTCCCCCGGACTTCCCAAGTCTGCGAACGGTGGATCAATGGCCAGCTGCCTTCCCAGCATGTAGGGAGTCGCCCAACTTACACAAGGGGAGGGCGTGCACACGCGAGCGGGCGCACAGCTACTACTCCGGCACGCGCGAACACACACACACAGCCGCTGCACCAGCTCTCCTCGCAACTACCTGTGCGTGCACGTGGTCCTCCTCACCTCAACCCGGGAGAGGCGCCGAGGGGAGGGGCGACCGCCACCTACACACTGGTACGGGCTGTTGTGACTCACACTTTCCTCCTCACTAGCCTAGACTCTGCCCCTCCCTTCCCCTCCTCCTCCCCCGCCCGCGCGGCTCTTATCGTTCTCACGCCCCGCCCACAATTTCATTCATTATCCCTCCTATACGCCCCTGCATTCTCACCATTCACCATCCGGTCACAGACCTTTCCTTCCCTCCCTCTCCCCCCCCCTACCAGAACAAACTGGCACACGTCATGCAAACAAACAAAAGGGCCGTCACGCCCACTTGTGCTGAAAAAACACACTTGCAAACATACATACACATACAAATCCGCACGCACGCACATAATCACGCACGCACATAACCACGCACACACACACACACACACACACACACTCGCACACACACGCTCTCTCTCTCTCTCTCTCTCTCACACACTTACACTTACACACACACACACACATACACGGGCATACACACACACACACATACAAGGGCATACACACACACACACACAAATACCCCCCCTCTCACAAACCCAAGTACATACCATAGAGGCTTATGTCACCTCCCTC